>NW_024962278.1:4666131-4740139 GCF_019238085.1 Lagopus leucura | reverse complement strand
GAATGTGTATGTTTGGTGGCCCTGCTAGGCAGGGGGGTTGGAACTACGTGATCCTTGGGGTCCCTTCCAACCCGGGTGATTCTGTGATTCTGTGATTCTGTGTGATCTTCTAAAAGAAAAGCATGAAAAATGCAGTCAGTGCACTTATATGTACATGTTATGATTTACTGAGTGAAGAAACAGGCTTTAGTATTTTATTGTTATCTTTTGAAGTATTAGCTGAACTCTCCTTTCTCAAGTGTGTGTTTTCCTGTACAGGATCTTGGTTCAATTACGCTCAGCTGTAACTGAAGCAGTCTAAAGAGCAAACACTAATGGTGCATCAACGTAGTTGGATTAGGACTATTTTTAAGAAAACGTGATCCTGTGTACACAAATGTGCTATGAGTTTGAGATGAGGTTCAAGATATCCCAGAAGCAACTCAGCACGCAGAGCAGCAACCAGCTGCTCAAAATTCCAGTGAAATTAAGAAGTTCAGATGATTCTAGACCCTTCTGTTCCCATTTCTGGAAGATAATTTACATTAAGTTTTTTACTTGACAAATGAGTTACAAGTCAAAGTCTCGCTTCACAGAAACAGAATAATTCAGATTGGAAAAGACTGCTGCACATACATACATCTCAGCTGGGTCATCAACACATTCCCCTAATCCAAGAACTATATTGAGTGCTAGGAAGGCTAGTTATGGGATATAAAAGCTAATTTCCTTCATTTGAAAAATAATTATTGTGACAAAAGAAGCATCAGTATGATTCTACATTCCCTGTGGATAAGAAAACCAAGGCCACCAACAGGTTTACAAATCAACCCAAGCTTCTTGTCACTTTCCCAATTCTCCCTGTTGTATCTCATACTTTGCACGACGGGCCAAAAAGTGTCAATTTTCTTTAGTGGACAGGCAGACATCAAGTGCAACACTGGTTGTTTTGGTTGATTGGGTAAGAAAAAGTGGAAGGTTGAAGGCAAAATTCCATCTTTTCTTTTTTTTCCACCCAAAGCCACAGAAAGAAAGTGTTTCAGAGCCCTAATATCCATTACCAATCCTGAAGAGTTTCAAGGCTATTTTAAAAAAAAACAAAAGATTCCTATGAAAAACAATTCCACTGAACCTACCTTGTATCATGATTCCCCATGATGTGTTCTTCCCCATCAATTCAGCTCCCCTAAGTTCTCTAAAGAAGGGATGGAAAATAGAAGGAGGAACACTACAGAAAAAACACCATTAGTAACTATTTCATTACCAGGTACTCTGTCAGGTACAGCCATCGTGACATCACCTACATGCATTTATACACACTAGGGTACAAATATCAGACCAGGTGTATATGTTGGCTGAGTCCCAGCTAACTGTTGAAATCGGATCAGATATGCACCATCAGCACCACGCATTTGGGTTTGCTGTGAACAAGAGAAAATCTGGTAGGCAGGCAGGGAGGAGGCTATGTAATATTTCAGTAAGCTGCAGACTGTCTGAAAGTAAGGTTGTCAGGCAAACACATCTATCTTGTGATGTAAACTCAGCTTATGAGAAGCTTAAGTGAACTTCAGACAATGTTTGATAAATTGAGTGCATGTATTTTCTTTGATGTATAATTTATAAAGCATTAATTCATAAAGCATCAAAAACACTGTTGAATTTTTCCACATCCGATAATCCAAGTGCTTCATTTGCATTGAATTGGCCCTAGAGCCACTGAAGGGTTCATTTGCATTAAAATCTTTATCTACATTTCCAAAAGCAGAGGAGGAGAGTGAAGGAGAAACCAAGACTCCCTAACAAATGAGCTCTGTATTACCAGATTTTTTTTCTTACAAAATAAGAGTACCAGGAGAGAGAGAAAAGGAAGAAAAAAACCCAACAAAACACATGATTACAGAATCATTGAAGAATACGCTGTCATCCTGAGAAAGGATGAAAATGTTTTTCAGCTTACAGTTTGAAGTGCGGCTGAGACTTAATATAAATAATCAATTCCAATTCAATTACAGTTAGCATTCTTTTACATGAAAGTAGTCTGTAAAAGCATAGTCTACCCACTCTCAACTACTTGGGTATTGTTGTTTGTTTTTGTTTTTTTTGTTGTTGTTTTTTTTTTTTTTTAAATCATAGAATCCTCAGAATTGGATGGGACTCAAAGATAATCTAGTCCAACTCCCCTGCAGTGAACAGGGATATCCACAGCTCGATCAGATTGTTCAAAGTCTGGTCTATTCTCACCTTTTAAGTCTTCAGGAATGGGGCATCAACCACGTCTCCAGTGCCTTACCACAAAAGACTTTTTCCTTACATCCAACCTAAATCTACCCTCTTTGAGCTTGGAGCCACTTCCCCTTGTCCTATCACCACAGATCCTTTCTTTCCTGTAGCTGCCATTTAGATACTGAAAGGCTGTTATTAGGTCATCTTGGAATCTTCTCTCATTCAGGCTGGAACACTCCAGCTCTTTCAGCCTGTCCTAGCAGGAGAGGTGTTCCATCCCGGGGATCATTTTTTGTGGCCTTTCTCTGGAACACTGCAACAGATCTACATCCTTCCTGCACTGAGGACTCCACATCTGGATGCCGTACCTCCAGGTGAGGCCTCACCAGCACAGAGCAGAAGGGCAGAACCACCTCCCATGACTCGCTGGCTGTACTTCTTTTGATGCAGCCCAGGATACAATTGGCTTTCTGGGCTGCAAGGGCACACTGCTGGCTCATGTCTAGCTTCTCATCCACTAGTACTCCCAGTCTTTTTCAGCAGGGCTGCACTCAATCCTTTAATTCCCCAGCTTTTCTTGTTAGTGGGCATTACTTCAACACAGGTGCAAGACCCTGTATTTGTATTTTCGAACCCCATGAGATTCTGCTGGGCCCACTGCTCAAGCCTATCTAGTTCCCTCTGGATGGCATCTCATCCCTCGAGCATGTTGACTGCACCCCACAGCTTGGCGTCATCTGCAAACTTGCTGAGGATGCACTCGACCTCACCATCAATATCACTGATAAAGATACTAGACAGCATTGGTCCCAGAATTGTTCCCCGGGGAACACTACTCATCACTGAACTCTATCCAGGCACAGAGCCACTGACCATCACTCTCTGGATTTACCTCTTTCGCTCAAGCTTGTGAATATTTATTCCTTCCCACTTCAGTGATTAAAATATGTGTGTTTGCATGCATTCATACTAACACAAATATTGTTAAGATATCTTGACCATCCCAGAAAACCTGAGCGAAAATACATTATGTCCTCTATAAAAAGATGGAAGATTTTCTTTTTTAAAATAAAAGGCTAAAAAAACCATAGAAATCAGCATAGCCATGGGAGCTCGTACCTAATGAAGAATTATTTTAGAGATTAAAAAAAGCACAGCAGGAATACTAAGTTGAAGTAAGTTGTCTATAAAGGTAGTAAGAAGAGTCACATTCCCCCACCTCCCTCATGACTTTGCAAGTTTTTTGAACTTTTAAGTTCAAATTCTAAAAATCATTGCAGAGTTCCAAAGATCAGTTTGTATATATGCCTCCATTCATCTAGGTAACAAATGCAGGAAAATGTATTTAGACAGATAAGAGCACAAGCAAACCAAGTGACAATCTGCGTCCTAAAAAAGAGAAAGCAAGCAGTAAATACTAAGCCTCTGGCTTCTGAAAAATCAGACACCATATTCCTTCTCTAACTTGAAGGACTCCATGAGCAAAACCCTATTGCAAATTATTAGCATTTCACTGTTAGGAAAACTTACGATAGAATAATGATTCGGACTTTTAATTTTAGTCATAAAAAGGAGTTTCCAGAACTGACCATCTTTTTCACCACGTTGTGAACTCCCCACTGTTACCATTGATCACCAGCCATTTCTGGAGAGGAGGGAAATAAGAACACTTCTTGTCTCCTTAGTAGCAAGATAGATATTGATTACTTGTCTGAAAGTAGTGCCAAGAACATGTTCTACCACCAAAGACTCCACCAGATCATTACTACTGAAAGCAGCCAACACGTGACTACTGCATGGGGGAAGGAGTAGGGAAAGGGAGAGAAGGAGGTAGCCAGAACTAAAACAATCCCTTGTACTAATTTATTTCTAGTTTAATCACAGAATACAAATTTCAGCTCTTGGTTTCCAGTGTATTCAACTATTCACTTTTTAGTGTTTAACTTGCATAGGTTTTGGTTGGTTTTTTTTTTTTTTTTTTTTCCAAGTATGAAAAAATTCAACATAAAATACTTTAAAAGAGGGATAACAAGAAAAGAAGCTGGATACACAGTTTTCAGGACTTCAAAGCAATAATGTTTTCTTACAGACAGACACGCAGCAGAGATTGCTTGAGGTAAGATATCTTGGTGCAATACCGACTCATCAGAAGTACTAATAAAAGGGCTGACTTGCAAAATAAAAAGAACAAGACTGTATTTTAGTCTAAAAAGTAATTAAGGACAAGATGAGGAACACTAAAACTAGTGAGTTTTAAAGGTGAAAATCCTTTAAGGTGAGACTTACTAAAATCAGTGATTTGAAAAAAATTATGGCAACAACAAATCAAGTTTTTTCTCTGTGATCAGCACTGAAGTCACAAGTTGTACAGAGTGATGGAGATCATTTGTACATTATATAGGACACAGACAACAGCACCACAAGCTTTTCTGTGCCTTTTCACTGAACCCTCAAGAAATGTAGCTGATGGCACACATACAACAACTGGCAAAGAACAGCCTATCATTACTTACAAAGCTTTAAAGCCAGTGAAAAGGGTATGTTGAATGGAATCATAGCTCTTAGAAAAGACTTCAAGAGTGCTGAAACACTGCAGCTTTTATACAAAATAATGAAGTTATGTAAACATAAATCAGTAGGGGAAAAAAAATAGAGATCTTTCAAATCTCCAGCTAAATTTACTTTCCGAACAACAGGATAGCAGAAGGTTGTACTTATTCTTTTCAGGAATAGAGTTTATTTTTTTCAGAGTACTGGATCCATGATGCAAACGGTACCGAGAACGTAGCCGTGTCTTTGCTATTGCTGACCAGCACTTGCAGAATGTCAAGGCCTCTCTTCCTCATGCTGTCCCTTCAGCTCAGGATGAGGTACACGAGCAGCTGAGAGGAATAGGAACAGCAAGGACACCAGACCCAGACTGACCAAAATGATATCCCGAGACAGCATGTTCAGCTACAAAAACTAGGAGAAAGAATGAATTGTGGTATTTGTCTTTCCAAGTAAAGATTCCACATGATAAAACCCTGATTTCCTGAAAATGATTGAACATCTGCCTGCTAATGAGAAGTACTCAATGAACTTTAGTTTGCATTGCTCATGTACACAGATTCTGCTTTGCCTAAACTGTCTTGATCTCAGACCACTAGCTTTCACTCTTTTACCCTTCCAATCCTCCTCCGTAACTCACTGAGAAGGAAGTGGGCAAGCAACTTTCTAGGGCTCAGCTGGCTACTGGGTTTAACCTGTACGTATGATTAACCAGTTCTAAACATTAAGTATTAATAAATGGTTTATTCATCTTTCTATACAGCAATGATTTTTTTTTTTTTTTTTAAATGAAGCATTTCAATGCATCAGATGACTACTAAGCTGCAATCAAGTATTTACAAAGCAGTTCATCTCATAATAGATTCTTAAACCTACCTTCTATATCTGCTAGTTACCAGCTAATGTCTACAAGATCAGTAGTTGGACTTCTGTCAAACAATATCCATTCTCTCTATGGATCTGTTACTATTGCAGCTTTACCAGCTCTAAGAAGCAGTACTAACAGTTCTCCATAAAAGATGAAAACAAAATGGGAACAAAATATATGTAAGATCATCTTAGCATACAAAACGTGGCAAGATTAATGCATTAACTAGCTGTGATATATATATAATCTAGATATTAATATATATATAATAATAAAATAAATCTAGAAATTAAGTCCAAACTATGAACACAGCAAAGTTTCAGAAGAACTTCTCAAAATCAGTAGAAATCTGAAATAAGCAGTGAACTCCCATTGATGCCATATTTCTTATAACATCAAGTTAGTTGGTTGTTCATTATTTTGCACATCAGAACCAGTTTATCGTTCAGATGTTTGTGTTATTATTACAGTCAATCACAAGCTGTCAAAAAAATTAATTTTTGTCCCAGCACAACAGGACAGTGCACTGAAACAAATCCTGTAATTAGAGTACCTTCAAGCAACTGTGAAATTTTTATTGAGTTATTTAATAATTGATGTTATACCTCAACAAGGGAAAAGTAATTCCTACTTCCTGTTATCTTTGCCATTTCTCCCAAACTTCAGCATCATGACTGAAGTGCCAAGGTTCTAAACCCTTTATGCAAACCTTTAGGCACATTCCTGCACCCAGCATAACTTGAATACATACATATTAATGGCAATGACTGCATTTCCATGTACTCCTGGAAAAACTTGTAGGAAAAAAGACTGTCTTTTCCACTTCATTGTGAGATCAAGGCTGAGACAATATAATCCTCTTCCCCACTTCCCTTTTGTTCTCTTATTCAACATAATGACTTTTCTTACCTCAGGGCATTATCAGAAAGACCAAGAGGACTTCTTCCCCCATAAAGTATCTTCAATTTTAAGTTGCACTACAAAATAAAAACTGAGTTCAATCTTTATTTGAACACAGTTAATACTACCAAGTGTTTCAGCATTGCTGTAGTGAGTAATAGCATTCTCACTGCTATTTTGAATCATCCACATTATGAATGAAAACGCAGTGAACTTTCTTGGATTACTTCTACAAGAGAAAAAAAAAAAAAACAAAAAAACAAAAAACAAGAACACAAAATGGAAAACCGAAGGGATTTCAGGTACCAATATGAACAGGATTTAGTGACCTGGGTTACTTATGCAAGTCTCTGAGAGGGTCATTCTTCAATTGAATGAATGACTCTATGCAGTAACTGACACACAGAATGTTCTCATTCCCAACAGTTCATAATTATTTGCTACCTCGAGTTCATTTGGAGAGTGCAGTGTGAGGTAGGCTTGCTGCGTGCACAAGGCCCCAGCACAGCATACAGCCATTTCATCTTCTGTGAGACGCAGCACCTCATACACATGCAAACCCTTAACAAAATACTTCAATTTTAAAACAAGAAGCCATTTATTTGCACATGGATCAATGACGCACAGAGTAAAAAATAAACATTTCCATTTTCTGAAAAAGGAGAATAATTTTAATCAATGAACATACCTAGAGATTTTCTGTCCAAATAATCTGATACAAAGAGAAATTGGTTCTGTAATCATTTATATAGTCCTCTAGGGAAGGAAGAGCTCTCCGAGTGGGCTCCTAGCCTTTCAGAAGCTATGATAAGCTTGTCATAACCCGCTACAAAAGTTACTGTTATCCCCTGCTAGCATACAATATGCAAGAAACATTGTCAGATTGTCTCTAAAAGCATATCTGGTTTTGGTTCACTTCCTCTCCAGTTTTTCCCATATTGTCACCCCAGGTACTTACAGCTCTAACATTTAGGAAGCTCACTTCAAAGCAGGTAAAGCACAGCAGTTTAAAGATTACTACAAAACTTGCAAAGATGCTAAAAGAAAATTTGAGAACACCTTCTCAATAAATCCCTTATTTTCTTAGAAACTCTTCAGTCTCCATCTGTGATAAAACAGAGGTTGTTCTTTGCCTGTCATAGGTAGGAAACTAGTCATGCACCCAAAACACATGATAAAAAAAAAAAAAAAAAAAACCAAAACCACACACCACTCAACTATTGCCCACAGAACTCTGTGCATATCAGTATTCTTTTCCAAGGAAGACTGAAGTGCTACAGAGAAATGTTAAACTGTTTTTTTGATGACATCGCATTACCTCCAACTCTTTCTTTTTTCAACATGAGTAAAATGCTACTACTCAGTTAAAGCCCTTTTACCTTAAGTCTCCTGCAAGATTTAAAAATTGAGACTTTCACCTTCAAGTACTTTGGCAGAATTGGTTGATGCATTCACGATATAGAAATCTCCCAAACAAAATCAACTGAAATACTTAAACTGCACAGAGAAATCTGAAAATACTGAACTGTAAACACCATGCAGTCTTCAGGTTTATCAGATTTACAAAAGATACAAATACAGCAACTTGTGGTGCTAATAGTTCAAAGAACAACTACACAGCAAAGGGGATAAAAACTGATATGTAGCTCACACAGCAGAAACAATTTCATGTACTGTCATTAATTATTAAATGAATGTACAACAGTGAAGGGCAGAACGTTATCAGCCTTGAGAAACAAAAGGTGTGATACTCATGTCTTTTCTTCTCTATTTTTCTTTAAACTATAGAGCACTTTTCATTTACCTATGAAATAAAACCCACTAGTGTTACACTTTTACTCTAGTTCATCTCAATTAAGAGGTTAAAAAGCAGTGTTACTTCCTCTCAATTGCAAATCAACCACAGCCGCAGCACAACACTCTCACTATTCAGTTTTACGTTATTTTCACTCTACATCAAAACATTTGGCAAAATTCTTGTTTTGTTACACTGCAACGTAGCAGGAGATCAGTCACAACATCATGACATTATTTAGCTCATTATTCAGGGAAAACTGACACTCAACCCTTCTTTGTTATGTGCGCAGACAGCAGTGCTAATTAGTTATTTAATAACGGTATTCGTAACCAGGCAGGTTCATCCTAGGTTCCCTTTCTCTGACTAGTGGCTTTACACAGACTGCATGTCTTCGCTGCAATGATCAGAAAGTGAAAATTACAGTTCAAAAGCAGACATTGTCAAAAAATGACATTTTGTACTCAGAAGTATAAAAGCCATTTACATTTAATTAAACCCTACCTTAAACACCACAGTTCTGCTTTGCTGTATCTTGACTCCTACATGTATTTCTTGAAAGCATCTCCAGTTATCAACACCTACTGGAACAAAACAGGAGAACTGTAACAAAAATGCTCTAATTCTGTAACAGTTTAGTATAAGAAGATTCCTATACAATATATCTATTACTAATGAGCTGGGACATATCTGACAGGAAATAAGGTCTTCAAGAACCTGACTTTCTCCGAGTTAGAAATGAGAATAACTCCAAATCTACACTAACATTCTAGATACAAAGAAGCAATCTTTCCACCAGATAAATACCGGGTATCTATACACTTGTTCATAAGATTGATTTTTATTTCTTCAAGAAGAAAAACTTATTTTACATCCTTTCTCTCACACTAATCCCTTACATTTACTCATTCTAGCACTTGGCTAGAAAAACATGTCTTGAAAGCATATCTTCTGGTCTCTATGGCTTATCACAGAACATACCAAATTTACTCCAGCACTTTCATTGACTTGACAAATTGTCAGAAGTATCAAGAGGAGGGGAAAGCAAAACAGTTACAAAAAAAAGCAACAGCTGCTATAAACTCAAGGAACCCCATTTAAATATAGAAACACTTGAATATAATTACTGCACATGTTCTTTAAGGGAAATATAGTTTGTGTGCCATCAGCTAAAACCCAGAGTCAGCCTGAACACTAGCATCAACTGATCTGACTTACAGTCTGAGGTCTAAGCAATGAAAAAAACAGGGAAAGCTTTTTTTAAAAAAATAAAAAATAAAAATAAATGATTATTTCAAGTTAGTATAGATTTCACGTGTAATGGTTTGGACCAAAGCAGAACTAGTTGGAATTTCCCCTCTTGCTCTTCAATATGTATTCTTTTCCAATCAATACTTTATAGCAGAACAACACTGAAAAGAAATGCTCAAATGCAGGTCACCCTGAGCAAGTTGCAAAATCTGTTTGCTTGTTTTATTTACTGTGTTAAAAGCAGCAAAAGCTTCTGAGATCTCCATATAGTTCTTAACAGCCTTTTATTACAATAACAGCATAAATGGATACGCGATAAGACATATTAGAAGGAAACAATTCATTCCCTCTCAGAACAAGAGTTTCAGCAAAGCTGTTACACAGCTGCACTCCTACATTTCATATTCTATATTACTTTCACATACAGGACACCCAAACTAGCTAATGTTATAAAATTCTGAAAGGAATAATCAGTAGAAAAAACATGTTTTCCTAGAGCTTCAAGCAGAAAGGCTTGACAACAGCAAACTATTGTTCACATACAGACCTGTTATAAAAATGAACTTACACAAACAATTAGCATTGCACATCATAGGAAAAGATCAGTTTAATACAACCAAAAAGCCCCTAATACATCACGCAGCTTCCAAAACAAACTGGGTGACAAGCGTTGCAAGCAAATAAGTACAATACACTCATATCTCTTCTACTTCACAGAAATCTCTGCTCTGTACTGTATTTGTTATGTGCAGTATATAATGGTAGTGACACACTGGAACAAGTTGCCCAGAGAGGCTGTGGATGCCCCTTCCCTGGAGGCATTCAAAGGCCAGGCTGGACTGGAAGTTTAGCAACCTGGTCTAGGGGGAGGTGTCCCTGCCTATAGCGGTGGGTTGGAACAAGATGATCTTAAAGGTCTCTTCCAACCCAAATCGTTCTATGATAACATGTGCAGTAACACCCAGAACTCAGACTACCAGACACCATATATACACTTACACATAAGGCAACAAGACAGCTCTTACTATAAAAGCAACATTCTGGACCATATGAGAAAGAGCATTCTGTTGAATTCTTATGGGTTCACAGTCTATAATGATACAACATCACAGTTTTATACAACACTGTCAGTGACTGGGGCTGGTTATGCAAGAACAGATGGAGGCAACAACAGGAGAACATGAGAACATTCACCCCAAAGCTAATTATCAAGAGAAAAATATTTCCACTATGGCAGATAAAAAATACTTCTGCAAAATACATTTGGTATACTTTAAATCAATCTAAAAAACAACTTGTATAGCACAAATTGGATATAATTATTTCAAAAATATATACACCATATATTCAGGATATAAAAAAGCTGAAGATAGTTGGGACAGAATCAAAAGAAAAATCAAACCTACTAGTCCCAGTAGGTATGTCCTTCTAACAAATAATATACAGGTACTTAAGTGAACTGTTCAGAAGACTGAAAACATCTGAAGAAAACATCTAAGTGCACTATTTTTTCTATTTAGAGAAACAATAAACTGTTTCACGTATGATTCCTCTATTGGCTGAATTGCAAAAGTAGTACTACACGGCTGTTAGAACATTTTAACATTTATAACATTTTAAACATTTGTTTAAGGCATTTAATTTGAATACTGAAACTTTGCAGAGTCAAAAGATCTGAAAGATGGTTTAAGGACATCTGAAACACAGTGACATTCTCATGCATTCTTATTTCCTTATGTAAGAGTACTCCATCTCATATATTAGAAAACAGCACTAGATGTGCAATAAGAGTTCACATTGATTATAACACCTGTTACCAAACAGTTGCTTAATTTATTTCACTTCATATATTTCAATTTGCTACAGAGGTTCTTTAAGCACTCTACGTACATTCATTCCCTCATCACTTCACCTGGCAGATTAAAAAACAACAGAACAATGACAAAATGACTATCCTGTTGTCACAGCAGCTTGGAACTTTTTGAAATCTAGGCCAGCATGACGGCTGTTACTGGAGACCAGGTAGATAGATTACCTCATTCATCCATCTGCTCTGTAATGGAACAGAAAGGAAGGGCTGGCACAACTTGTGGTCCACCCACAATTCCTGTACCTCAGACTGATGCTTTGCATGGGTACAGACTATACTGTCACAAGACAGCAAATATTAAAGCAGTACCGAGGTTCTTTCACCTTTAGTTATTTAGAACTCCCAATCCATGGGGAAAAAAAAAAGAAAAAGGAAGAAGTATATCACCCCATGCTCCCTTAGGGCAACAGTAAAAACAAAAGAGAAGGGCAAAACAAATATTTCTGTAGCTGTATTCAATTAACTTTTTAAAATACATTGCAGAACAATTAGCTACTCTACTATTAAAGTTCCAGGTACAAACTCTCAATATGCCTTACCCTTTCTGAAATGCCAAAGGAAGATGTAGGCTTTATTTTGTAGCATAAATAACAATAATCGTAAATAACTTTAAATAACCTTTACAATGCGCTTTAAACCGTGCTTCAGAAGAGGAAAGCCATTCAACACCCTGTACTGAAGTAATCTATCATGTCTACAATTGACACATACTCTGTTTTAACTCTAATAGCTTTCCATGAACCTTTAATTACAATATTGTGATGTGTGTGTCTAAACACTGAAAGAGATACACATCTCAGTGACCAGAATTTCAACAATAAGGTTACTAAGTCTCTGCTCAAGAATCCAGCAGTGCTAGTCACTGTTATATCAGACACTTACAGCATACAGATTTCTCAATGTGAGGGCTGTTCCAAAAGCAATGCCTCCTATTTTTACTTTTTATGTCATTCCACAACATCAGAGGTGGACGTTGGTGGGATGGTAGTAGAGGGTCCTTCCCACTAATACCTCCTTACATTTAGTTACCACGTGACAGATGGCAGAGAAGGGGCAATATAACAAATCAATGTCTGATATAGAAATGCAGATGAAGAAAAAGCATGGAACTGAATTCTTCCATGCAGAAAAAATGGCACCCTCTGACATGCACCAGCACTTGCTGAGCATTTATGGAGAACAAACATTCTGTGTGGGCACCGTGTGGCAGTAGGCGTTGTGCTTCAGCTGTGGCAACAGTGACAGGATGTCATCTCTCCACTGTTGCAGATTTTTCAAGCACAGCATCAAGGTTCTTGTCTATGACTGGAAAAAAATGCATAGCTAATGGTAGTGACTATGTTGAAAAATAGTGTTTTCTGGCTGAGAGTTTGCTCTATTAAAAAAATGTTTGCCGTACTTTTTGTTGCCTTTTTAGTTTCCATGGAAATAAAGAATAAATAGGAGACACTACTTTCAGAGCACTCTATGTATTATAAGCCAAGTAGGCTATTCTGACCATTTTTTATTCAGTCTCCAAAGCCACTCAGACTGAAAACGGCTAAACGGTTAAATAATTGCTCAAGTTTTGCATCTGAAAGTCATATACAGTTACCATTTTTTTTTCCTCTAATTGCATAAAGCATGAGAACATCTTGTTAGGTGAAGCATCATTAAAGCACTCGGATCACATTTGAGGAGAAACCAGCAGCACATGCATATGTGTATTAACAGATAAATGTAGCATTCTTTCCACCTCACCAAATTCCCATCCACCTGCTTGCCTTTCAGTGGTTTCTTCTTCCTGAGGGGCCCATAGATGCAGAAAGAAAAGGATAAACCCAAACAGACCACGGTCTCAATTTAATAATGAGAGGGTATGGAAACTGAATTAATTACTTCAGTGACACTTGGCCCCACAAGGGTGACCCAAATACACAGGGAATTTCATCAACTTCTCTCCATTTAAGTCTTCATCTTTGACTTAAATTTCCTTCTATCTTGTCATCATAACCAAATATCTTGTTCTACAGAGGGTCAACCATTCATGTAGATTTAACTTAAAGCAATTTAGACTGTGCCAGAAAGTTAACAACATAGAAATAACGCATGTATCTCTCAGGAAGCATAATCAGAGCTCATTAATGTGCAAGGTTTTTGGTTTATTTTTTTTTTTTCCTTTTTAATTCATGCTTTTTAATTTGAATTAAAACAAACTTTTCACAGAATCACAGGATCACCAAGGTTAGAAAAGACCTTCAAGATCATCCAGTCCAGCCATCCTATCACCAGCAGTACTCACTAAACCATGTCCATCAACACAAAATCCAAACTTACCAGACTCATCAGATCTTCTAACAGATACCTAACCTAAGCAGCAAACACTTCACTCACTTTACTAGTGAGCAAATTCCACTTTTCCTTTGCATTTTTCTTCACAGAAGTACAAAGCAACACTTCAATAAAAAGAGTGAAAGGAGATCAAGGCTGTTGCACATATATTGATACTATTTATGAGTCTCACTGTCCTAACAACTATAAATAAATAAAACACTCAATGGATAACTTCTACCTTGATCTAAAATGTGCCATTACTGTGGCACGATATTGGAACAGAAGGAAAAAAGGATTGGGCCACGAATTTTTCATGCCTACAGTTTATTTTGTCTGAACAAGAATTACTTTCACAAAAGTATTTTGACTACTTTGAATGAAGTCATTTAATACATTTATAAATGCAACCTTCAGTACAACATGAGATGCTGATTTATAACGTATAAGTAAGTAAGAGGACACCTCACTTACAGAAAACTATAAGCTAGCAAAAAATTCCCCCCCACACCCCCCCAAAAAAAAGAACAGGCAGCATGTTGAAGCCATATGAAGTAACGATGATGTCCCAGTTGATTTTAAGAAGCCTCACAGAATGGGATCTGATGTTTCCAGGTTGTAAGCTTATCAGCTTTGACACTTAAGTATGAAGATGACAAATCTTTTGTTCAGTGCATTACATACAAGTTGTCATCACTTTCAGTTTCCACGTTTCCAGCATGTACTCCTCTGGAGATATTCAAGACCCACCTGGAAACCTACCAGCGCAGCCTGCTGTAAGGAGCCTGCTTATCAGGGGATGGGACCAGATGACCTTTAGATATCCCTTCCAAACCCTACAATTCTGCGATATACATTGAGCACAAGTCGTCTGTAGTCACAATCAACTCCCATTGATGACTAGACAGCAGGTAATAGAAACCCAGCCATTATGTGAGCAGTTTACAGTCTGTGGTACACATTGCAAATGTTTCCAGCTTCACAGGAACACAATTAAAACATTTTCTCAAGTATATGACAATGTATGGATTAGAAGATTTTTCCATTTCAACACGGCTGTTTTATTTTGTTTTTGTAAACAAAATTAGCAAGATACCAAAGACAGCTAGGCCTAGAAGACCATACTGCACAATAACTGTGTTAGACATTTATAAATGTTAACAAAGAAAATGAAACATCAGAAAATGAGAAATTAGAAGATTGATTTTACTGATTATCTTCTTTTTAATAGAACTGAATGATGGAAGTTCCTACATAACCATTCTTTACAAATGCACATTGATTCAATTCGCCAAAATAAACAAAAACACTCAAAATAGATTTTACTTCAGCAAACTCAGGCTTTGAAGTGAATAGCAGAGCAAAAATAAAAGTATTAGCATTAATAATTGCTAAGAAAGGAAATTCTACAAAATATGTAACAGTGGGAAATGAAACAGCATTTCAGTGCACAATTGTATATTCATAGAGCTTCTTGCAGCCCATGATGCCAGAAGCAGTGGATTAACCTAGTTTCTGCGGGCACAAAACTAGAAACTATTGCTGAGTGCAGCTGTCAGAGCCACCTGCATATCTTTGGCTCCATTCAAGTCTCTGAAGTAAGCCAAAGGGTGATTTCAGGATGCTGCCGAGTCCACTTCAATTCATGTTTGTTAAAATAAATAAATAAAAAAGAGTGAGCAGTAATAACTAGGGAGACTGACAGCTGCTAACAATGTCTGCCTGGAAGGTTGGTTATGCAGAGATGAAATCATTTGTGCTTGTAGTCTTCCAGCATATAGAATAACTCCAGTCTGACCTTTGTTTTCACTTGTATACTTAAGATGGCCTTCTCTGCCTTATTTAGAGCATGTTCGGAGCAGTCAGTCAGCAAGCTGCTACTGCCAAGATTAAAAAGCAAGCAAAGGCAATTGCATGGAAAAAATTCAAGTCTCACACAGATAAAGGAGAAATAAGATAGCAATTTCCAGCTACCAGCAAGTTAAGTTCAGACAGTCCAAAACAGCACAGGAAAGTTCTGATGCTTATCTAAACTCTTTCAGATATCCTCAAATGTAAATCTGGAGCAGAAATCAGGCTGACTTGGTGAAGTTTATCTATGCCAGTTCACTGCTCACTACCTCCTTGTTCACCAAACCAGAGAGGAAACCCACTGGATTTACCTCCAGGCTGCATAGGTGGTAATCACACAACATGAAGAACAGAAATTATTATCAAAGACTTGTTTCCTTAATAGTTCTTATTCACAAAGATACATTTACTCAACAGAACACAAGAACAATCCTGTTTTGCCAACTGCACGCCTATAGATTAGACGCCAGGCTGCCCTGTCCCAGAAGTGCTGCCCTGACCTCCCTGTTCTGGGAGCACGCTCCAGTGTATTGCAGATACACACAAGAACTCATGAAACCTAAAGAAGGCAAAGCCTGGTAGGTTCACAAACACATGATGACCAAGAACAGAAATCCCGATGAGCTTATGTGCTCATCCCACTAGCTCTGTGCTCCTCTCACTAGTTCCTACTTTTAATGCTATCTTTTAGACTACTTCAAGCTTTTCCGGTAAAGTGCACATGCTAGAAAAATTAACCTGCAAAACAATTAATTCCTATGTAAATACTGAAACAGCTCAGGAGATAATACTGAAAATACTTCCCTTAGTTATCTAAATAACAAAATCTATATTGTGGGAAAAAAAAAAAAATGGAGACTGTTCTGATGGACACATCTGTCCTATATAAAAAATCATGGCAAACCCTCCTCCTGTTTCTTGCATTGTGGAGGTTTAAGTACATAGAGACACAGTTCAAGACACTTAAGCTAGGTCTAAATTATTTTCCTTATGTAATATGCTTATCTCAGCAGCATAACATCTGGATTAGATCATCTCTGCCAACAAATTCTCTGTCCAGCAGTGATCTATATGATATATATTTTAACAAAGACAATGATGGGGCTTTCAGTGCCAGACAGCTGTGCCAGCTTTAGGTAACAGCTGTGGGAGAACTGTAATACCTATCACAACTCTGCTACAACTACAGATGAACCAGCAGAGCAGATTGCATGAATGCTCACTTCTCAGTATGCCTCAAAGTGAATTTTTTTTTTCATGGTTTAATCACTTCCCACTAAGGAAACTGAACCTTTTTGCATTGACAAGATTAAGACAATTCTACAAACCTTTCTGCCAGCTCTGCTTTCTGAGCAAGCTCTCGGACAGCAGAATCCAAGACCCTCACATCTATTTCTATAGGGACAATACAATTAAATCACTGTACACCCTTACAGCCCTGCAGCCAATATAAACTTGAGTATCTTCATAAGAGTAAAACAAAAAGAGAACATACAGGCAACCGAGTCCAGTTCTGGCACCTAAGCCACTGCTGTCCTCAGAAGCAGCCACACATGCCTGGGGCAATCCCACAGAGCAGACTTGCACAAGGGCAATGCTATGTGCCCTGCCTCACAGCACACAGCCCTTGTGCATGCTGTATAGCCCAGCAGTCATCCTACCTTATCCCCGTAATTGGGGAATTTGGGTACCTCACAGTTTCAAATCAGAAGTATTGTCTGCATTTACATTGATTTTAGACAGGATCAGAATGAAATCAGATTGCAGAGTAAAGAATCTCCAAATTAGGTACTAATCTGAACTAGAAGTCAAAGCATAAGTAACCTAGATATGTTTTGACTCTCATTCAGAAAAGCAGCAGGCTTCAGTCCGCTGTTGCCATAACTAAAGCCCCACGTTAAAACTTATCAGTTAGCTCTGATATAAACCACGCAGCTTTTGTTATTTCTGTTAATGACCCACAGCTCCTTAAAGCAGATTTACATGCAATGAAGTTTAAGATACAGCTTTTACCAAGGATTCACACACCCTGATATGGCAATAACTTAATGTATTTAAACCTGATTCATCTTGTCTCTGTAGCATTTATTTTCATTTGCTCCAGCTGGATACAGAAGCACATCTGATGCATCTTATTTTTATAAATTTGCAGCACAATTAAGCAATTAATAATCTGAAACATTAGAATATTACTTATTCATAAATTAAAAAGTGCAGAATGCTGCTTCAGATTTATGTGCATTCGTTATGCAAACAAAAAATCTTTACTTTTTAATTGAGAGTAGCTCTAGATTCTACAGTCTACAAAACCAATTCACTTTGTTTTGCTTACTTGTAAAATGACCATTAATTTCAGAACAGAAAATACTGTTATTAAAATATCGAGTGCTGTCTTGGGTGAATAACTCATCTATTAGCTTGGGATCAATGCAAATTAATCGCCTCAGCACCATGAAAAGGCTGCTTCTGCTCATTATGTTGCATCATAGTAGGAAAAGGTCTGATAAAGAATGGATGAATAGGCAGAACAAATAATTTGTCATACAACTTCCTTTTAGCAGCACAGTAATTAATATAGATAAATTATATCAAGTGTCCTGCATTTTATATGAGAATTTCATTAAAGTAATGACACTTTGATTAAGTTCCCCTCTAACACGGATAAACTGCAGGAGAAAATTAACACTTCCATTCCTCTGTTCTCTTCAGCATCCTCAAATGATTCCTGGCTATGGGCACCCCTTTGTAATCAGCTAGAAATCTCTGCTCTGACTCCAGTCTCACATAACATCCATATTATCACTGCCTACACAATAGCCATTAATATATTAATAAGATTTATGCCTGAAGAACTTCAAAGTGAAGACCCTCAGTAACACCCACGTACACATAAGTGTCCCATTTGTAACAGTCTATTTGGGTATGGCACTTTTCCTAACACTGAATGCTTATATAAAATTAAACTACTGCTGAACAAAGCCCTGTATCTTGTCCCTGAAGCCATGCCCACAGAGAAGACAGACATATAATGACAACAACCATTTAAATCTTTCCACTTGATATCTGTGGTCACGAATAGCCCTTCTCAATGCGCACAAGGCAACCTTTAGGTCACCCGATTGCCCTCTGCTCACCATGAAGGTATTTTCACAGCCAGCTTACAAGTCTATAAAGTTTTATGAAACTAGAGTGAGAAACGTTGCAGGCACTTACTGCAAACCTAGCACTATATGTCACACCAAGTCCTAAAATCAAGTCATCAGGTTATTATCTCAGATCCCAGAATGAGACATCAGAAAACGCTACCCACAAGAAGAAGCCTATCTGAAAGCCGATGTCGAACACTTCCAGGTGTAACACCTGACTGGGAAAGCTACTGGAGAACAGGTCCCACAGACAGCCAGAGAAATAATCAAAGTATATGCAAAATGCTATGTTTAAGTGTGGTATGTTGTAAACACTACAAGTTCATTTTCCAGAGGTTCACCCAAGTTTTTCTTAGAACGCCATGAGACATAAGCCCTCACAGTTCGTAGCAGCATCTTCTATCGTGGTTCATTTCCTGAGAAACAGGCCTGATAATTGACTGATGTTTCATACTGGCAGAGGTGGAGGGCCTACACAACTCCCAAACATAAGCTAACATACCCCAAAAACTTTTAGTCCACCCAAATCACTGCTTAAGCAAAGGGAGACACGCATCAAGCAGAGTCAACTACCTTTCCTGAGAACACACAAATAAACCAATAACAACAACAGAAAAAGTAACACAGAAGGAAGTAAGCCAAGGCTGCTAAGGAAGATTCATAGCATACCACTAACATACACACAAAGTTGAAGCATACTTGCATGTCATGCCTTGTAGTGTCTTTCACACTTACCTTCCTTGCCAGCCAAGAGCAACATTTACCTCCAGCCAGTCATGTCTGACAACTGTTTTCTTCATAATTAATTTTTATCTTTTACTAGATCATCTTCTGAGGAGAAGAAGGGATGTCACAGCAATAATCAATCAGTAAGCAGCTAACTTGCCAATGTTGTTTCCACAAAGCAAAAATAAGCATTTTTCAAGATGTTAAGTAAAGCATCAGGTAAGAAATAATTCAACATTACAAAGCAATTTTTTTCAGACTGATTGGATCTTCAATTTTGATATTTTTTTTTCCCCACCAGAAAGAGAAAATTTGCATTTGAAAATCTAAGCTGAACCCTTTGAAAAGCTCTTTCATCTCCCAGAAGGGAAAAATTAAGTATTCCTCTTGTCCCCTACATTTTAGAGGAAAAACACATTTCAGGTGGCCACAAAATAATCTTCACTTCCATCATTCCCATTTACTGCAGCTCATTCTAGAGGATAAAACAACACTGCATCCAAAATTAGCTGTTCCAGCCCACTTTTATTTAGCTTTATGACATAATTTCATTTGCCAACTCAGACATCTCAGACATTCATCAGCTAGAAGGAAAACCAGAAGGACATTTGGTCTTTGAGGAAAGCCCTGCCTTCACTAAAAAAAAAAAAAAAAAAAACCCGAGCAAACAAAACAATGACACCAAAACCACACAAAAATAACCTATAACCATCAGTTGAATTAAGAAACAACTTGCTCCTAATGACAAAATTGTATCTATTTAGCATTTTATTTACTTGAAGAATCCCAAGGAAGGGCATGAAATGATCTAACTGCAATTCACAGCGAAGGCTTGCTTTTCAGTTCAATATAAATGTGAAGAGAAATGAGCTTGTGCTCATGTCTTCCTTCAAAAATTCTCTTGCTCTTTGAGAATCAGTCTTTGATGATTCATTTAACTTCTTCCAAACAGAAATTTCCAAGCAGAATCAGGTATGCCAGAAAAAAAGGGAACAGTAATGCCTATGAAGTTCGACCGATTTTGAGCTAGTTCTTATATTCGATTCAACTTACAGTACTAATTCACAACTAGATCAAAAATCTGGATTCTTCTGGACTTGAAATGTTCTCAGTGTAGTGGCTCTATACAAATGTGCACCCAGCATACTCGCAGAAATAAATATTCTCACGTACCTTGATATGAATCAACTCAAGATGAAGATAACTCCGCTAGTTCATTTTAAGAGAGATTGTTACAAACCACCTTTTGGCCCTCAGTGATCAAGTCTTGAAAAACAAAAGAAAAAGGAAAAAAGCAAAAAGTTTTCCCCACTTTTTCTACGGTAGTTGGGGGAATATTCTGCAGCACATTCTGAAGCTCCTCAGACAGGCTGAGCTGATTCAGATGAGCACACACGACTGACTATACACTCACATATGAGAAAGACTTCTCTTACAGGACAAAAATACATTAACTGGTAGGAACTCAAATATAAGCATCATATTAATGGATTTTTTTGGTATTGTAAGAGGTTAAGAATTTGAACACCAAAGACCATTTCCCCACTTAGCAGATTGAATTGATGTACACATTTTGCCCCTGTTTAATAAATCAGCAGTTTTACGTCTGTCTAACCTCATTATAGCTACATTACAAGAGAATGAAGTATCGTCTCTAATGAAATTAGGAAAACTTTGCTATGATAGCTGTATAACTGAAGGTATGTAAACATCATAAAAGCAATGTACTGGACTATCAATTGTACTGCCTGTGCTTTAATTATTTGTTTCTGTTGTTGGTTTTTTTTTTTTTTTTTTTTTTTTTTTAATAAAACAAAATTTCTGTAACCTGAAAGTTCTTCAGAGTTCATATTTATTCTTTTTTACTCCAGTGTCCCCATACGTACTCAATTCCCATTGCCATGATTAAATGCTATTTACTCTGCATCACATAGCTATTTCTTGCAAATAAAAGTCTAATCACTACCTGGTCCACACATACCCTTGATGATGCCAATGGGAGGACAAAATAACGAATAGGAAAACTGCAGTGCTACAAGGCACAAGAGACTTGGATTTGATCAACATCTGTAGGCCCAAAAGCAGTAGGCTTAAAGGATGAACCGTCATTTGCGAACTCAGTTAACATTTCTCTACCTACAAATATACAAATAGAATTCGCAACAACTATTTGCTGGTCTTTGGTAGTCTTTCCATCATCAACAGAATCTTGATAATGATTACAGTCTTCATTATAAGGCTATTAAAATATATATTAAAAAAAAAAGAGAAGGGGGTGGACTGCTGGATGTTGTTAAAATAGCCAGACACAATGAAGTCGCAATAGATCCTTCCAGCTGTCGTCTTAGCTGCCACAGAAATAAGTCTAGAAGTCACACAAACTCCTTGAGACAGTAGGAAGCAGGGAAATTTTCACTGCATGCTTTCAGACAACTTGAGAACTGCACAAATTCTGTCTTCTGTCACTCAGGACAAAACCCAGTGCAGCCTTATTCATTTTAAATAGAGGTTCCCTACTAAAACACAAAGAACCAGTCAAACCATGTTTTACTTCTCAACCTTACACTAGACTTTCTTTATCATTATAACAACTTTCCTAAGATAAAAAGAAGAAAAGCTCCTCGTGTTGGACTTGTTCCACCTGCACAGCTGTGCCAAAACACTTTCAGTGCACGCTTGGCTGTCTCTGCTTTCTGTTCCCAGGCACCTCCAGGGAAGAGCCCAACAATTTGCTCAATCACATCAAAACATGTTGCGTTTGTGACTCGGTCAGAAGACTGCTGGGCATCTAATTGCAACCCAGCAGTACATCATTTTGACAATTTATAAAGAAAAATATTAAGGAAAATAGCAAACAGTATTGTCTACATGTTATCAGGAGTGAGAAAAGTCTAATTGGGGATGAAAAAAGAACAAAGAAATGTTCAGCTTCCATCAAGGAGATTACAAAGTCAGCAGACCTAAAGTTAATTAAAAACTCTAAGCAAGTGCACCTACACTGTTTAGTACAAGATAAACGTTTCAAATTTCCAGCAATTAAAATGCTTTTCACTCGCCCTCTCTTTTGCTCAGGCTTCCCAAAAGATAATATTTCCCATTTTACTTTCCCCAAAAGTACCCCCTAAATTTATTGCACTACCTATTGCATATAGTTTACAAGAAATAATGAGTATGGGAGATAGTCTTCCAGTTCCTTGGAAATAAAAGTATAATGCTTTCTTTCCCTCAACTGACCAATAGCAACAATTTGAACCCTCCAACAATCTGCTGTTAAAGACACTATATTTGGCAAAGTCAAAAATAACAAAACAAGGAGTAAGATTTACCTACTACAAGCACCCAGATCATCCACCCCACAAACATTTCTATTTATAGAAGGTCTTAGCATGCCTTCCAATACCTTACAATAAACATCAGCTATTTGGCAGAAGGTACCATTACAAGACCGTGCAGCAAGTGCTCAAGGAAAGGCACTGCCAGGGTGAAGCATCCTGAGTTAGAAAAACCCATAAGGGAGCTGAAAACCAGCTCCTTCATGGCGAAGATAAAAAGCATCTACAATTAGGCAAAAATGCAGAACTTCAGTTTGCTAACCTCAGCAAATACTTTGGAGCCAATTTAACACTTCAGTCCAGAACTTTGCCCATGGTCACACCAAACTCATGATGTACAAGGTGTTTACTCCTATAAAGAGTACTTATGAAAACGTAATGTTTCTGCCTTCAGCTATTTTTTTTTTCCTTCTTTTACACACTGAAGCATGAGTACTTCTGAACTTCAACTTACAATTTATCAGGTTCTTACCTCAAGGCTTTTAACACTTGTGGTTCAAGTCTGTATTTAAATGATGATACTTGGCTTAAAACAAGATGTGACAACCTAGCCAAAAATCAAGGTAGGGAACAGAAATAAATGACAGCAAAGTGGTAGAAATATTATAAACAGTTCCATAGAAACATCTAAAAGGAGTGAAGTTAAAGGCGTAAATCAATCAATCAATAAGTAAAAGGCAAAAAGCAATGTAGCGAGTGGTTTGATTGTCCACAAATATCGCAACAGATTATTGCAGAAAAGTGTCCCACAAAGTTTTAGTTGTTTTTAACGTTTGCACAGCTGTCAAACACACAAGGCAATAATTTCAACATTTCATTTGATTCTGCACAAAAACAGCCATGCAGAAAAACTACAACAGGGTAACATGACTTACAGAATTCTGCAGGAGTTTCTCCTGTTTGTATAGAAGAACATACAAGCAGTAGAACTACACAGGAGGCAGAAAAGCAGATGAAGGGGTATTAATTCCCAGTTAACTGCCAACATCCTCACAAGACAGAAGTGATAGGACCATGGGGACATGTCAAATAGGACTATAATCCAAAATCCAAATCATACTAAATTAGCATTCCAGCAAGAGTTGATTCCTCCCCTCAAAAGTAGCCAGTTCAAGATCAATCACTCCTCTACTTGGCAAAAGGTCAGGTGCGTGGTATTGTGCATCCTACATTCAGGATGACCAGAAGATACAATCAAGTAGTTCTTAGAAATAGATTAAGCATTTAGAAATTCCAACAAAGCAAAGGAAAGTTATGCCAGAAGCTCAGCTGCAGGAGAAGTCTCTGTATCTTTTAAGTAAATCAGCTTAGTAAATCTGAAGTTGCTTGACCAGCTCTACAGAAACAAGCTTCTACATCTAAGGCAACATCTTTGGAAAAAAAAAAAAAAAGAAAAAGAAAAAACTGACAGCAGCTTTTAGTAAAACCACTGATTTTCCAAAAGCAATAATTAAAAGAAAGCCATCTGAAACAATGCCAGACACTTCGTACCTTCCTGAGAGCTGCAGTGCTCATGCATGATCACTAAGAAACAAGATATTTTGAAGAATCTACACTACATTTAATTATAGTATGGTTTCATATATACTTATATACTTATAGTATATACTTATATTTACTTACAGACTTACAGGTAAGTTAAGTTCCTTAATGAAAGGAAATCCTACTTTAAGCACAAGTACGTTGAATAACATTAAATAGAAATAAAATACTGTTCCAAATGTTTCTTTCACAGCTGTCCACATTTTTAAACTGCTTCAAAGAGAACAAGACTTCCTGGTGCACGAGCATCCCTTACTTGGCAGTGACAATGACTACCGCAGCACCTGTCACAGCCTGCCTTTCTGATCTCCATAAAAAAACAACAAATAGACTGAACCTCATTTGACCTTTTAATCCTGAGCCACTCCAGGTGAGTTCAGGAAGGCTCATGTTTCAAGGATGAGGTAAGATATGTACTTCTTGCACTTGCTCTCCATCAGAGGATGAGCAGAGGAAATAACCTCACTTCTGTCATGCGTAAGTTGGGATTTACTGAAGAGAATAAAGGCTGAGAGCAGACCTTTATCCTTCTCTGCTAGTCGACTAGGGTTTGCAGGTTCATTGCTTCCTCAGCTCAGAGTACTGTCTTCTCTTTAGTGCTGGTAGTAGCACTACAGCACTACAAGTAGTAGCATTGAGCAAAAATGATAGCTTGCATTCCCTTAGTGGCAATCTGCATCACTGAAAAACTGACTTTTAGCCTACCTTATTCGAGAGAGAGAATAACAACACTGCAGTAATATACATGCACAGAAAACCACCCTGCAGTCCACAAGCACAGAAACCTTTTTTTTTTTTTTTTCTTAAGAGATAAAAATAATGTAGCATCTCCCCAATAAGGCAAGGTGCAATTACAGACATGAGATTATAGCCTTGGGTCTACAGAGATTCCAAGTGTAAAAGTTACCCAGTGTATTTCGAACTAATTAATAATCCACATTTCCATTAACTCTTATACTTAAAAAAACAAAACAAAACAAAACATTTTCTCTTGCTTTATTTTGCATATGCCCTTTTGTAAGACCAGATCCTACTAAGAACTTACTTCTCTCACTCAGTGCCAACTGAACTCATTAATACTTTTGTATCACTGTCAGATGCTTAAGTTTGTCCAAGAGTTGAGCTATTACTGATTTGTAGGTAGGATTTGGTTGAAAGAAGCCCTGTCATCTCCTAAGCAGCTCAGCTGCATTAAGACATTTGAAGGACCTACTATGGCACTGCAGCATTCACTGTTATTAACATGCAGTGACTACAGCTGGCAGTGAGATCCTGACTAGAGATCATCATGGTCTGAGCAATCAACCTGGTAATCTGCTCTTCTCTTAATCTAACAAGTTCCAGTCCCACCCCCTCTTAACTTCTGGGCAGACACCATCACAGTTAACTAGTACATAGAAATGAAACACAACTATTTAGAACTAAGTTTCTAGTAAAAACATTCTTACAAGGAATGGTTTTTAAGGCTCAGAATTAGTACATAAGAGAAGCAGAGTAATTATTCAATAAAACGCAGACGGTAAGAAAAATTGAATTACAAATTATTTTAGCTTTATGTTGTATAACACAAATTGAACATTGCAGCAGAAAAAGTAGAGCCTGACTTCCCAATTCAATATTTTCTTTTCCTCAGTTCTTAAGAAGGGAAAACCAAACTTATACAAAAGATAATTGCAGATTTGGGCTGAGAGAAAAGCAATTTTCCTAGTGGGCTTATTTGGACTTGGCTGCTGAGCCCCCCTGTAAAAGGTACTTTATGTCAGATGTAGAAGTTCTGTTGCGGAAGCAACAATAAGATTAAGAATGTCAAGCCTCACTAACTCTTTAATGAAAAATTACCTGGTTGGACTTGTTAGATCTTTTTCCCTTCCATTGAGCTGCGCACTGGGATAATTCATTGCATGGTTTCCAGAAAAGCTCTCAGTCAGCAGCACTTCTGACTGCCTAAGGGTAAGAAAAACCTCCTGCTTTCATCTCCCACAGAGCTTTCAAATTGGGTTGGATTTCTTCTCATGTGGAGATGTTCTCTTTAACTTGGACTAAAAGCTAGATGAGGGTTAGATCTGAATCCCAAATCTATGGCTAGTCAAAGAAAAAAAAAAAACACAAGCAAGAATAATGTCAGCCTCCTGACTCAATTCAGCACACTGCTGATCTTTGCTGTTACATCAGTTCCTTCCATACTCACATTCAAGGAAATTATCTGCAACTTGAAAACAAGCGACTGCAGGTTATCATTACTGATTCTCTAATACATGAGAGGAAACAGGAGGGTGCATTTTCTTAACAGTCAAGTTAACAAAACTCGGACTGGAAGTGACATCGGTGAGACTGAGCAATAAGCAGCTCTGAGCTGATCGGCTAAAACTTGCCTCTAATGGAAAAACCACAAGTCTTGATATACATCAGCTAAGCCAGCTCACCCTAGAGTAGCACACACATCAAAGCCAAAAAGAACATTTGTCAGGGAGAGTGGAGCTGCAGCCACGCATTATTAAAACGGTATTAAACCGCTGCAGGGTCACACTATCAGACTGCCTTCACTTTACCTATACAGATCAACTAAAGATTAATTGTGTGAATGATTGGATGATTAGATACCCATTTCACCCCAGAATTACAGCTCCATTTTATCTCAAAAGGAAGTCAGACTCCTACTTATGCCATTCCGGTTTTAAATTCTTTAAATGAGATACTGTTAAGAGAGCATGGCTGATGTTAATTTACTGTATGATTTACCTTAAGACAAAACTTTCTTAACCTGAGATGTGAACCCACCCATTTCCCTGGAGCCACATAAATTGCATTCTGTGTACTGAACTGAACAGTTACTTTTCCACACTTTCCAGACATGGCTTTTCTCTTCCTATTTGCCCTAATGTATTTCTGAGTCTTCTGCTTAAACATGCAGCATGCAGCCCATGTGCATCTTTCTTGAGACCAATTTTAAAAAAGACAGACACTGTGGGGTCCTGAGGGGCTCCCTTCCACCCTTCTGAGTGACTGGAAGGCAAAAAACATCCTGAATTAACAAGATCTGAGATTCACTGATACCTTTATAGACTTCAGCAATCACTTGCTAGGATTTTAATGCTTTTATAACCTTTTAACATCAAAAAGGAAAATTCCTCAAATCATTTCAGTGGTTCAGAAAAGCTCACAAAATCTACTTTATTATAAGCTAATATAAGAAGGAAAAAACTTGTGCATGCAATATAGACCAGTTCAGTCTTCCTTCTCCTTTGGCAGCTGCCCCTAAAAACTCATCACCAGAACTTAATTTCTCAGCATCACCCAGAAATTATTATTACATTATCCAAAATGCACTTAAAAATACCATAGGACCACTGTTTAAGTCCTGTTGATCAAGGCTGCATGATGAAGCATCATGGAAGCCAAGAACTGAAATGGCCCACTTTGTCCCTAACCCTCTTCTTCTGCATGCATTTAAGTAATTGGCAGAGCTGTTCTACAGGAAGTTGCTTGTACGGTGCCAAACTGGTTTCCAAATTTCTTGGACTTCAGGGCCTTGCTCTACAATGAAATAAAGAGAAGACTCCACTCAGTCCTGAGAAGCTGCAGAGGGACAGAGCATCACCATTGCACCTCTGCTCTCTTGAGCTCACTAAGGACATGGTGCTGCAACTGCTGCACAGCCACCACCTTGCATCCTTACAAGGTAATCATTGCACTAAGTCCTGGGGGTTAAGAAATAGTGACGAAATATTCTGAGAGAAGTCAGTCTTAGGCTGAAGAACAGAAGTGGAGGGGGAGGGAAGAGAGGATGGAAATCTTTTCCTCTGCCGCCATCCCTTGTCCTTTCCCCAGCCCACACAACTCCTATCCCGAGTTTTGCAGGATGCTAGAAGCTGCTTCACCAGCAGCACAGCACAGGATTGCCATCTACAGGCCTTGGAAAACAAGACGGTGGCATTCAGACAACTGCTAAAGACTGAAGAAAAAGCAAATATAAAGTAGATTGTATTCTCTCTATGAACTTGGGCCACAGACTTCATTTATCTTTTTATAACACTTCAACTCAGAACATTAATCTTCAGTCCACAGGTAGAATAACCCTTAACAGTTATGTGCTATGGCACAAAAATTTAAATAACATGATAATTTATATTTTCAGTAAATTCTTGTGCATATTCGTGCTTCATCTCTTATTTTCTTATAGCTCTACGAGATTCTGACACGCATCTGCCTTTCATTTCTTCTGTTTTGCTTTTCCTGTTCATATTTTGGCAATAAAACAAAAGCTAAAAATATATCCAAGATTCTGATAATGCAACAGACAGAACTACCATAAAATCAGCAGGATACACAATGGTTTACAGATAGTTTCAACATTTCATTATTATCACTGCTACACTAAACTGACACTGCAGTATGTGCTGCAAACTCATCAAGTATGCCCACCTCAGTGCTCCTGCAGCAAATCCACATGGTATTATTGACCAAAAGGGAACAATGCACCAGAGATTTTCATATTTACGTCAAGTAGATACACACTTAGAAAATCTTTTTATCACTACACTTTTATCAGTAAAATGCTGCAGAAAGAGTTTACAGATTACTAGCAGGCAATGAGATACATAGGACTAAATAGTCATTTGTACCCACAACATACATAAGGATTAGTGAAATGTTGAACACTTTTCTGCTTCATGGACCAAGCAAGCTGGAGGAAAAGCCCTTGACAGAAACACCTTAGCTCTGATCATTAAGACAAAGAGCTACTACCTTAAGTCAGGGCTCTGAGCATATGTTGGGGCTTAAGGAAGATAAACATTAGGTACACCAGTGTCATCTCCAAACCAAGCACTACAAATGTCAGATTTTTCAACTAAGCTAACAATGTTTAACATATGAAGGTACAAATACAAATAAGAAGCATCAAGGAACTTCAGACTCGGGCTGAAGCAAACCCAAGTCAATAGCCAGTATTTCTGGATTACAATGATAGACTGATTTTCTGGAAAACCGTATTTTCTGCATTTCTCACCTTCATAGACAAAAGTCAAAAAACAATAATAGCAATAAATAAATCCAGATACCTCATTAAAAATCCAGAATCTTGAAACAGCACTAATTCAAATGCATTTCTGCTAAATGCCTCAACCAGTTTAGATAAAGCCATCTTAAGGAGTGATAATGACATGCAAATGTAACTTTCTGGGAGAAGTTCAGACTGTTTTCACTTGGTGAATTTGAACCATTTTTTCTGGATACTGTGGTAGATAGACTGCCTGCCTACTTGTGGCTAATCAAAAAGTGGTGAAAAGCTCAGTCAACCTGAGTGAATCTCAGCCTTCACCACACTTATTCTGATAACTTGCTCATTTTCAATTGAAGAAGTACTGTTGACAACACTCAAGAGAGGACTTCCTGAACGTGTGAATCTTCAGTTGAAATAAAAGGGGATGCTGAGCCCTTTAAGATCGCTTCTTAAAATGTGCATTTCAGAAGATCCATCTTGGAAAGCAATGGAAAAAGAATGGACTTATCAACTGAATCATAACTTTTCTTAAATACAGATAATCATGAGCTGCGCAACAGCAGTATCAAGAGAAATTCCTGCAGCCAAAGTAAGCTGCAAGAAATTTACGTTGCTGAACGCATTGTTATCTGCCATTCTTCTTCTGTATTTTCTGCTGAAGGAAAAACTTAACTTTTTTCCTTCTCTAGCCATCATCTACAGCATGAAGCAGCAAACGTAGCTGCTAAACAAATGGACTAAGCAGAAATAAGGTGAAAAAGTATTGAGTGACTGCTGCTAGCTATAGCAAACAGAGATCACGAAACAAATGATTATAAGACAAACCAGATCAAAGTCAGAGATGCACAACAAATAGAATGAAATAGTGGCAGGCAGAAAATCCATCCTATTGATGTTAAAGCAGATGGACCAAACTAGTGACAGCGCAAAGCCCTGAACTAGGAAAAGGAAGAAGTCATGAGACTGCTTCATCTCTCAAATTAATGAGATATTATCTTTACCTTTGAGAAGTAACATGATGTTCAGAGGGAATGAGTAAGAGGCATAATAATAAGATGCGAGAAACATCACTTGTTTTTCATTGACTGAATAGTAAAAATAACGGACGATCCTTGTACACAATTCCCTGATCAACAGTCCCTATACCTCTAACCAACTCATCCTTCTAGATGCCGGGAGTTTTCAGTAGCAAAATATCCTAGGAAGACAGGGGAAGCAAACATTAGTTGTATCTTCAGTAGTATAGGGGACAAAGTATGCAAGAGTATGAAAAACAAATGAGTGATATCACAAGTAGGTTGGGATGAATTAACTCTGCTTATACTTAAATATTTCCTGCAACTAGACTAACCTTCATCTTAGAATGAACAGAAGACTCTCTAAGTTCAAGGGGAATTATTTCAGTAGAGTGTATGAGAACATGTAGCAGACGAGCCGAAGATTTTGTATACGTCATCTGTAGCCTTCCAGCACAGCCTCCAGTTAACAGCAATCATGCACCCATGTCCCACCCAACTCATGATAGCTAACAAGCTCTAGTTAACCTTTAAAGTTTCTGGTTAATGGAAACCACTACAGCTACACAGACTTACCACATTTCCTGATATTAATCAGAAAATCACTTGGAGACATCCTGTGATGACACAAGCACAGGGTGAGACAGACTACGTAACAATTAATACCTTAACAGAAGTACCACCTTCATCCACTCAGTACTTGTAACACACAATAGTTTTACAGAATATCTTTGTGCATTACCTTAAGAAATAACATCTAAGTTCGTTTCTTCAACTTGTCTCCTTTAGTTGGGGCGGAAGGAAAAGTCTCCCTAAGCTACACAATGCACGCACAGTTCTACTTCTAGATTTATTTTAGAGCTTCATCCTTGTATCAAGAGCCACAGCTGGAAATAACAAGCAGAGGTAAATAAAATGACAGAAGAGGCTGTTTAGGCAGGAACAAGATGCACCAATTTCTGCTGTGTTAAAGAAACTGCAACCTGTCATATTCAGCAAAGTGTTCATACTATTTGAGGCATTTCTACAGTGCCATCTTCTAAAAAACCTGCATAATTTGTAACAAGGCCCCAAAATTGCCAGTGTCTTTCTAAAATTATACTCAACCAAAACTTCTGTTCATAATGAATGCTCTCTGGCATTGCAGTCTGAGAAATCCAAGTGATATTAACTAGCTCCAGATCAAACCGACCTCAGCTACACAGTTGGAACTGCAGAGTAACCCTGGCTATAATTACAAATTACTCCAAAGGATCAGAGAACAAACTTGGCTACACCCTCCAAGGAAGAGGAGTCAGTAGCGATAAATTGCTCCTTCTGTGACACAGCACAAGGTGATGGACATTACAAGTTCACTGCTTGACTACAGTATATTATCTTAAAACTATTCTGCTTTATTTCCCAGATTCTACTCATCTAAATACCATGATAATCTTACAGCATTGCACTGATACATCCTTTCTACCACATCAGCATTTCTATTCAATGTATTTTTTATTCAGAGCAAAATCATTTGGGAAAGCCATGCTCTGCTTTAATCTTTTCCATTGATAATTAGCAACTTGGCAGCAAAGGACACACTTTATCTCTGGACTGACATGCACTTCAGTGTCAAAACATCTGCATTTTTGCCAGTATTCTGTGCTTGCTTTTTTTTTTTTTATAAACTGAAACAAAGTGAAGTTTCAAGGAAGAACCTGGGCCCACTTTTTTTTTTTTTTTTAACCATGTCCATTTACCAGTGTAGTACAGCAGATGTTTGTCTCCCTGAGAAGTGACATTCCTGTCACAGGGCCAGTGCCAGAAGTAGCTACCAGGTGTCAACCTTCAGTTTACAGAAAGCATTCAGAAAACCCCTAAGTCAATCTGCTGATTTCAGATCAGCCCACAGCACCTTCTGTTCCGTGAGAAGCACCTACTCCATCACAGAGATGCAGCACAGCTTTCAGAGCAAGCTGTGTGCTCTTGGCATGTTCAAATGGCACCTACACTGACTGCACTGCCACTCAGCAGCACAGCATTTTATAGCCTGCATCGCCAGAAGTAGCTGCAACTTACTGCTGGTGTGCAGGGAATTAACAGTCTCGAAGGGGATGCAACAGCAAATAATCAGCCTGCATTAGGCAGGAGGGGAGGCGTTATTCATGTCCTAACTGAGGAAGTTCTCCGCAAGTGACCTTCAGTTGATCATGCTTCAGTTGTGCTGCTTTCACTAATATACTGAAAATTTGAGGTTTTGAAAAGCTCAGAGCTGAGATGATCACAGAGGTGAGATGGAGCAGAGGACTTAACATGAGCAAGAAACCAAAGCTCAGCAAAGCCACGTGCTGCACTGAGTCCTGATCTTCCACACCTCACACTGCCACAGCCCAGACACCTAGTGTGAAGGCAGAGAGAACAGGAACTGGCCCTGCAATGCCAAAATGATGGCTACTGAGGGCAAGGGGACTTAACGCTCAATTTTGCAGTATGGGTAGCAGCAAGTAACTTGTCACTTCTGGATCTAAGCCACTGTTTTACTGCAGCAGTCTAAAAAAAAAAAAAAAAAAAAAAAAAGGGAATGGATTTTTCATCTGCTGGTTCTTGCAAACCAACCTGAAAGTTACTTGCGTAGGCTTGCATATCATGGTGGCGGGGGAGGCGGGGGGGGGGGGGGGGAGAGCAAAAAAGAAACAGGACCCTATAAGGAAAGCATGAAGAACTCATTCCTATTAAGATGTGCAGCAGTAACCACGGTGTAGAAACAACACACATTTTCTCACATTTGCTGTAACAGTAAGTTACCTCAGCTGAAGTAAATCAGTAAGCTGTTCAGCTAGGAGCTCTGATCCTCATTTACTGAGATGAGATCGACTTGTTCCTTCAAGTGCACGACAACATCCTGTCATGATCAATAATAAAGCCATGATTTGAGAATTCACATTCCCTGATCCTCACATAGAATAAAGTATGGATTAATAAAATAAAAAAACACCGTAACTGTGGATGCTCTACACCGTTTATTTTTTTTATGTAAGACTTGATTTTTTCTTCTATTGCAACAAGAATAATTTCTGTGCTCTGTCTAGTATTGCCTGAGAAGATTGCCCCAGCACTAACTCCTAGGCAAACGCTATACTAAGCATACAAAAACTTACATGGTAGGGGCAAAAATCACCCAAGCTTCTCCCAGCTTCCACAGTATTCAAATGAAGTCTTTGACAGCTCTCTCATCAATTCTGCATGCAACACATCCCCACATTAACTACATTTTAACACAGTATTACTTCGAGGAATCCAAATATTCCACTTCGCAGGGAATATCATTATGGAGAAAATATTTCTGGCCTGGAAACAAGTCAGGCTATTAAAAAAGCCTGAAAATATTCCCTTGAGTGTTTTCAGAATATCCTCTTACAGGGAAAAATAAACAAAACACAAAAAACAACAGAACAGAACTAGCATCACACAGTCAGAGAAAGTTACTCCTCTGTATCAGTAGCATGCAGGATCTGTCCACACAGCCAAGGGAAGCAGAGAAAGCAATTGGTTACTTTGTTTGAGGATTTCGCTCTCACATCCACCTCCTCTCTCCCTGCCATAGGGCAGTTGCTGTAACAAGGCTCTGAAGATCAAGGATAATTTTAAATAGCTATTCACACAAAGCACACAAAGGAAAAAAAGAGCAGAGAAGTTCTTTCCAGTGTTGCATAGGAAAAAGGTTTTTATTTGTTCTCTCATGCTAGCATGCAGGAATACTAAACAGAATTTCAATACCATAGGGCTGTTTTGCACAATGCAAATAGGTGAGCTATTTGTTCACTTAAGATGCATCAGGTTTTTCTCTTATTTTTTTCTCCCCCTTTGGAAGAAGGCTAGCTTTGAATAATAATTTCTTTTGCACTTACAGAACATAAATTCTGAACATTCTTAGAACTATTCATATTACCGTGAACACTGTTAGGAATACTTATACAGGTAGGGTGCAACACAGCAACTGTCCAACAGGCAACAAGAAGAGACATGAAAAATAATAACTCTGGAAATTATACGGATACCTGAGGCAAGGAGAAAGAAATTACCAGAGCTTAGATTTGATCAAGGAACAAAGATGCTGCTATTGGTAAATATCACACGATTAACAGTTGTCTGAGGTTCATCTTTCTCAGCAATAGCAGCTTAAAAATGCAGTGCAAGATGAGAGAATAGAATTGCCATTGCAAATGCTGGCAGTTAAATGGGGAAAAAACAAACACATTGGGATATTGTGACTGTTTATATTCAGTATGCAACTCAGAAGTTAGAAGATGAAAGAATATAAGCAGACGTCCCCTTTTGGCATCTGCACATCTTATGTACAACCAAGCAGAACCAAATTTTCCAAACTCAAGCATCTCACCTATGCTGTCAGATCATTTAAATGGCAAAAACTATTTAAATGGGAGACACCGACATTAAATCATTTTATATATATACCACCCTGCTGTCTTTCATCTGCTGGGAACAGACAAAGTTAATTAAATCTAACGACAGATAATGGTACAACCAAACATGTATGAAAGAGAAAGGGAAATTAATGGTGAGGTGGCTTACCTTTGTAGCCCACTTAGATTTGTGTCAGGTGTATGTGATGACACAGTCTTCACATAAAGCTTCGACAGTTTATGTCATGCATCTATGCTTCTTAATTTTCTTTTCTAACAGCACATCAATCACTATTAAAACTTAAAAGGCACAAGCAGGTTTTTTGTTCATTTTAAAAGTCCTACAAGAGTGAATTCTTTGTGTCTTCGGTGCCTTAAACAGCATCCACCTTAGCACAATTTAGTCCAAATTTTACTGTTTTGCTCCCATCTTCCTCTAACGTTGTCTTCCTACTTACACATACATTCATGCTTTCAAGAAAAAAAAGCATCAGATGCTGCTGTCTGCCACTTCTAAGCCTTTATTACCTGATCACATTAGCATAAAATGCCTGGAATTCAATACGTTAAATTACAAGAAAACTTGAGTTCTTGAAGCGACTTCCTTAACGCTTTTTCCCCTCTTACACAATTCAAACTGTAAGGGATTGGTTTGTGTCTGTAAGCACGCTTAAGATAAACACTTCCTAAACATCATTAGCAGCTGACTTAACCTTCTTTACCTGTTAAGAGTCTTAAATCTGAAAAATTACACAGCAATACTTCTCTGTTTGGGAAGTGAATTTCAACTTTGTAATAACAGAACTTACATACCTTTTACTGCTGCATTTTCCATTTGAGTTCCTAAGATTACCTGTAGGCTCAATACTTCTCCCAGAAAACTTCTTTTAACACACAGTACCTCCTTTCAGAGCAATGGAATTCACCTAAACAGCAGCTGAATTGGCAACGTGTAGGGTAACTTACGGTGCTGATGAAGCTAAGCCTTCAACCAAATTACTGCAAATTTGCATTTAGGCATAAGAGCAAAATTTTATTATCTTCTACTGAACTAAAATGAAAGCTTAAGTTCCCCAAAGACAACCATTCATAATTCTTTTCCCCCTGCTGCTATTGTTAGTGTTGCTTTCATTACAATGATCTTTTTTTTAAAAAAAGCATACTTCCACAAACATATATGTACACAAACATACTTTTAGCCTTACTTAAGCAATCAACTTTTGCTCCCTCAGCTATCTTCTGCATAAGAGACACAGAAACCTAAAAAAGAAGTGCTTACAGTGTCAGGCATTAAGTTCTATAGACAAAGCAGTTTTATATCTTCTGCTGTACTTGCCAGCAAAGTTGCAAGAATTTTCCTCCTAACCACATTCTAATATGCAGATTCCTGTGAGAATGCACTGGTCCCAAGAGTCTTCTTACTTCTAACTCCTTCTCAAATCTCCTGTAACATTATAAATTACTTATTTCTGTAGTTACCAGGCATAGGTTTGTACACTTGCCTTACCACCTGTTCTTCAGAGCTTTAGAAAGCAAATAACTTCTACCACACATCTTAAGGATTTCAGTAATAGAAGTATTAAGTAGGTAATTTCATTGTAAAACTTGATGTATAAGACAGCTACCACCTCTTCGAGAAAAGTCAGTCAAAATAAAACTCTAATTATCCAACAGAATGAAGCATGCACACTAATTAGCAAGTTAATGTTCAATGAGATTTCACAAAAAACACTGCTGGGAACTTGGAAAGAGTCATAATACTGATGGTCCTTTATTAATAGGATGATATCGCATAACAACGCAATTCTTATTTCCAACACCATCTCAGATGCCCCAAGAATGAATGAATTTTCTTGAGATTTGAGCTTCCTACAATCCCTAAAGCTCCTTGGGGAGCCATTTCACTTATACCATTATCAATGGAAATGAGATTTTAAAGAGTATCTGCGACAGTCACAGACTGCTAATGCTATGAGAAGTGCCAGTGTGCAGCACATTTGTCCCAAAAGCTCTCCAACCTGTTAGTTGTCTGTTCAGTTGGTTCTAATATTGCCATTTAAGGACCAGAAATCTGTCTCATTCTGCCTTTGTCAGTCAAAATCGATCATTAAAAAGAATCAATTTTTCCCAACATTATGACTGTGGAATGCAGTAGAAGCAGCAAGATGATATACTCTTATATGGGGAGTGAGATTAAGTGCAGTTGGCTGATTTTCTTGCTTGACAGGTAATTTGTATTAAGGTAAAGTGTCTTCCAAAAAACTACTACTTTCTAAACAGAAAGTGAAGAAATAATCACAGAACAACTCAGGTTGGAAGGGACCTCAAGGATCATGAAGCTCCAACCCCCCTGCCACATGCAGGGCCACCAACCTCCCCATTTAATACCAGACCAGGCTGCCCAGGGCCCCATCCAATCTGGCCTTGAACACCTCCAGGGACGGGGCATCCACAACCTCTTTGGGCAGCCTTGCCAGCACCTCAGCACTCTCTGTAAAAAACTTCCCCCGACATCCAGGACGAGGATGCGATGAAGAATGAAACCACATAACACTGGTATACATACTTGATTAGCAAATGAAACTTGGCCTGAAATTGAATTATCAGTCCTCTTCAAAAAGAAAAGAAAATATCTCACATGCTCATTTTTCAGTGGTATTTAATCAACGCACTCCTAATGCTCCACTTAGGAAAGAGGGGCTTTTTTTTTTTTGGAGGGGAACAGATGCTGTGCAAATGAAGTAGTCGTACAAATACAAAGAAAAATGCAGTGTTAGGAAAGCAATTGAGATATCATTTGAAAACAAACCAGAACCCAGCAGGCCACTCTACTGCAAATACATTCGTATATCTTACATTTTCACTTCGTATCTGCATATCCAGGAAAGCCAAAGAAATCCCAACTCTCCTGGGCTTTTGAGTGATATGATTGTGATGAGTACCCAAAATGTTAAAAAACTCCTTTTGCATTGATCAAAACTATGTATGAACTGGCAAAGAGACCATTCTTGAATAACACAGTCCTGGTTTGAACCAGTATTGGAAGCTGTTTTCTAAATTGCTTGCACATAAGGCCTACAATTTTTTTTTTTATATTGTTTCTAATCCTGATTCACAAATGGATGAAGGCAAAGCTGTTTGGTGAACCATAAAGATCTGCACAGGAAAAGGAAGCACAAAAGTAGAAATATTGAAATAAGAAATGAAGGATATAAGCACAAGAAGCATTTAAGGCTTCAGTCTTAGAAAAGCTGAGAAGCTCTTGAACTGTATACTGTTGGGAGGCATGTAGAAAAAACAAACATCTAATTTCAACATCAGATGTTAAATAGCCCCCTGTTTGACCTGAGCTTTAGCTACACTTTAAGGTATCCTTAGGCTGTTCAGACTAGATGAAGTTTGAGGAAAAAAGAAGGCGGCAAATAAAATCCAAGCATGATCTCAGTGCAAGAATCTCATATTTGAGATGAGATCCTGATTGGGATTGTTTGGCTCTTGATTGTTAATAACAATAAGAAGGAACATTTTTTTTTCTTATTTCAAGGACTGTAAAGCCTTCATGGTTTGATGAAGCTAGACCAAAATAGAAAGCTGCATAGGAACCTAAAGGACCCAGCATATTTTACCTTACAGAAAGTCATAGAAATCATAGAATCACAAGGTTGGAAACAACCTATAAGATCATCTAGTCCAACCGTCTTCTCATTACCACTGCTACAAGCACTAACCCAGATCTCGCAGCTCCTCATCCAGACAATGTCTCGTCCAGTTTCTCCTGAACACATTTCCCATCCACAGCCTTTCACAATATGAAACAGAGAAGCCAGTGGTCTTTCTCCACTCAACACAACTACAACCATTACCTGGTAATTCTGCAGGAAGTAGTTGTAAGATGCTTTTATTTTCTATTGAGCAGAGTTGATGAAGTAAATTACATTTTCAACTGCCATGCTTTTTAAAAACTCAGTACATAATTATTATATATATAATGTATAATAACAAAATATAAATTATATATAATATATAATTATATATTATATATAAATATATAAATATTTATATTATAATAATTATATATATGATTATTATTATAATTATTATAGTTCTTGAAGAGATAGTCATCTTCCACAAGGAATTCTGTCTTTTTGGAAACCAACTTATTTTTCAACACAAACAACACACCATCAGTTTTGGCTTCGGTAGGAGCTCCTCTGTGCTTAGCACTGAAGTCTGATAACTCCATATGTCAGTACAAGAGACGCTTCATTGATCAAAGAGCACAAGTGCCAAGTGCTGTACTTCCCACACAGGAGAAGACAAATTTCAACTGAACGTGAAGTTACTGCAGCCTTCTGTCCCCTGTCCTCCAAAATGGGTAAAAAACATTCCTTTGGAATACATCGCTACTACATGACTCTATCCCAAAGTGAGACAAGGGCTTCTACACATAGCTAGCCAGCAGCAGTTGCCAAAGGCAGTTTTACACAATGCCCACTTCTCACTTGGGTTTTCAGTTGAAAAGATGCCAGAGTGACCTCACTTGGCCTTCAAGGCTAGAGCTCCTTTCTGTATCCATACAGATGGGCCAGGAGAACTCCCCAGGCAAAGTCCATCAGTAATGTTGACCCCAAGTCCTACCTAAGCACATCTGCAACAAATAGAAGCAGCTCTGACACAGACATGGAAGCATTCAGAATCCCCAGGCTTTAAGTTTTCACACACCATTTCACACTACTTTTAATGGCCAGCTCTCTGGAAACACCAATCCTTCCCTGCAACCAGGATGACTGGTTGATGAGTTTTAATATCCTCACCTGGATAGCTGTAATGAAACAAAACAAGTTGCAATTCTCCCTTCCTCTCCAATGTATATTTTTGTATTTATAAAAAAAAAAAAAAGAATTATTCCATAATCATAGTCATGTTTCAAAAACCAAAACAAGAATTTCACCAGAAACAACAGAAACTCAAATTATCAATTCCACTGCAGAAGATGAATCCCTGCTGCAGATGGTTTCTTTTAAGTTAGAAAAATAACGCCCATTTTTTCATTTGATATTTTGGTAATGGTTTCCATTGAAATCAGACTTCCAAGTAAGTTTGAAATTGAACAATAGTGGTAAGCTGATTTTGAATTTTGACTTCACACCACATTCAAGTTCTACAAGGCAAAAATGTTATTTGGCAGCAAATGGCAAAGAAATCCTTGGCATCATATTCCAATTTTAAGCAGAAAGAAAAACACTGGAAGTGTTCAAGTAACTCCTTACCTTACCCGATGGTTTCTGAAATACAGCTCAAATTTGTTAACTACTCCGAGTACTGAGAAGGGGAAGCCAGCATATTAAAACTTCATTTTCTGTAGATTAGAATAACATTGATTACATGAATTTGGGCAAAGATCAAAAGATTGCAGAGTAATACATCTGAGTTTTAAGATCCCTTGCATGGTCAAGAAAAGGTGCAGGCAAGTAGAGTTAATTCAGTTCATTAACTGTTGATAATGAGTTTAGTAACTTCATACATTCTTACAGACCACTGCAATCTCAAAGCAATATTTGATTAACCTATAGTTATACCATGAACACTGCTCAGATCAGCGCATTTTACTTTGTTTTGTCTAGGCCACATAAACAGTAACCCTATCTCAACTGATCTGCAGTACCACTGAGTATTATGGGTGCTATTTTCAGGCTTTCCCCAGCCTCCCACTACTTCATCAGTTCTGCTCTCACCCCAAAGCAAAAGGCTGAGCAAAGCAGAACAAGTAATTTAGGCACTTAGAATAATATTTGAAGAACTACACAATGACTGATCTAAGCTTCTGAACAATGTTTATTTTGCAGATGTTATACCTAAGGTCACTGAATTTCAGAAGATCCAGAAGTAATGCCCATAATTGAAGTGCCCACAGGAGAACTTTCTCTCAAAAGATCCCTCATTTAGTTGAGAGTGCAGAACTTGAACTAGGGAAGAACCCAGTAGCATTTAATGCCTTAAGGCATGGCTAGTACTTATTTTTGTTTGCATCAATCAAGAAGCTTATCAAGAAGAAACAAGAAAAGAATAAAGCAACGTGGCTCCCAAATTTCCTTTGGGAACCCAGAGAAGGATCTAACACCATGTGCTCAAGTGCCAGCAGGCACTACTAACACCTCTGATATCCACACAAAGCAGTTCCAGGATAGAGATTTCACGCTTACGTTTGTCCCAACAGACATCACATCATGAAGGCTAAAGCCATTTAAAATGCAGTCTGGCTCTGAAAATATAAAAGGAAACAGCATTGGTATATTTTTCCAGCTTTCTGTGGCAAGATTCAAATCTAATTAAAGTTCTATCATTAATTCCCTCTTTTCAAATGATGGATTTTTACAGCATTCCTTCTGAGATCTTACAAAACCTAATGTCTAGATAAAAGGTGAGCCATGAATCCCTTACAGTGCCCCGTTTTCCTTCTGCCTCAATCTCAAAGCAATTATGCCTGGAAATTATTTGGAGCTGCTGTTCAAGTGAGCAGCTGAAGACAGAGCACAGCACTCCGAAACGCTTCTTCATGGTTTTATCATTAGTACTATCTACACATTGCTCAAGACAGAGTACAAAAAGTGCACTGCTTGGTATTAATGCCTAGCTCAGAAAAGCTACTTTCCAATTGAATATTCACATGACAGTTATACGTCTGGAGACAGTGCTCCTCTCAGATGACTGTTCTACAGGGTAGACTACTTCATATGCCTTTCACTTGGATTGAGAAAGATAGCCACGCAAAGCTTAACATTTCCTCATCAATATCAGTGCTTCCATAATAGCACCTAGCTAAAATATCAGTTCTCCACACACTTGAATGGCTGACAAAATACACTAGAAAAGGTATCACCTATACTAACACATCCCCTGCAAACTGTAATATTTGTTGTTATATTGGCAAGTATATCTACTCACTCGCATAGAAAACTTTTCACAAGAACAGATTATTTCATTATAAAGAAAAAGATGTAAAATCCAAAACTATGACGAAGAGCAGTTATCGCTGCTATTCAATCCATCACTCAAGAGGACTCAGTACAAGTCTGTTAACACAGAACACAATACAACTTAAGTGACAGTAGGTCATAATTCATGCTATTGGAAGAACCAAGAAAACTTCCACAGGCTGAGCAGAATGATTAACTGCTTCAGGAAAGCACATGTTAGAATGTGTCAAAGAGCTTTAAAGCTGTCTAAAAGACTCAAAGAGCTTTGATTATATTAATCTGATACATAGGCAGGTAAAATGAAGCAGATAAAGTCAAAATGCAAAAAACACCTGAGCTTTCATTTCAACCAGAAACCAATCCTAAATCAGAATTCAAGTAAACACATTCCACCATGTATACTTTGGTTAAAAATGAGCCAAATGTCTGTTCACAACATTCGAAGTTTCACCTGAAGTTGCATCCAAGTAATATCAGATGGACTGTAGGAACCAACTAGAAGCAAGGAGAATTTTAATTTTTGTAAATGAAGATAACTGCAACCACTCCAAATCTCAGACTTGAACCAAGAACTGCAAAGCCAACTGACCTGAATGCCTGAAGTTTCTGCTGTTCAACACCAGCTACAGAGCTTCTATAGACTAAACAGACAGGCTAAGTGTCAATGATTGTACCTACTGTTTCAATAACTTTTCTGCATTCTTTCAACTAGGAATTATTACACAAGTCCCTTCTGTCACAGAACCAAGGTGGACATGATCATTGTGTCTGATCAGCAGAGCAGAGAGGGAAAGAAGTCTGAGTTAAAAACATTATTACTGAACTTATAAGTTTGTTAATAGGTATAAAATAATTCCAGCCTAGAAGCAGGTAAGAAGAAATTACACATTTAAATTGAAGTCAGACAGTAAAGTGTTTTCTTACTCCCTTTGAGTATCTGGCAATTTTCCCCAAGGGCTTCTTAATCAGAATGAACCCTGACGGCATATATACAGCCATACAGCAATACAGAATTACCACAGCTAACGAAGCAACTCTTTCAGTTTTTATTCAGTATATACCATTCTATGGACCAGAATAGGAGAACAGCTAAGAAGGCCATGCAAGTACAGAAATGGAGCATGTGAATTTCTGATCCCAAGGGTCTCAAAGTTTTTCAAATTAAGCTCCCATTTAGACCAACATTTCCTAGCAAGAGTTAATTCATCATGTTTCTTAACTGTCTCTTACTCAAAGCTTATGCATATTGTCTCAACAAGATGGGTTTTTTTTCCTCCTCTATGTTGCTGCTCTATAAAGCTTCAGTAAGAACGCCTCTATTTCATTCAAGTAGCTGCAGACTCGCATAGTAGCATGGCTTTGCACAAATGCCTAGTAATTCAGCCCACACACTTGAGCATAATGTATTTTCACTTTCAAGGATGAAAAACAAGAGTCAGGCAGTCGCTGTTTGAATACACAAGGGAGAAGGTATATTTTTTATTGATCACAAGATATAAGAAACACAGATTGAAAAACTTAAAATTCAGAGAATAAGCAGAAGAAACTGAAACTGACAATTAGGCAGGCCAAATATCCCCCCATTTGTGGTTCAGAGTTACACAGCTGTTATGGTTTGTAGCTCAGGAAGTACCCAGATCAGATAATTGCAGTAATTCACTGGCTCACAAAACAGCCAAATCAACTCAACAGAACTCTAAGGGGTTAGCAATTACAAATAATTGGGGTCCCAATGCATTTCTGTTCCATGAGTATAAAACAAGGATATATTTTCTTTGAAGCTACACGTGAACATTTACTGACTGCTCTGAAAATCCTTGCTCTACTGCTTTGTATTCCAAAGAGGGCTAAAAGGATTCACCTGCTCAGAGTTCTGTCGAAGAGTACTGAGGAGAGGTCATTAAGGATCACCTTCAGTAATTAATACCTTTGAATACTAAAAATACCCTCCCTCAAACGTTGAGCAGGATGTTGAAAAGAAACCTGGAATAACTGCAGAGGGAGACTGACTTGTAAACGTTCCCATGTTCTCAGTTATTGACCCACTTGATAGCAAGGGTTGGTCTGCTTCTGTCTTTCAGTAAAAATCCTACAATGTCTACAAACTGTTTTTAAACCAATGAACAGCACACAAGTTCCATCATTTTTTTTTACAGACCTTCAAAACGCACAAACAGAACATTGCTGCTCACACACTTCACAGAGCTTGAGCCAGAGGGAGCTCTCAGAAGCTATATTTGAAAGCACTGAAACGATTGTTCACAGAAACAAAGCAAAGAAGCAGAGGCACAGAGGACAGGCAGGCACAGTCCAGCTCTGGGCAAGAGCCAGCAGCAGAGCTGGGCAGGAACCCAGCATTTCATGATGTTCCTACTTTCTGACTTCTGTCTCAAAAACCTTTTAGTCCTTAGTCCAACTCGCACCACCGTTGCCCTCCTTTTACTGATTTCAGTATAAGATAGATTGGACCTCACAGCTTCAGTCTCAGATGTGCTGGATATGCATTGACTTGAGCTGCACTTGTCAATGCTAAAAACACAGCTTGAAGAAAAAGTCTTAGCATGCCAGGTGATCCTGTACAGGTCACATAATGGCCTCAAAGAACTCACAGGAACATTGAGCTACTTCAGTAAGAGAGGCCCGAGACACATGGTCTGTAGGTGACAACTTCAACAAAACAGTCAGGAAAAAATAAAATCAACCTGGAATACAGGATGAAAGTTCACGTCAACTGTTTTCTGAAAATTATTTTGCACATTATTAATAGGTAGGCAGGTGTTTTCACTACGTTGACTTTAAAAGCCCAGGTAGTTCGGATTGCAAAAGCTGTTTTTTCCTGGCATACATAGAAAGTAACTTTTTTTTCTACTTTCAAAGATGGCTGCCTTTTGTTGCCATCCGTATTTCCATTAAGATCCACACAGAAAAGAAAAAAAGCTTTTACTTTTTAAAAGCTACTTACTTTGCACACATCCACAACAGAGTGACAACTCCGTCAGGTTATTTATCTGCATTGTTTTTATTAAATAACTATTAACATATAATTACGTGGGGGATGATCTAGAACACAAAATTCCTGTGACACAGGGAAGGCATTCCCTTACTTAAGTTTAGCTGCTAGCAAATCAAGAAGGAAAAATCAATATCTCCATAATTCTCTTTAAGAGTTTCAAAGTAATGCTTAAGAAAACTAATTCTCTCTTCTGCAAAACACACTGGAAACAAACTGTATCTGCTTACCTACTAGTTTAAAAATTAATAATTATTTTTAATTCTTACTCATCTTTTCCCTATATTATTTTTACACAGTAGAAACTTAGACACACAGGGGGGTAGCACAGAAAAAAAGCACAAATTCCTTCCAACCTGCTGCAAACTTAAGCCTTTTATTAAAGCAACGGTTATGGATTCTACAAACTTTCCTCCTGGAAACTGAAAGAAGCTCCATGCTTCAATTAAATGAAATCAGATGGAAGAATACCAAGGCTAGGAATGCAGAAGCCCAGAGGTGCCCACTTTTCTGAGAGAAAGCACAGACTGAGTGAACAAATATATTCTACTGCCACGAGCCAGTATAAAAAGAATTATTCATATATGCTGCAATCTGGCATTGGTTTCAAATAACTTTTTCAAACAACATTTCTCTCCTATTAATTTTCTTCACAACCCTTTATCATAAATGCTATCACCTCTGAGCCAACCTTCCAAGTTATCTGGGAACACAAACACAACTGCTTTCCAGTTTCATCTTCTGCAAAAGTTTTTTAGAGTAAGAATTTAATAAACACCTTACAGTTTGAAAGTTGTTCTTCCCAGAGATCAAGACTGATCAAAAGGACCTAAACAGCATTGCCCCCCATTTCTGAGCCCACAGCACACAGACAACGTCTCACACCTCTCAAGTGCAGACTCTCCTCCCACAAGCCCCAGCAGCACACAGAACATGGCACAGGGCTTCCTGACCAGACATTCACAAGCCTCTATTTAATGGTAAGCATTAAGTAGAAGGCCTAGAAGCAAAGCACAACCCTTATACTCACAATACATAAGCGAAGCCTAGACAAACTTCCAGCATGGTGATCAACCATTTCTTATGACAAATCAAAAGAAAAACAAATGACAAACCCTCAAATATGCAACAAGGACCGTGGCAGTTCCTTGGACCTGCACTCATACTAGATGTGTCAGTCGCTAGCTGGTTGTAAATGCCTACTGGGATCTGCTTCCCAAAGATAGGGGTAAAATATATAACAAAGCATTAGGCTAAAACCACAAATGAATGTAACAAGCCCTCAGTCAGGCATAAGCAAATATTTAGATAATCAATATTGTTCTGCTGCTTCAGCTGCCTTTACAAATCACAGCTACTACAGCAAACAAACCCACAGGGGAAGCAAGAAAGCTCAGTAAGACAAGACAGAGGAAAAGGGCAGCCTTTCCCCATCCACTACATTCCAAGAAGAGGTTCCCATATCCCAGTCCCTATTCCTCTGTACTAACCATATATGTACAGAATAGCCACAAAGGACCAAGCCAGTCCCCTGGTTCCAGCACACACAGCAGCCTGCTGCACACACTGCTGGAGGCACTACAGGAAACAAGCGGCAAGGCTGCTATAACCCACACATTCCTTATAAAGGCAAGGCCCACACAGGTCTGAAGACATGCAGGTGTCAGAATGGTAGCTTCAAAGCACACCACATATTTGTACTGAGAATAAATTCCCACACAGCAGCACCAAGTGCAATTTAAATAAGTTACTTTCTCCCGTCGCTCATTTTAAAGGCACTGCAGTGCAACATGCAGCCTGCACAAAGCCCTCACAGCTTACACACACCTTCCCATTTTCCTCATCCCATCACGTTCCCTGTCTACAGGCACTAGAAAACATACTGTTACAGTTGTCAATCTGTTTTTATGCAGATGTCATTTTGATTCCTAACTCTAAGATCCTTCCATTTCATTGCTTACAACATGTAGAAAGCAGGAAATACTATTCCATAATATGCCAAGTCTTCTTTATCACATTGGCAGATAAATCCAACAAAGGAATTTTTTAAAGCTAATTTTCCTTAATTGGCAAGCAACATAATACACTTGTTCCATCAACACAGGCTAAATGCACTGCCTAACAGTCAATACTCCAAACAGAGCTGCAGACTGTGCACTCTGGCACACCAAAGCCACTAACTCTTAGTACCACTTCTCAGCATCCAAGGATCAGATAACTTCCACATGGCTTGCAGGCACACAGAAACAACTACACCAGTGACAACTGTGCAAGAGCTGTAATTGCTTCCAAGTTACCCTTTCCACTTCACTCAACATATCTACAAAGTCTTTTGTAGAAAGACAAGGATTCACTGTCCTGTACAGCTTGTTTTCCAATGGGAGAGTTTCCAGACTTGGCAGAGCATAAACATAAGTTTCACTAAAACTGGATAGATATTAATAGAGAAGAAACAAAAACAGATTGCACATACTATCAGGATTCATAAAAGCACAAAATCCTATCACACATTTAATTCTGTAATTCAATTATTCATTCCACTAAGCTAATCCTTCTAACATCTGCGCAAGATACCTGCCTAGTTATGATCTCATCTTCACCACTGCAGTAACAGTTGCAAAAATCAAGTCATTAAATACAACATGAGGGGGTCCTTAGTTGGCAGCACTAGGCTCCAGAAAATGGTACTCATTAATACACCCACACCAACATATATTGATCTCTCAGAAATCTAACCCCACTCATTACAAAAGCCAATTAAGGAAACACGACAGGTTTCACACTAAGCCCTGGGGGGGAATAATTATTCTTTCCATACTTCCACAGCTCTTCTGCAAAGCAGTCACACCAGGGTGCAATGCTCACAAGTATACTGCTTAAGTACGAACAAATAGGCTCAATGGGTTCTGGACTAAGCGGCTCAATTCTGTATGGAAAACAGTCCTTAAGTAAAAAGTTCCCTTGCTCTGAAACCTGACCATTTCCTGAAATTGTAGAAAACTTTGAAAGCAGATTTCCCAACTCTACTTGTCAAGCAATAGCATTTTCTTCCCTTCAGCAACTTATCTTGCTTCTTTTTGGAACTTGAAAATCATTCTAGTGGGAGGTTAGGTTCAAAGTCCTTTTTATAAGAATATCTCCCTTCACAGTCTTTCCTGGTATTTCTCAGCTCTGAATTTATAAAAGTAATTCAACAACACATTCACCGAAACACCTAATATAAATACACCAAAGCTCACAGTCTCTAATAAGTGTTGCATTGAACGTGGCACACAGGAATCATGTGCCACCACTGCCCTCATTCGGCAGAAATCTGAATAACATGCTTCTCTTCACATACTACGGTTTTCTGCACAATTATTTTTATTATTAGTTTTCATCTTAGAGATCTGAGCATACTTGCTGTCATTTAAACATTATTTAAACCTGAAGTGCTCTCTTGCAACAAGAGGGGTTTACTGAACAACTGCCAATTCACCAAGCCAAAACAAAACAAGAAGCCCACAGCCTTTGGTCAGACAGGACTGATCACAAGCAACCTGACAAGCACACTATCTGTTTATGTATGAATGGAAATAGCAAATACACAATGAAAAAGACTCAGAAAGCTTGAACTGCTTGCATTCAGTTCATATGGAAAAAGGACAAAAATACATGGCAACTTGCTCCACTGTTATCTGTAAACTTGTAATTACTCTAAGGTTGGTGCAAAAACAAACCTATCCAGAGTAAGATGATCAAAAACAGCAAACAAATTGATCATATTCATCTATTTATTTAAAAGAGGTAGCAGAGAAGTAGAGGGAAAAGCGACAAGAAAAATTGGCCCACTGTAGCTTTTAGAGAAATTGGTATGTCACAAACAGTATGGAGAACAGCCAATTTAACAGAGCAAAAAGAAACCAATGTGTCCTTTATGACAGAGAGACAGTAGAACGATCAACAATAAAAGAAATGCTGGCCAAGAAGATTACTAAGGCCTGAAGTATTTCCCGAAGAAGGAAAGGCTGAGACCTAGCGCCCTGCAGCCTGGAGAAGACTGAGAGGCGATGTCACCACTGTTTACAAATACCCGAAGTGCGGAGCCAAACACGGAGCTGGGCTCTTGCCAGTAGCATGCAGCAACAGGACGAGGAATTATGGGCACAAACTGGAATACAGGAAGTTCCATACAAATGAGAGAAAAAAACTGCTTTATTGTGAAGCTGACAGAGCACTGGAACAGGCTGCCCAGAGACAGAGACATGGAGCCTTTCTCTGGACACAGTTGAGACCCACCTGAATGCTTTCCTGTGCAACCTGTTGTAGGGAACCTGCTTTAGCAGGGGTTTGGCTAGATGATCCCCTACAGTTCCGGCATTTTGATCCAATATTGCTCTGCTCTTATATAAGACAAAGTAGATCACAGTACTATCAAAATCATACTGCATTTGAACCACAAGAAATAAGCTATTAAAAGTAGATTAACAGAAAAACACTTGAAATCAGTAAAAGATGTACATGAATAATAAACATTCTGTGCATTAAGGCTGATTTTCTTTAAATACTCCTAAGCAAGCTGGAGTAATGCTAATAGTTTACATTAATTAAATAATTTAATTAATCCATTTTCATTAAACACAGCCAGCACAGCCTGCAGCCTTGGCCAGCTGTGAGCAAGTTGCAGGGCACTTACCCCCACTATATAATTACTGAGTACTTTTATGGTTATTTGAGTCTGAAACAAGTAAAACAAGAGAGATCAGTGACCAGAAAGCTTTCAGTTTTAAGTACTTTAATTTAAGCAGTGTGTGCCAAAAATAAGCAGGAACAAATACAGCTTTCCAGGCAGGGTAAGGTTGGTGAAAAAGGAACTGCAGCTCTTTCCATAACCAATTTTCAGAGTGCCTCGGTTTTTATTAAAAAAAAAATTAAAAAAAACACCACTAAACAAACAAACAAAAAATAATAGAGCACCTTTGTCCTCCCCTGGGATCTGCTTTCCAAATGTGCAGCACCACACGGACAGCACAACAAGGCTCATGTTTACCTCAGAGACCACACTGTCACTCCAGCTACATTTGTCTGACATTTTGCATTCACACATGAGGAAATGACTATTTCTGGACTGCAAAATACTGTCTGAAGGACAGACAGATTATATACCATGCATTCTAAAGTGGCAGGTTGCTATGGTTTCCTACTGCAAAAACAAAATTCTCCTCATTAGGTTATCTGAAGATCTCCTCTACTAAACCAAAATCATCCATCAGGGAAGCAGACTGTCCTTTAATCATAGCTCTTCCTTTGTGAAAAATCAGACCATTTTTCTGCTAAAACAGCTTTTGAAAAGGATGCAGCCCTGCACATGAAGTGCAGCATCCTAATGCTTCCTATTACGAGCTGCAGACTAACCTCTGCACTACCACAATGCCGCACACACTGATCAACCTGCAGGCTGCAGCACTACATCTATGGATGGAAAAAGATATTTATCTCTTGCTTGTTTAAACTACTAACTGAATTGCTTAACTCATTCATTTGCTAAAGCACATAGGCAATTGCAATCAACTAATAGACCCTCTTATCTTGAAAATCCAATATAAAAAAAGCAGAATCAATCTGCTTCTTCGTAAAACCCATGTATCACTGCTCACTGGATCACAGAGAGTAAGGTTTTGTAGTCTGACATGAAACAATCCTCCGTTCACTCTGATTATTTACAGGACAATTTGCAGAGCACGGCAAAGCTCCCCTTTTGAGAGAAACAGAATCAGGAGTTATTAGCGCACAGAGCTCAGCAAGGCATGGGGCTGGCTTGAGACTTTCCCTCAAGGTAAGTCATTCCGAGATCTTTTCCTTGAAGATCCACAGCCACTTCAGGCTAGTGATTTAGGAGAAATGGATGAGCTGAATCTGCTTTCCAATCTAACTTGCAAACATTAGAAGTAGGCCAGGAGAGAATTTGTGTGCAATCAGGAGGACATCCAAAACATCAGACTAAGTAGGTGTGGAAACACACCCTCAATCCTATAATTTTGAAGGGAATATAAAGGAATTTACTATAGAATCATGAAACAGTTGCATTTCTCAACCTTAAAATAAGTTAAGCTTAAAACAAGTTCACCACATAGTTCATTACTCACTACTCTACCTGAGCAGCAGTTGAAGTTGAAGTTGGATGGAATAAGAGTGGAAAATAGCCAAAATTGTAAATATTGCTCAGTAGAGAAATCAAGATATTATTTAATTTAAAAATACTGCCTTAAGGATCAGATCCTGGCAGTGAAGATGCAGACCAACTAAGATCTAAAATGAACAATACAGGGGAAACTAAACCTAACTTTTTTTTTTCCCTAACCAACACAAAATACACTTTATTCTTGTGACAAAAACAATAAGTAACTCCCCTGAACGGTACTGCCTGCACTGTTATGTATTTTTTCAGCTTTTTTTTTTTGTTGTTGTTGCTAGTTTCCAGATGCTACTCACCAACCAAGGGTATTTGTCTACTCTGTCTCCATGGGTTCATCAACCAAGCATGGAACAAAAGATCCCCAGGTACTGACTGCTTCTAGGGAATTACAGTCAAGCATTTTTGAGCCTGTGAACATTCAAGCTGCACTAATTTGGGATTTACTGAAAAGCAGACTTCCAGGAAAGACACTTGGGAATTCAATTACTCTGCTACCATATTAATTTTTTCTTTTGGTCTGATAATCAAATGCTTCAAGGTGACAGGAAAGTTAAAATAATTTAAATAAGATCTGCAGTTCTGGAAGAAAAAAGCAGGTCAGGTAATAAAAGTCTGTAACAGTTCATAGAAACAAACAGTGAAACTCCACGAACCACACAATCACACAATCAACTGGGCTTTTCATGCACCAAGAAGGAAGGAGTACACAAGCATTCCTGTCTCAGCTTGTTAAGCATCCAATCAAAAGTGAGAGGCAGCAAATTTAGATTTCTTATTCAGTAATGCTGTCATTAAAACAGCAAACCACTACAGGTGACTGCCATTCAGTCTCTACACATGCCATTGATCTCTGCTACGTGCCCAGCTGAGCTAACCTGTTGCATGCCTCAGCCCCACTTCAGTAGCTTCTCTGGGAATTAAATCACCTTCAACCCACTAGGAATATTCATACAACCCCAAGCTCTGTTCCCATTTCTCTTGCATTGCTGATCTATCCCATTAGCACTGGCAAATCCAGTAGGCCAGTTAAATCACCTGCTTTTCACCAGCCAATGACAGTAAAGGAGTGCTGCTGCAATCCAGGTAAAAGCCAAGTTCACAGCAAACCTTAGCAACCTCACAAATTTGTAGTGCCACTGCACTACCACGTAATTAGATTTAGGCCCAGTCTTGGAAAAAGAGGAACATTTCCTTATCATAATTGCACTGCTATCATTCATACAAACCAAGAATATACAAAGTTAGCCTGGAAAACAGATTCTATCTTATTCATAAATAATTAAGTCAATTTTATAGTAATATTTCCAGCTCAGTTCTCAACTCCTTTTCATTCTCCAATATTCTGTTTACTTTGACTAGCACTCTGTTTTCAACTGATCTTTCTGAAGCAGATTAGCCTGAAAGTTTTGTCATCTGTGCCTCTCTTCTTCCTACTCTTTGTTCATCTATCAATGCAAATTCATCTGCTACTTTGTCAAGACAATAGTATGCAGTCAAGATAAGTTTCATCACTGTGAATAACTATGAATTGATTACAAATCAACCAGCCCATTACTCACTTCTAGTTTGAGCTCATTTATATTCTCAAAATGCATCGTACTCTGCTGGACTCTACTTGTCAGCTTCCTGAAAAGTTAAAAATTACTGTTTTCCCCTCTTTCAGTTGGTAATTAACCATAAGAAGTGCGTTATTAACATACAAACACCCACCAGAAGATGTAAAGTTTTTAGCCAAGAAATGCTATGAAATCCTTTGAAGAATTCAAGACATTTGAATAAGCCCGCAGACAAAGAGCACCAATAAGCCTGAAAAGCAGAGATTCACCTGCCATGGAAGCAGTACAAACCTCTGCCTCACTTTCATTTCAGTGCTGACTAGTCCTGCCCCTCTCAGAAATTTCAAACAAACCAACCAAGTAAATTTGATAATATCGGTTTCTTTAGTCCTGAAGCTAAGTCCCTGAAAAGAACGCTGCCTAGTGCTGATAACTTGAATTTCAATTGACTGTTCAAAAACTTTCTTCTACTCAGAATCCAGTCTGGGATAAACAGTGTAAGAGCAAACAAGTATTCTGTAAATTAGGGCATCCATTGAATTAATTATTTCTACATTTCTACTACTATTTTGAGTTTTCTCTTATACACTCAAGAGCCTTAAAGACACTGACAAATTTCCTGCTTCCAGATAAATCTGTAACATTTACTCAAAGAGCCACACCGGTTTATTTTGTGGGGTTTTTTTAGACACACAATATCAAAAATAAATACTAAGGCACTCAAAAACACAAGTAACTGTTATTCAGTTCTTGCAGGTTCCTACATGCATCTTATAATAGATATTATTATGAAAGCATTCAGACCCCCCTCTTTTCCTCCTCCTCCTCCCCCCCCCCCCATTTGATTGATTGAAACACAATTGATTACAAGCTAGTTCTGAAAGCCTTATATAAAAAGCAACAACATTACACAACCATTTTTTTCCTGAAGATTTTAAGATACAGGCAGTTGCATTCACATCCAAACTGCTTTCTTCTTCAAACTGATACTCTTCACGGGCTACTTTGGAATAATGGTTTTGAAAGGGTTTTTTTGTTTGATGTTTTTTCATTTTTGGTTTGCATTGGGCAGAGAGCAGTGAAACTTCTCTGTGATCCCATACGAAGTACTGTTAGAAATACCAATTATTATCAACAGAAAAAAGTTGACTCACCCAGCTGGCAATGAGTCACTAATTGTAGAACACTCCTTCACAAGAAGCAACCATCATCCAAAGAACATTACCCCTTTGGAGGCTAGCCTTTAAACTAGGCCTGGGACTCTAGGTCCATCCCTTCCAATCACAGGGAAGCACAGGTAAATTGTTTGCTCCTGTGCTTCCTGGGCCAACCCTCCTCCCCCCCCCCCTTCACCAGGTGCTCAACCATCATTGCAGGCTGTGATATATCTGTTCCCCTACACTTCAGTTTTTTCACTTGTTTTAAGGAGCACGAGCAATAGATTGCTTAGGACTGAAGATTACTTCATTAGCATTTTACCATATACATCATCTTACTGCATCGTGTTACTGCAACTTCAGTAACAAACCATCACTACTTCTGATTCCAAACTAATCCAAATGTCTGTTGTAACTAGGAGTTACTTACACCACCTAATTGTTCTGTTAAGAACTACTGCGTCTCTTCGTTAACCAAATTTGATTATGTTGGAAATAATCCAAGTAATTTTGTCAGGACGGTATCTCTGATAAAAGCAGAATGTATTCGTGATTGCAATGGCGGGCGTCCCGCAAGTAGGAGCGCGCCTATGGACACAACATGACAGCCTTTATACCCTGTTTTCTCCCCCTTGCCTCCCCCTTCCCCTGTTTCCCCAGTGGCTGGGTACTCCAGGTTCACAATCTTATCAGAAGGTTTACATTTGCTATTTACTTGTTCATTTATTTGTTACCTGGTGCCAGTCAGTAGTCATCCTGTTGTTTCCAAGCTGTCTCGGTGCTCTCCTTGTCCTATTGATATGATGATTTTCTTTAAAGTCATCATCGTTAAACAAAGAGCACTGGGGGATGATATCAGGCCTTCCCAATGTTTCTCCAGGTGCTTCCTCGGGCATACCATGGCTTGTACTCTGGTTTGCTCTCGTGCAGGATATTCTTGCAGTGTGTATGACAAAATATACATATATACACCTATACACAGAGTGTGTTCCCGGGAAGGTTCGTCTATACGATAAGTGATGTAAACTTATCAGAGATCTTCCCCAAGTTAAGTAGAAGGGCTCCCAAAAAGAACTATGATAGCAGAGGTCATAAAATAAAAATAATATTATACAATTCTAATGCAGAAACAACACTTGATTCCCACACTTGCACAAAGCCACGGGCACACCTCACCTGCTCTGTCTCCAGTGTGGTACTGCATGGTGCCACTTAAGTGTGCATTTGTAAGAGAAGAGCAGCTGTATTTAATTCCTGTCTGCGCCAGATTAGAAAAGTTGAGACCTGGCAAACCAACCAAAGTGCAGCTTGCCTCTGGTGGGAGCTCGGGCCACTCAGCCTCGTTTGGTTGCACTGCGGAAGTGCTGTAAAAACTAAAAAGTGTGCTTGAAGTTGAATCTAATCATCCACGTTGCAGCTGGGAGTCACCTGTTGACATCCAGCTTAATGTCTGTTCCCACACTTGCTCGCTGGTGCTTTGGCTTGTAAGATGTGAGTTAGAGCAAAACACCAAAATTTCAGGGAACCATCGAGCGACTTGGGTTGGAAGGGACCCTGGGATGCGTGTCGTCTGGCCCCACGGACGTGTGCACGTTCAGTCTTACCAGGTGCCTGTGGTAGCCTCTGCTGTGGCTGTGCCAAGGCCGCCTCCGTGGCAGCCCCACGCTGCCCTGCTGCACCAGCGGCCCCGACAGGGCAGCTGCAGGCAGAGAGCTGGCGCCCAGCACACGGGCACTAGGCAGAGGAGAGAGATGGGCACCCAGGGAAGGGTTCCTAGTGTGGGAGTTGAGTCCGATGGTGTCACGTGTCACGGTGCTGAGAATAAACAGTTCCATGCAGGACCCACTACGTGGAGAGCTGGCACCCAGTTAGGTGGTAGCCGTCTGGGGGATAAGAGTCTCAGGGTTCTGAGAGTAAAGTGCTGCAAAGTAGTGGCATCTGGGTTTCTAAATTGTTTTCTTTTGGACAGTTTTGTGCTGTTCTGATCCCGGACAGCAGAACCATCACATGGTGGTGCATCACAAAGCAGTGGTCTGCCTAAGCAGAATGAGAGCCCTTTCTGATATCTGTGTTTATCATTTGCAATTAAATGCCTTAGTCCTGCCATCTCAAAGCACTGGCAACTCGTCTGCTTTGCATTTTTAAAAAGCAGCTCTTTTACAGCAATGCCTTCTTGAGGACATATTGTCCCCACCTGCTCCAAGAGGGCAAGGCCAGAGCTGGCCTGCGCCTGAAAAGGAGAGCCCCAGCGGCACCTTCCGTGGAGCAGATCTGAAGGGGAGCTGCCCCAGAAGCAGCCCTGAGGATCAGCCTGCATGGGCGGCTGCTGCCGGGCAGGACAGGCCCTGTCTGCAGCAGCTCCAGAGGAGGACAGGCAGCAGCAGCATCGTGGGCTCTGTGCTCCCCAAGTGCCATGTGTGGAAATATCCAAGTAATTTTGTCAGGACGGTATCTCTGATAAAAGCAGAATTTATTCGCGATTGCAATGGCGGGCGTCCCGCAAGTAGGAGCGCACCTATGGACACAACATGACAGCCTTTATACCCTGTTATACCACAATTATAAAGCCAGACAAGTACCTTGACTGATTTATCTTGAAAACGAAAAAAAAACCAATACTTGGTACTGAAACATGTAAGTACCAACAAATGGTGGGCAGGTTAAAAGAAGAATATGTAAAAATTGTTATTTTTAGAAGCTTTGACTCACAAAACTACAAGGAATGCTGTAATTCGGCAATAATGAGCTATTTAACATTGTTAGTACAAAATTATTCAAATTAAAGCAACCAGAGCCATTGGAGATGCTCTGAACCTCAGCTGACATCACAAAACTCTCCAGACAGACAGGGACACAAAATAAGAGAGCCTCTGCTCTCTGCCGGCCAGTGTAAGACAACAAACCACTATTTCCCTTGGGACAAGATACAATCAATAGGATCTGCAAAGTAATACTCAGAACAAGACCAGAACAATCAGCCTATTATCATGCAGCGCCAACACAACCATCACAAAAAAATTCAGTCTGAACACAAAACAAAACAAAAAATCAACAAACCTTTGCAGCCATCAGTTAGTTCCCTGTATTCTGAATCCAGCTGATGATGCTCTTCCATGAAGGCAGTCTGGAATCTTCTCAAACTGGGAGGAAAAACGCAGCTGAAAAATTAAGGGCAGAGAAAAACAATCATGAAGAGGTCAGGACTGCTGCTAGTTTTCAAGTTACCCACACAGCATCTAAGATTTCACATCCCTCATTTTTCTGCAAGGACAGCTAACTGCACGTTACACCTTCATGACCAGGGCTGAGGAGCATTAAACAGAAAAGAAGTTTTCCAAATAAATTTCAATTCAAATACCTTTGGGGGAAAGGAGGTTGATTTTTGGGGTACTGATTTAAGAAAAATTTGCACAGATCACAATAAACATCAGCAAGCACTCAAATCAGGCAGAATGCAATAAAATAGACTGGAGCATTAAGATTACATGATATTCCAATACATTAACAAAGCTGACTAATTGCTATTAACCCCATTCAAAACAATGTTTTGTGCATTATCACTGCAATCAAGGTGGAAAAATATGTAGCAGTCTGCTTAGTCTGGTAGTTTCACATATGCACGCAGGAAGACATGACCAGTTTGAGAAAGAAAATATCCTGTCACCAAATGTAAACTTTTCTTCGTTAACAGAAAAGGAGGAGGAGGCATGGAATGGACGTTTGACTATAAGAGTAGGAACATCAAAAATTAAAGCTTTATTCCTATTACAAGCTTTAGTGTTTATGGGAAGTGTTAAAAATCTCCGTGGAGTCTAGCAAAGTGATGGTCTCCATTTGATTTATAGCAAGGAAATGCACAGCACATGACATTTCTTTTTGGACTACAGATCTTAATGACAAGGTAAAAAGGCTGAAGAATGTAATGAAAGCAAAAGTCACAGGAAACTTTTGAAGTAATTTCATCTACTGCTAAGTTTTCAGTCAGATGGCACCATAAGGTCAGGACTAACAGGTTCCGAGAGGGCCCATGGCCTCCTTTCCCCAGTGAAATTCAGACAGCAAAATCCTTTACTTTTAGGACAGTAAGAGTTAGATGTTGAGAACTTGGATCTCCAAACTTAAATGAGGCCTTCGAAATTAACATCACAGAATTTTCCTACACCATGCTTGAAGTACAGACTTTCCCAAAGCACATCCAGATGGCTTGGAGATGTCTCTCAGGCCGTATGTACAAGCACTTGTACTCAAATCCAGCCAAAAGATTTGTGCTCCTCCTCTGACATATTTGACGCAATGAGCCCCAGCAAAGGAGTCACCCACACTCTTGGAGAGCCTCTACTTTTCTTAGGAATCTTCACCAAAAAAAAAAAAAAAAAAAAAATAGCTCCAAGAAGCTTTATCTTAATTCTTAGTCACAAAACATCATATGGTAAAACATGAAAACCCAGTGCTGACTTCAGTAACTTTTAATTTTCCCGGGAAGAGGTTGATGCTATCTATATACACAGCCCTATTTCCACCAAGAATAAAAGAAAGCAGCATTTCCAACTCCCAAGGACTCAGATTCTGCATACAGACATTCCTCTAAGACAGCAATGTTGGAGTGCTTCCTTATTTTGCTCAGGCAAGTTGCTATCTGCAAACCATCACAACACAATCGTATTTCTACTCCAGCAGAAATACTTCTAGGCAATAACAACAGGTTGATAGACTCCAGAGGTCTCATCTGCAGGGTCTGTCCTCTGGCTGTTTATTGAAAACTCTTGACTTTTGTCCACGACGGCTCACAAGAATGGAAGCCCAATCAATTTGGGCAATTAATATAATTAGATTAGAATTAGATTAATAGAGATTAACATACTGGTGAAATTGTGTATGTCACAACAATAATGCAGTAGAATAGGGGTGTCCAACCTTTTGGCTTGCCTGGGCCAAGATATAAAATTCGATAGAGCAAATTCTCAGCTACAAAGCACTATTTTTCAATACACTCACCACCATTAGCTGCGCATTTTCACCAGTGATGAACAGCAGCCTGCATGCCGCACTCATAAAAGCAGAAGTAACCCACAGCTTCACTGCGCTCATCTCCATAAACATTCAGCAAGCATCCATGAATGCCAATGGGAGTCATTTTTTCCACATGATGGAATTCAATGGCACACCTTTGCTCCACCACACACACTTCCATGTCACACACCTTTGTGTCGGACTTCCCCTCCGCTGCCATCTGTCACACGGCAACAACACATAATGGAATATTGGTGGGAAGGTTCAGCCTCTACTGCCATCCCACCAACACCCACCCGCCTGTGATGTCGTGAGCCAACACAGTAAAACAGGAGGCATGGCTTTCAGAGCAGCTCTCATAAAATATATAATATAATTAATATGTAAGTAACAAAGCATATTAATTTTTAATATTTTTCTTAAAACATTAAAAAAAAAAAATGAGAGGTAGGCTGGTCCCTCTGCCACTGCAGTGCTGAGCTCTAGTTTGGCTCGTGGCACAGGGAGCAGCAGTTCCAGCTGGGGCTGGCAGGGTCCCTACACCTACTGGTGCTCTCAGGACTCTGACAGGAAGGAATGTGTTTCCCCCAGCACCGCTTCAGCCCAGAACATCACCACAAGAGCACAAAACAGGGCAGTGCTTTCATCTGTGGCCAGTGGCTTGCAATCCATTCTATAGCCCACTGCTTTTTAAGATATCTCCATTTTTAACAGCAACATAAGAAATAACAGCTATTTAAAACAAGCAGCAGAAAAAGAAGTCTCATTTTCTTCAGATGATTATTACGTGCTTAATGATGGCAGGAAGACTACAGCAAATGTTTTCTGACTCTTAAAAAGAACATTTCCTCTGCAATATATAATTTTGAATTTTAATTTAGATAACTCAGATTTACTGGCAATAAAAAATGCATATTCATGAGGTCTGATTTACTATAATCTTTATTTCTAACATTATACATCTGTGAATACTTGAAGCACTTAAGTTTGTATTCATGGGAATTATGTAGGGATATCATAGAAAGCAATAGATTGACTTGTAAGTAAGAGTTGATAGCAAAGAAAGTCAACCTATTTCTTTTCAGAAAGGCTGTGGCTTGAGATTTGGGATTGATGCCCCCATCTTTAGTTTTAAACAAATTATTTTTCTTTCCTAATCAAGATACAAATGAAAGTCACTGCAAAGGAGTGCCAAAACAAAGATTTTTAGATGCATTCATTCTACTATAGCAAGGGTCTGAGGAAAAAAGTTAACTATATGGCAAATACAAACACAAAAGTTGGCTTCTGTACAAGTGAATGATGCTGAAAGAGGGAAACGCTGGACATGTTATTTTGGCCATCCCATCTTTGCACCCAAACAATCCCTCATGCCGATTTCTAAAAATCCAAGCATTTTCTATGCAAAATATATTTTTCTTCAATATCTCTGCATCTCAAGCTTTTCTGATTTCACCTTCTTTGTCATTCATTGCAGTTTTCTACAGTATAATAAAGATTCTTCTAATAAAACACAATTCACTTCCAAAGGTAAACCATAGAAAGAATCACTTCCAAAGGTAACCCATCACAGAAATCTACAGTAAAACAGTGGGACAAATGCACAATGGGAAAAATAGGATGAATACTGCTTCTGACACATATATTGAGTGAATAAGACAATAAAACTCATTGGTGCACCAAACAGATCCTCTGAGTTTTATACGTACACTCCTTCCAAAAAAAGGAACACAGCTGGACTAGCTGCCCAGGAAAGCTGCTCCCTTGTGAGACAGCAGAACGATGAATACTGGTAATGACAGCCACCAACACAGGAAAGAGGAGAGCAAGCAAGGTGTTCTAAATGTTTTTTTTGTTTGTTTGTTTGTTTGTTTTTTGCTAGTTAATTATCATATTTAGAGGAACTGATGCTAACAGCTTCTTGGTGGGTCTCACCCTTGGCCATGTGACTACCCTAAAAAGCCACTGACCCTGCTACAAACTAGTACACATCAGGGAGCGTTTCCTGTGCTAAAGAAACAGCAACTTTGAATATCGGTTCATTTATCACATACAAGCATCATTCCCTCCTGTCACACTGGCAAGGACGTGTCCTGGTAGCTGAGGATCTCACTGCCATGCTATATCTGCTAAGGATGACTGCTGCTGCTGCTAACCCTGACATTCATTCTGCCTTATTTCTCATCACACAATACAGTTACTGACTGCCTGTTGCACTGCAGTTGCAAGCAGACAAATGGGACAGCAGAGAAAAAGTAAAGGTATGACAGGACATGGATTTTATCTGACCATTGCTAAACTGCAGTGACAAGTCACCAGAATGAAAAGACATTCGAGACGGACACAGAGGCTCCACATGGGAAAGCTCTGATGCAACAAATGTCCAACTTCCTCTGCTGGATGTCTATACTGATACCACTGAAGAACTGGCAGCGAGAGCATGGAGTAATGTAAAGGTTTTAAAGCTAGGAAAAGTACATAGAATGCTCCAAAAGTAATGCCTCCTATTTATTTCCATGGAAACTAGGACAGACACAAGGAGCACAGTAATAAATAATATTTCATCCCTAGTTATACAGCAAATGCACATAAAAGTCATTTTAACAAGCATGCCATGAAGGATATGGACAGGCTGATGCTTTGCTCTGCAGTAACAAGTTTAATTCCACTTCATTCTCTCAAATATATTTAAAACAATGCCAGATTTTAGTTAAAATTTTTCATGGCTTAACTTAAGAGCATGCATGAAGTACTGAAAACATTAGCAAAGAAAAATAAATATTTACATTCCTTAGATTTTTACAGGCAACATTAACTTAAAAGAACCAAGATCTCTGACCTAAAAAGGAATGAAAGCTGCCCAAATAATAAAAGAGAATATTCTGAGTTCAACACATTCTGAGAAACCTCCTCTTGAAGAAGCAGGTTACCTTTTAAAGAAAGAAATATAAGCAAGTAGAAGGAGGAAAGTATTTGCTAATGAAGAAAAATGATTTTGATACAGTTATGATTCAGTGATACAGTGTGAAACATTTCCACAAGCACTTTTATTGGTATGTGCATAAGCAGCTCTGTGGTTTTTGCAGCTAACTGCAGATACAGCATGGTGCAGCACAGCATGACTTCTGTGAGCATTTTTCATCTCAGCACGCAGAAGCAGTGCAGTTACAGCAGTTGCTCCTAATTCTACTTTCCATGAATGACTGCTGTAGAAAAGCAGGGATGCTAAGTATCAACTAACAAAAGTGCTGCAGGTTATCTCAGGAGTTGAAGTAACAAGTGTGGTTCAACATTCATTTAAAAATATTTTTACCTCAAAGCACACAAAATGCCTCAGGCACTCACATGTCCTGAACAAGAAGACAGAACCAAGAACCAACACATTCTCCTGCCAGGCCTCCCTTCCTGTATTCTCTGAAGGAGAATGAGAAGGCTCAGAGGAAACAGGAAAAACATTTATTAGGGATTTGAATCAAGGAAAGAGTCCAACAGCAACAGTAGGCCCTGGGACCCTTGGTTGTCTGGCAGACACGTCAAGGAACTAAGCAGAAATTTGTTTCATTTCAAGGGTTACAACAGAGGAAGACTTCTGCACAACTCAGATCAATGTTCTAACAAATTGGAACCTGACGTTAAATAAATGTAATTATACTGTAGTCCAAACCATCCAAATCTGACAAATGGACTGCAGGAGCACGCAATTCTTTTGAAAGCAAAACAAATCAACAAACCAGCCTCAACAAAAACAGTCCTTTGGAGGGCTACGTTTACATTGCATTTCTGAAAAAAATATATATATTGCCTTACTTCATTTTCTAAACACTTCCACAAGCACACACCATAGCCTTCACTTGTATTTAGTCAATGTAACTTTCAGACACCCCATGCTGAAGCTGCTGCAGACTGTCCGCCCGGCGCCGCGTCTCCGCAAAGCAGCCAGATGGTGAGGTACAAAGTTTGCTCTCTAGCAGCTGCTTGCATTCTACTCCAGTGCACCCCTCAAAAGCACCTTAAGCCTCTCGCACGATAATTACCACAAGACGGCTTGAAAATTTTAGCCTGAATCCGAAATAACACCCCTAAAATTTCAGGAGACGACGCAGCTGAAGCGCACCTCGCGTCCAACACCGACCGTGTGGAGGCGCCTCCACCAGAGGGAGCCGCAGCGCCGGGCTCGCGCCGCTCGTGCAGAAGGCGGGGCGCTGCGATTGGCCCGCCTGCACGTCAATCATCCGCAGCCCCACGGGGCGGAGGGGAGCCCGCGGCGGCGTAGGCGAGCGGTGCGGTGCGGGGCGCATGGCAGCGTGCGGGCGGGGCTCGGCGCCCGGCCGGCCGAGAGCTGTGTAGGGTAAACTCGCGGCGTCGCGCGCACCGCCTCGGGACCCTCCTCCGGCCGAAGGGAGCAGTGAGGCGGCGACGAGGTAAGGGCGCGGGGTCGGAGCAAGCAGCCGGCGGCTCGGGCTTCTCCGCGCCGCGCCCGAATCGCCGGCGGTGCGGAGCGGCACGGCAGGGCACTGCGCTGCGTGCTGCCGCCCGGTGCGGCGCCGAGGCGGGCGGGGACGGGCCCGGGCATGTCCTGTGCGGGCGGCGCGTGCGCGGCCGCCGGGTTCGCTGCAGCTCGTTCGTTTGTCGCTGCAGATGATCGAGACGCTCGTGAGCGGCGATGCCCGCGCGCTGCTCTACCGGCTGACGGCTCTGCTGGAGCAGGAGCTGCGCTGCCAGCCGAAGGGCTCCGGCCTGAGGCTGATCGAGTCCGCCCACGACAACGGCCTCCGAATGACCGCGAGGCTGCGAGACTTCGAAGTGAAGGATCTGCTCAGCTTAACTCAGTTCTTCGGCTTCCACACGGAGACCTTCTCGCTGGCTGTCAACTTCTTAGATAGGTTCTTGTCCAAAATGAAGGTACGGCTGTTTAAAGTATAAGCTCGATAGCTTCTCCTCGCTGCGACCTCACTCCCGTTATTTAGAAGGGCTTGCTTTGCTTTTAGATGATTAAAGGTTAAGCTCCGTCCCCGGATTCCAGTTGCACGAGAGCTTAAAAAATGGCTTTCCCTGGTTGGATTTCAGCAGTGCTAAGAAAGCTGCTTTCTCTGAAGAAGAGAAGGAAGAGGGCATCTGTTCCAACTGGAGGTGCCCATTGGAAACGCAGGCTTATTATTGCTTTAGATCAAGACAGGCTGTTTGGCCTGTTGCACATACACAAGAAGGTGCTGAATTAGCTCTCAGTTTACTGCTGTTTAGTAGTGTCTCTTAGGTGTATCAAGAGTTGGGATACTGTTCAGCATTTATTAATCAGATAAAATTAATAGTTAGCTAACATTCCATTCTTCTGCATGTATTTGGCATGCTGACCTGGGTTATTTGTCTAACGAGACAGGATTACTGCTATTCCACTTAGTCCAAGACAAATGCTAGCTTTTCTTCTATGTTAGTATGTCCCTAAAAAATGAGAAGGTTGGGTGGAGTATAAGACTTCTGAATCCAAAACCTGCCCTTACAAATTCTCTGTGGTTCCCTTTTATATATATATGTACATATATATATCCCAAGAATTTAGTATTTTTTGTTTATATATAAGCGAATATTTACAACACTCTAGGTCCTATACAACCGTGTTTAGAAACTAGTTCTACATAATTTTTTTTACTCCTAAAATAACAAATAATTCGGTACTTGCATATTGAGATGGTTTATCAAAGGCTTCCCTCTTTAAAAGTAACTAAAAACATTGACTTTTCTTTAGGTACAGCCTAAACACTTGGGCTGTGTTGGACTGAGCTGCTTCTACCTAGCTGTGAAGGCAACAGAAGAAGAGAGAAATGTTCCCTTAGCCACCGACTTAATCCGAATAAGCCAGTATAGGTTCACTGTTTCTGATATGATGAGAATGGAGAAAATCGTATTGGAGAAGCTTTCTTGGAAAGTCAAAGCAACAACAGCCTTCCAGTTTCTACAGCTTTATCATTCGCTCATTCATGAGAATTTAAGCTGTGAAAGGTAAAATATCTCAAGCTTATTGTGTTATGGTATGGCTGCAGGTAATCAGGGAGCCTATGCCAGAAAACAGCCAGGGATTATTAGTCAAGTAATTGGCCTTTTGATGTTTAAAAAAAAAAAAAAAAAAGAATAAAACTTTCCTCCTTAATAATAAATGTGAATACTGAGGTGTAATGTTATCTTAAAATGTTTTTTTGTGTGTGAAGTCATTTAGGGAGTATTGTTCTCTAAGTCCCAAAACAAATTTCTCAACAATAATAGTGTAACAAGTTTGTGTCAGTAAAGCCTTTCTGCAAAGATTTCAAAATAGATTTCAGAAAAAGTTCCTTTTGATAGTTAACATTAAAACCCCATTTTTCTGAATGGATGCAGTTCTCCCCCGTAAAACAAGATTTATTTTGGGCATGAAGACTGCCAAAATTTAATGCTTGTTTGACTGAAACACTTCTTCTGGTACAAATGAGGCCCTTGTTTAAATAAAGAACATTCTCACAGCTGCTCTGTTTCCATGGAATCGCAGAGTATCCCAAGTCATAAGAGACCCCCAAGGAGCATCAAGTTCAAGTCCTTGCCTCACACAGGGCCACCCAAAATTCAGACCATATTTCTGAGGGTGTTGTCCAAAAGCTTGAACTCCTTGAACTCCAGCAGCCTGGGGCAGTGACCACTGCCTTGGAAGCCCAATCCATGCCCACCACCCTCTTGTGAGAAGCCTTTTCCTAACACCCAAGCTGACCATTCCATGACGTAGCTCCATGCCATTCTTTCAAGTCCTGTCACCAGAGAGAAGAGTGGTCTTGATAAAGCTTGTGTTTTTGTGCAACAATGTCTCATCTGTTTTTATTACAGGAAAAGATACCTTAATTTTGAGAGACTTGAGACCCAGCTTAAGGCATGTCACTGCAGAATCATGTTTTCTAAAGCTAAGGTAAACTTGAAAGCTAATAGTCAGTGAGGCTAGAGAAACTTTAAAGTTGTAGATCAAAAATGTCATGTTATCTTTCTCTCTCCAGCCTTCTGTTTTAGCACTGTCTATCATGGCACTAGAGATAGAAGAACAAAAACTACTGGAGTTGACAGAGGCATTGGAATTTCTGCAGTTGCATTCCAAGGTATGGATAAAGTTTTCCAGGGTGCAGGAATAAAAATGCATGCGGGGGTTTTCTCACTGGGGGAAGGGGAGTTCTATTGACGTACTGGTTTCTTTTTTTCTTTTTTATATTCCATCTGGCTTGGGATGTTTGGCTTTCTATCTTAAATAGCTAAAAATACACATGTAATTTAAGGATGTAATGAGTTAGTGACATATGGGATTCTGTCTTGCTGTTTAGATAAACAACAGAGATTTGACCTTCTGGAAGGAATTGGTGTTGAAGTGCCTTACAGAATATTCCTCAAGCAAGTGTTCCAAACCAAATGTCCAGAAATTAAAATGGATCGTGTCTGGACGTACAGCACGGCAGCTTAAGCATAGCTATTATAGAATAACACACCTTCCTACAATTCCAGAAACCAGCTCATAATAGGTAACTACTTGTAAAAGCAGTTCTCACAATGTAGAAGTCATTAGCTGTTAACTATTTCAAAGTTTCTTATTCCATATAGGTAACCTGTTGGAGATGTTAACGTAAATGTGGTAGGCCTGTCACAGAGGCTGGTCTGTTCTCATGTTCATGCTTGAGCCTGTGGTGTACCTAAGGAAGTGGCTACCTAATATGTGAACACTGGAAATGGAACTGATGCTTTGATGTGCTCTGGGAGCAGAAATATATTCTACAGACATTACGACCTCATTCAAACTTAAATACGGAGTAGAACTGGTAAAAAAGCAGGGGAAATACTTAGCTTGCTCCTATTGCAGAAAGAATCTAAAAGGAAACAGCTGCCTGTTACAATCTCTCTTGCTCTGGTTCACTGAAGCCACTTACAGACAGCTTCATACACTTTGAGTTGGTTAGCTGTTCATTTAGTAAAGTGAAACTCACTTGGTTATGCATATTGCAGTTGATTAACTGTAGAGTTGCACACTACTTCCTTATCTAGACTTTAACTCTAAAGGCTACAAAACTTTAAAAGTTGTCTCTTCTGTGTTAATGTCTGTCTTATGCTTTATTTTATTCTCGTAGAAATCCCTTTACTTAGTTGATTGTTCATTATGGGTTTTTTTTGTTTGTTTTACAGGAGTACAATAAAAGGAGAAAACCAGCCTGAAACTTGTTCATAGACAGATGAAGGTTCAAGAAACATCTTAATAATGAAGAACTTGACTTTTGCAAGAATATATAGTGGTTCAGACTAGAATTCCTTGCAGCAAATGTTGTTTTCCATGACTATGATACCTAACGTTAGCTTTTGGTCTTACTAGATGATTTACTATTTAAGCAGTAAAATATCACAATACTGATGAAAAGAATTTAATACCTTATAGTTTGTAGAGCAGCTTGTGTAATCTAACCATGTTTTACAGCAAGTGCAGGTGCAAAATTATATATTAAATGGAAAAAATTGGTTCACTTTCCAAAGACTACTTGACACTAGGTAAACGTATGCAGTAGCACAGTGCTTCAGTTTCTCAGACAAACTAAAGACCACCTTACTCAGCATTGATAGAATAACAAATGCTCATCAGTCCAGCTGACAGGCTGTTTGGATAGCAGCACACACCTGTGTTCTTACAGGGTAGGGTGCTCACCTTTACCATGGACACAAACTGAAAATAAGGTTTTGTGGTGCCTGTTGTGTAGTCATTAAGAATGCATCAGTAACATCGGTATTATATAAGAGGTGTGGTTTGCTGAGATTATGGGCAAGTGTGTGGTAACTTCATAATACCTAGTGCTGGCTGGGGAGAAAACACCACAGCATCTGCTCCAAATTGGGCATCAGTTTGCCAGGATTCCACTGTACAAGAAGTAAATGCTGATACTGAACAAGAGGGACAAGTACAGTCAGAAATGTTCAGGCTTCACTGTGCTGCTACCTACAGGCTACTCAAGATTAGGAAAACGTGAAGACTTGCAACCATAGTCTGTTTGACAGCTTACTAAGTAAAATTGCTGATTTTCCCTGAAGACTAAGTCAGTACTTGAGGTGTATCATGCTGCTGGAACTAACGTGAAAGTGAACATGAAGAATATGTTATTGTATGTAAGATGGATGAGGATTTGGGGGAATGTTGCTTATGACTCCTTGAGTTCTGTTAAAAACCGGTTGTTGTATGAATGGAGTCAGTGGAGAAGGAAGGAATCTGCATGTCTGGAATACTCTGTGGACTTACCAGCTAGCCTGCCAAATCCATCTCCTTTATGGTAATAATGGATGAGGAGATAATTCTTCACTTCTCTCAAACTAGTTAAACTTCTCACAGAAAACTACATACCAAAGCTCCATACTGGACAAATCAAGCTTTCTCATAAACTCATGGGAATGGTTATGCTGCATAGTATTGAATTGCATTTTCCATCCACCAGTGCAATATATGCATTGTGCTGAAAGGAACACAAGTGATGTAGACAGATGGGCAGTCAGCCTACTGGGAGATTGCAAGATGCAGCATGCAATTGTGCTGGTATTGTCGTGTCTCAAGATATGTACCTTTCAATTAAACATTGAAATGCAAATAATGAGTAACTTTTTTTTTTTTCCCAGTGTATTACAAGACATTTTAGTAGGAAGCCCACAAAGCTGCTTACAGCTGAATGCTGCCTGGTCAACTTCAGTGCAAGACATAAGAGACTAAGGATGTAGTTTAAGGGGTTGAAGCTGCAATGGGAAAGGCTAGAAAAACAAAAAGAAAAAAGAAAGCTTAATGAAATTATTTCAGCTTGGCTTGGTTTGTTTCGGTGTCTCAAGCAATTTGGTGCACCCAGACTGCCAAAAGACTACACTGTATGAATTTCACTTCAAATACCTGCCACTCCGCTTCTAACAGTACACAGCATCTACTTCTGTGCATTGTAGTAAATATACAAATGGTACTTGAAGGAGGAACTCACACTCCTAATTCCAAGGTTTCAGTGTTTGGATTGAGCTGAGCATTACAGAGTGACTAGATTAAAGTTTAGCCATCTACTGTGCCTAACACATCCATTAAAAGCAGTTTGTCCTTTGAACTATCTGACCTTATCTTGCATTAGAGGTATGAAAGAATGCCTGTAGGGTGGCCTCTACCCATTTATGTAAGAGCAATTTGAATGACTGCTCAGTATTATTTCCCATAAAGTAGGTCACTGTGTAACTATCATACATCCAACTCTATCATCTGTCACATCTTTCACGGTTTATTTAGGAAGCAAGGGATGGAATCCCAGCAAGATGGAACACAAGCCACCATCTGGTGAGGTATTAACTGCAAATTGAGTGGACTCCAATTCAGGAAATAAATCACAGCAGACAATAGAAGCAGCAAACCAAATAGTTTAAACTTGTCCTCCTAGAACAACTGCAAGCTATAATGGCTGAACACATGCTTTATAAAGCAGAAAACACCACTTCATGAAGAAGAAAATATGAGAAAACATGGTTTTGAAAGAATATACAGTAAAACTATCTGTTCATGCAGAGAAGCATCAGATGCTAGTCTGAATTTCTGTAAGCAAAAGATATAGAATCATTCCTGTATAAACAACTGCATCTGCTGTAAAGTAAAATATTCTTGCACTGAATAGTATGTCAGCACTTTGAAGCAGCATTAACAGTTATTTATTATCTCTGTTCTCAGTTCTACCTTTTGCAGCAGTCTCACTCATTCCTTAGCTACACTATCTACCTTCTAAAGCAGGACTGTGGTAAAGATACATCTGATAACAAACTGTACTTTGGCTTGCACAGGAAGGCAAATTTTCTAAAACCCAAGCATGGTGTTTGGACCTACTATATATTTGTGTAAGGATTACATGGGCAGAAGAAGAATACTTGGTTATTTTATGAGAACTAATTGCTTGCTTGCTGGTACAAGAAAGCCCTCTTCCAGGTATCATTTCATTTTTGCCATACGCCAACTGATGCTGTGGTAAAAGTCATGTTCAATAATATGATGGACAGCAGCTGGCAACTTACCACCAGTGAGCTGTCTGCTTAGGACCTAGCTGTAGGCAGTATTTTCAGTGTTCAGAACACAGTAGGATTCAGTGATCACATTTTATCTTCCTGTTAGTCAGTTTGCCACAGTATTTGTCCTGCATAACACAGTTGGAGGGCTTTTCACCTGTATCACTGTATTATCACCTGTATTATCAGGTAGAAAATAAGAAATTGGCACATGTGAAGTCTTATATCATTCAATAGCTAAGTTTAAGATGTGACCATTAAACTACCTACCAAAATGTACAGCTGCATGTTCTTAGATTTGTAAAAACAAAACAAAACATTGCGCTGTGTATCAGATGAAATATATCATTTTTTTATTTAGGGACTTACTACTCCTTTCAGAAGTTGCTATATTCTCTTACTTGAAAATTTCATGTATTACGATATTACACTCACACAATTATTTATATCCAGACTATCTGACTTCTCAGTTTTCTCCAATCACTGGTAGCAGGCATTCCTCACTAGTATTATATTTGGCAGTGCAGCGGATTGTAAAACCTCATTTCAGGCAAAATCCAGTAGTTTTCTTTATTTAAAACACTCTTAAAATAACACTCACAGATTCTTACAGGGCTGCTATGCAGCAGAATTTCAATAAGCCTTCCTGATATTCTTCCATGTCGCATGTTAAATAAAAGCATTAAGTATCTTGCTTATAGGGTCCATTTTCAACAGTGAACAAGATATTCTTGCATAGACAAGTGGCACATTTATCTCACTAGTTCACTGTGGTGAAAGATATGTTCTGCTTCCATTTGTTATTTTCTGTGTACACTCTTCTGCACTTAATTCCTTTACCATTAGCAAGTTACTAGAAAGTTAATGTTACAAGGTAGCTACTAACACTTCCTCTTCACTCTACTAGAAGAGACCTCCTTTCTCTTCACTGAAGTGATTACTTGCCAACAATCTGCTGGATAGATCACTGAAGTCTTCACCAGTTATACATTCCAGTCCTCCAGTGTAATTTGTGATTGCTCCCAAGGAACACAGTTGCAAACAGTTCATTTTTCAAGGCTAGAGAAGTCTGGTCCTCCTTTGCTGTAATTTCCAGAAATTTCTGCCCCGCTGAAGTCAAATCCAGGGTTCTGACAGAGACAAAAATTTAGTATAAAGATTATTCTTAACAGAACTGATATAAAGAAAAAAATAAAATAATGTTTCTTTTCATATTCTACCACTCTAACAAGGACATACAGGTACAACTTGTTAACTGGATTACTAACACTGAAATTCTTTTGCCAGGCGAATGCGTTAACCAACATTAAATTGCCACAGTTCAGTTGCCCACTGCTGAAATTCCTCTGTAATGCCATTCTTCATCAGGCAAGCACTTAGATTTCCTAGTGAAGAAATATTAAGAAAACTCTAAGAAAATTCTCTGGCTTTTCACATGCCTTGAAATTACAATTTTAGAGGAAAAAAAAAGTACCCCCATGCTAGATAAAAACTCAGATATAAATTGTCATCTTTGTTGTAGTGCTGATTCATCTATTAAGTTTCTGAAAGAGCAGAGCTGAATAGGAAGAGCTGGGTACTAGAGGTGTGTCAGAATAACTTAAGCAAGTTTAGTCAAAGGGCAGAGCAATTTTGAGTTAACTAGTTTCAGTCACCTGATGTTATATACAAACTATTCAACAGAGTAAGATGTTAGAAGTTTATTATACATAGAGCTATGTCATAGTTCAAGATAATAACAGAAATATATGTATGCTATCATTAGTGAAAAGTTGTTACAATTACGGATCAAAACCTTAAAACACAACCCTGCAACTCGCTTGATTTTTCACAAATTCTTCACACAGGCTACAGACAGAAGAGCCTCCTGAAAGCACACTGACATACTGAGTGTTTACACATCTCTGTCTTGAAGTACCATCTGTTTCCACGGCACTACACCACAGAACAATTTTACTCAGCTTTCGTGACCATAACCCATATCTGCAAACACCAAACACAAGCAGTAAGTGGGGGCCTTTGACTTGCCTCTCTTTGGAATCGCTCCAGCGTAAGTTTCCTTTGCATTTGGTCTTGTACCCAAGGATCAGCAGCGTATTCATTTTCTAACAGAGATGTCCAGCAATTTCCAGCATCTCGATTAGTCTTCATCAGAACAATTCGTATCAGTTTTCGGTCTTCTATTGAATGAAGAAAAAAGAAAACAACCATTAGTGCCCTGTGTGCCAGGCTTTTTGTTGCTGTGCTGAATTCACCACCAACATGCCAAAGCACAGGAATTTTTCTGAGATAGTTTAAGTTCTTAATGTCAAACGGGGTTACTAATAAATAAAAATATGAACAGGAAGCAAAGATAACCTGTACAGCCACACCTCAGTTTCTGACCTACAAAACCTAACAGTCGTTTTGTGGAACCATTATGGTGCACCTCTATTCCAAATAAAACCTTTGGGGGAGGTCTGTGATGGAGAAAAGATTTAGGGTCACACATAGGATGAGATATAGGTCAGCCAGGGGAATAACCAAACATTTAAAGCCAAGCTCTACAGAAGGTTATTACTTGTAAAAGCCACCATTACTATGATGAGGAGTCGCTGTCAGTCATTTTGCACTTAGGATTTCTGATGGAAATCCATCAGAAAATAACATGAATATGTACAGTCATTACGTATGGCTTTCAAAAATCAAAGCATTGTGAACACTTTGCAGTATTTATCAAATAATTAGAGAGGCTTTTTGCTCTTTATGTTTAAGCACCATCACCTGATTTTTTAATTGCTTTTTGATGCTTTTGGACTGTAGGTGTTGTCACCTATCCCAGAAATATAATGCACAAATTAGAAGGGAAAAAATAAGAAAAATAAAAGTTGCAGAAGCACACAGCTGTACTGCTCTAACTTTGGAGTGTACGTGCAATCAAACTTTTAGCAATCTATTTCCTGAGAAGCGAATGTTCATTCCCAGGAAAGTGTTCCTAAGCCATGGGATACTGCGTTCCCACACCTGCACTTTTGCATTACTATTAACTTCAGACTTGTGCACTACCTTAGTTTCTTAGCATGGCAATACGACTGTCCCTTCATACAACTACAGACTGAAATAGAATAAGAAGAAACAAGGAAGAAAATGAATGGGAGGGGGCGGTGCTGATAAACTCTTCTGCAGCACGTTTTGTGTTCTACCACCCCCCAGATGTCACCTCAGATAAAGGTCATTACCTAAAGTCCACGTTCCTTCATCAGCTATCGTAGAGTCAAAAAGTTTACCCTGCAAAGACATTGACAGCATTACAGAACAGGAAAAGCAGCTCAGCCACAAGCTCACCTGTAATCGTACCGCCGTACGCACTGCTAGCCTGACTGTGTTCCACCTCAAAGGAGAAGGGCACCAATTCTCTGCCCATGTGGGCTTGAACATTATCAGAGACATACTCGTTTACTGCACGTTATTTATTTATTTATTTTAACGGAACATTTGATACATAGAACCGCCCATCGGCGTGCCGGTGTCTCACCGCACAGCTCAGGGCGCTCTGGAGTCGTGCCGCCCGTAGCGAATCTGCCGACAAAACCTCAGGGCAGCGCTAAGGCTACGCCGGCCCGCAGTGCACCGTAAGGCCGCAGCCACACGAACCGCCCCTCCCAGCCCGCCGCTACCTGCAGCACCTCCCGGCCGCATACGGACAGCGCCACGCGCCGGCTCTGCAGGCTGCAGCTCACATCCTTCGCCCGCGTGCCCGGCGGCACCTGCACCTCGATGAACACCTCCTCCAGGGTCTGGTACCAGCGGCCCCACGGCGTCCCGCAGGGAACCACCCCGCTCCGCTCCTCGAACGGAGCCGACATGTGACACAACGGACGCCGACCACCCGTTCCGCCCCGACCCGGAAGTGAGGCACCGCGCGTGCGCACAGCCCCACCACCCTTCTCTTTCCGATCCCTTATTCTGCAACGCGCATGCTCCAGAAAAGGAGCGCTGATTGGCTGAGCCGGCCCGGAGCTGGAGGAGCCGATTGGCCGCCCGCAGCGCGTGGCGGCGAACGTTGATGCCTTTGAATGCGGGGAGTGGCGCGCGGCTCTGTCAGCAGCCATGGCGTCCCGCAGGGCTCCGCTGCGGCGCTTCAGCGACGAGCCGGGTACGTGCGGGGTCCCGCCGTGACGCTGTGCGTGCTGCGGGGTGGCGGTGGGGAGCTTTGTGGCTGAGCGGGAGTTCAGAGCCCCTTGGCGCTGCGTTGAGTCGCCGCGTGCATCTGCGGAGCGGGTCTGGGTGCTGCGCTGTGCTGCGCTGTGCTGCGCTGTGCTGCGCTGTGCTGC
>NW_024962278.1:4333225-4666121 GCF_019238085.1 Lagopus leucura | reverse complement strand
GTGCTGCGCTGTGCTGCGCTGTGCTGCGCTGTGCTGCGCTGTGCTGCGCTGTGCTGCGCTGTGCTGCGCTGTGCTGCGCTTCATGTGAAGCTCCTGGCTTCAGCTTCAGTGCTGTAGGAGAGCAGCGGTTCCCTCCGCCGGACTTTTTTAAAAAATTTATTTATTTTAAAGCACGTGTAGCTGTTATACTTTATTAACTTCAGTTCCAACGAGTTGAAACCTCTGTCACTTTCCGTACTGCTTTTCTCCTGTTCTGTGTATCATCCATAGCGTGCAGCTTGCTCCGAGGCTCCTGTGACACCAAGCCTTCAGCTGCCCCGAGGAGCTCTTCATCCTCTGAAGCAGATCAGCGCGTTAGGAAACAGAACAGTGAGTAACCCTACAAGCTGTGCTGCAGTCCTTCTGAAAGCTGCACTTGTGAATGTCTGTGTGCTGCTACTGCTTCGTTCTTTTCTTTCAAGCTTTGTTGGTTCCTTTCTGCAGCTCATTGCATTCCTTCCAGATGTAAGAACATGGCTGTTCCAGTTTGTTTTCTATAAGGCCGTTTTATATGTGATCTCTACTGATTGGTGCAGTCTGTGCTTTAAGATACATGATTCAAGGACTTCACTAGATTTGCCTCTAGTGATATTTTCATGTTTGTTTTTTTTTTTTTGTACATAAAAAGTCCTTTGGGTGAAGCCTGGTAGTGTGAATCTGGATGGAGGGTATAAGCTTGGCAGAAGCTAATTTCTCAAAAAGGGCTTTTATCTAGAAGTCAGTCTCTGGACTTTGTTGTGTGCCTAGCTGACTAACACTGACTGCTTGAGTGCATTAAGAAAGCAGCTGGCTTTAGGTTGTGAGGTGGGTAGTCTAATGATCAGATAGCTTTTTGTCGCTGGTATAACAAATTAATTGTTTTTGTCTACCTTGGTGAAATTTTGTTAACTGTATGCACTCACACCCTTTTTCTTCACTGTTCTTTTCTGTATCCTCCTGCAGGTGAAACAAGTCTGAATGATGAGAATACAACTGCCTCTGGAGCTGGAAGAAGACTTGCATCTCTTGGATCACTAGTAAGATTTTTCTGTGGCATCTGCAGCACTGAGGTTAAAACCTCAGTGTGTTCATTTAAACCATGCACATCTCTTTTATACAATCACTTATCTATGTAAAATATGGAGCACATTATTGTGCCTGAATTCCTTATTAACAAAGGAGAGAAAGATAGATAAGTGGATTTTTGGGATCACATGATGATTACTTGAGCTTACAGAGTGGCTTGTTGGCTTTGCAGAGTGCCTGCACAATATTTTCATTAATGTGGATTGGTTTTTTTTTGTTTGTTTTGCGATTGTGTTTATTTTATTTGCATTCTTGCTCAGCATAGAACTATAACAAAGCTGCTTCTCTTAAAATCTTGTTTCTGTTTCTTTCATGTGGTGGCTAGACCAGAGCATGCACTTGATGGAGGAATAAAGAGGAGTTCTCAGTTCAATCTGTAAGGCTGGAGATTTGAAGATAGATAGGTTAAGGAGTTGAATAATAACTTACTAATTCAGTTTATTAGTACTTAGGATATAGGAAGAAGTTTTGCGAGCCCAGCTGCATTCAAGAGGTTAGTGTGGTGTTATGTAGCTGAAGAGATGTGTATGTCTCATGCCTTCTTGGTCTGCTTCCTATTGCAATGGCTGGGAGCTGTCCATTCAAGAAGGCACACCAGTACAGCTGGTCCTCATCTGTCCTATCTGTAGGAGAGTTTTTTCTTTTGTTACTGTTTCTTTAATAGTGTTGTCTATACTTATGTTTAACTGTTGCTGAACTAATATGTTGCTAGACATCAGTTAACATGTTTGTTTTCAACAGCCAGTTAGTGGGAGTCTGAAGCCTAGAAAAGATCTTATCCTTATGAGGGAGAAAAAGAAACAGAAGACACTGGAGAAAGAGGTATGAATAATCACTGAATTGCATTCACTTAATGTTGGCTGCTTTCCAGACTTAAAAAGAGAAGCTGGCATGATTTGCTTCTTTTACATAACATAGTGCAGCAGTTTTTCCCCTCAAAAACTGCTATAATTTTCAAGTTTAAGACGCAGCTAGCTTTTCCTTTCAGTACAGGTCTATGTACTCATATTTACTCTATTCATCTCAGATGTCACGTCTCCTTGGTTTGAAAACAGACACGTATTCTCTCACAAGTCAAAGACATGACTAACTCAAATTACAGTAGGCCAGTAGCACACAGTAAGACAGTTGAGAGTTAGAACTACAGTTGTGTGGCATGTAAAAAAATAATTCTGCATAATATCCTGTCTGAATGACAAAATTGAAGATCTCTGTTCTGAATGTAAGCCAATACAGTTCAGATAATCAGCCTTTTCAGGAAAACAGCAGTCATAACTTAAGGATTTTAAGAAGAATAATATCATAAAATAGAAAAGACCTCTTGTTATGTTCTAGATTCGTGCATTAGTGAGAGAACGTGGAGAGCAGGATAAAAAACTTCAGGCCCTGGATGAAGACTTTGTTAAGATGGAAGCTAAGCTGAGTGCTGCAGTTCAGGAGAAAACATCTCTTCTGGCAAATGTTGCTTGCCTGAAAAAACAGCTTCTGGAATTAACAAGAACCAATGAACTACTAAAATCTAAGGTATTCATACAGATGCTTATTTGCTTTGACTTGGTTGTTACTAACTTCCCTGGTCAAGAGTAATCTTCCCCATTGACACGTTTTCTGCACCCCTTCATTGCCTCACGTTCCGAGCGTGTCTTGTTTGGGACAGTGTGTGTCAGTGTAAGGACAGAGATGGGTGTGCTACCATCACTTACTGGGACACGTAGAGATCAGTGTTGTGGGTGGGAGGAAAATACTGTTTTAAAAGACTGAGTGTTTCATAGGAAGGTGTTATGCATACTGTTTTTTTTTTATCTATCTCTAATAAGCTATCTGAAGATAGTGTGCAGAAGAAAATGAGCAGTCTATGTATGGAGTTAATGAAGCTCAGAAACAAGAGGGATGCTAAGGAGAAGGTAAGCTGTTTTATACTGCACAGGACTGATCTGTTCAGGAACTACCAGTGAAGAGCTTGCAGCAGTTCTGCCTTTTTTTTTTTTTTTCTGTCCTCAACTCAAAATTTTCTGCTTTCCATTCAGTGGAATTAGGAAGGACAATCGATAACGAATGTTCCTCATTTTGCTGTTGATATGTAAAGTTCCTCTGAGCAAGGAACTCTAGAAGTACTTGTTTAAGTATCAGTTTGGTCAGGTAACTGATGTATTTGAAAAGCAGTAGCCTTAAATGAGCTCTTAGCCATGGTATGGGAACTGCTGAGTCACGGGCTGAGCCACTGATGGAGCACCTGGGGAAAGGACCTGGTCAGCCCTGGGAGCACAGGTGAAGGCAACTCAGCTGTGTGACCAGAGGGGCTGCAGCCTGGCTGCACCTCTCTTAGACCTCATTTAAGGGCTGACTGCCATGGGGAATGTTCTCTGGTTGGAGATCCCTTCTTTGTGGAGTTTTCACTGCTACCTAGAATTTTCTGATACAGGTGAGCAATCTTCCTTTACTTTATAGCACCTTTCTGTTATGCTGGTCCTTCTGTCATCACATCTCTGTTGCAATGCCTTTCCTATTGTATTGATCTGTCCAATTGCTACAGCTGTGCGTGGGTTTTCTGGGTTGTGCATGTCTGTAGTTATAGTGAACAGCTAATGTATCTGCAGATGGGTTATTTGAATATAGGAGTCACATTTAGCATAGCAGCTAGTACTGTAATTAAGTCCTTTTTATGGTTTAATTAAAAATTAATATGGCTCTAAGAAAATGGACTTTGTTCATACTAAATTCGGTTCTGGTGGTAACATTCATCTTTTTCCAGACTGCACTTGCAAAGCAGGAGAACATGGAAATGAAGCTGCAGGAAGTTCAAAGGAATTTGGAGCATTCAAAAGGAAAAGTAGCACAGTTACAAGAAAAGTTGTAAGTAGTAAGGAAAGGAATGGAAGTAGCAATGTAACTATTGTACTGAAGCATGTAGCTTAGAGAAAAATTAAGGTCATCCTTCTGTTGAGAGGAAACAGAGATTAGCAGTGGCCTGAAATTAGTTTTATGGAAGGATGTTTGGATGATGGCCACTGGAAAACTTTCCTTATATGAAAAGCGAATTTTTTTTTTTCCTTTTGTTCTCCTCTACTGTCTGATTGCTTGAATGTGAGCAGATGCTTTGTATTTATCTTTGTGTTTTTTAACTGTAATCTAATAATGCAGGTAATGTAATTGATGAAAGGAGGCAATGGTACTTTGTCTAGCTAATGCAGCCTATCTTACATACTCAGTTGTGGTAAAATGTACTACAGCATCTTTAGTGCAAATGGAAGCATCAGCCACACTTGATTATGGGAAGAATGTGTCAGTATTAAGTAGTGATCCAGTGACTGATTTTTAGTTGTTTGCCTGTAAACAAATAGCCTACAAGTAACTCTGAAGTGTTTAAATAGTGATAGGGAAAGTGTCCTGATTTTTTTTATTTATTTATTTTTATTTTTTAGATCTGCTACAGAGAGAGAGAAAGTGGATGATAAGTCTGACACTGAAAAACTCCTGGAATATATCACAGAGCTTGGGTAAGAATTGTTCTTGAACTGGATTGGGTACATTAAAAGGCAGCAAAATAAAGCTTTGTTTTTCTTGGTGAAGCAGAAGTTTGGGAACAATTCTGCTTAACAGTAATAAGGGGGGGGGAGGGGGGAGTGGTTATCCTTCCATGTAAATGGAAGGGAGTCAAAAGATGTGCCCATGTTTAGAAAGTTATTTGTATACAAAACTCAGCTTTTATTTTTATTTCCTCTGAGTTACTAAAAATTATGTATTGGAGGCATCACTTTAAAAAAAAAAGTGAACTTGGCAGTTTTCTGGTTTTTATTTTATAGCTGTGATGAATCATCCATGTTTCTGGTGCTTGAGGAGAATTATCAGTTTGACTGTAAACACTACCAGTTTAGTGCTGTGTAACAGGTGGAAGCACTACCCAGCTCCTCAGTTATGTGTACCTAGTCCAGAAAACTGAAAACACAAAAGCATTCCAATTTAGTTCACTTAAATCTGAACATTCCTTCTCCCTCAGTGTCCCACTTCTGCCTATTTGCTCAGTAAGAGGCTCCTTGTGAGCTTGCCTTAAGTTCTGGTTTATTGTGAAGTCTGGTTTATTTGTGTGTATGCTTTTCTGTCAAAACTCACTTCCTTTTAAAAAAAAAAAAAAAGTAATGATATAGTAATCATCTGTAAATGAAGTATAGTAACTAGTTCTGTTTTTAATTGAACTGAAGTGCATATTTTAAATTATGTGATTGTAAGCTTCTCTTAGAATACAGATTTTGATATCAATTGCATTTAATTTTAAATGCACCTGTTTCTAAATCAACCTGTTTTAATGCTGCAAAATAAGCCTAAGTAACAAAAGGAAGCTTTCCTGCTGAAAAGGAACACATTCAGTATTCCAAGCATCTCTCATTTGTGCTGAATTAAAATCTTAAAAATGAAGTTATGGTAACAAATAAATGTTATTCTACAGTAGTGTTGCAGAAACTGTAGAGAAATATAAACTAGATGTTGCTCAAATGGAGGAGACACTGATCAAGAAAGAGCAAGACGTGAAGATTCTGAGGGATACACTCAGAATGAAAGAGGAAGAATCAAATACACTGCTCAGAGCACTTAATGAACGGTGTGAGTTTCTAGAACAAGAAAAAGGTAATTGCTAGTTCTGGAATGCTGTTAACATAGTTGGGATCACATAGGCATCCTGTAAAAAAGTTTGTCTAAAATGCCACTGTGGATTTTAAGTGAAGTCATGTCTCAGCTTCAGCTGTGACCAGACCAGCCTGTATGGGAACAAGTCTGAGTCTTTATTTCCATGGAGACATACTGAAGTGAATAGTATGATGAAAACTGTTTCAATGCTGGTCTTCAATCAAAAAGTTGAATGTTTATTCCTTTTGCTTAATAATTAGTACTATACAGCTTTATTTCACTGTTAGTAGTTTACACACAAGTTCACAGCAGTACTGAGAATATGTCCAGCGGCTCTTTTTCACTGCTGCTCTCCCAACTCCACCCCACTCCTCTGAACTCTGAGTGAATCATTTAGCAGGCTTTCCCCAGCTGTGCCATTTTATTTGATAAAAGCTAATTGATTGAGATCAAGTTTGCTGTTGTTCAAGCTTAATTAGAAGTGGGATTCTTTCAGCTGGTTTTGATGAATTCCCAGATGGGTAAATTATGAGGTGGGTTTTTTCCTTGCTTGACTAACTTTAAAGCCAGAATGATAGAACTATCAAGAAAAGATGTTGTGCTTCTTTGAAGACAGAGAAGGCATTACCTGTTGCACTGATGCTAACTCTATGCAGAGAGAGAATCGTCTGAGAGCAGAGGAAAAGTCCTGAGTATGAATGCTGAAATAGAAGAACTGAAGAAAAAAGTTCTCATAGAAGAGCAAGAACACCAAAAACTACTTGAGAAACAAGAGGAATTAATCTCTCAGCTTCAGCAAGAAAAGGTAAACACAGACTCTAGTCTGAAATACTTTAATCCAAATAACTGAGACTCAATGTTCTGATTTTTTTTGGTTACACATCAAGTTTTTATATTTCTAAAGATTAAATCTTTAGAATGTAGAAGTGGGTGCTGGTTAGCAGAAGCTGTGTGCTCTTCTTGGAATAACAGCTCTTGTACAGTAGTTCCAGTTTGCCCATTTGCCCTTCTGTGCTTTAAAGATTGCAAAGTAGCCTTTCATTCTTAAGAAACTATCAGTAGTTTTAAACCCTGTGATACTCTGCAGGAATTGTCTGCATCTATGCACCAGAAGTTACTCAATCTTCAGGATGAGGTAACGAGTGAGAGATGTCTCCTGGAAGAAGAGTTGAAGAGTGCAATGAATGAGCTGGACAAACTACATGCTAAGGAGAAGAAAGCTGAGAAGCTGGTGAAGCTGTTGGAAAAAGAAACCAAATCTAAAGCCCTTGAACTTGCACAGATGGAAGTGAAGTTAAAAGGGTTTGTGAAATGAACTGAGTTTAAAGCTATAGAAAGGGAAAAGTGGAATCAGCAATGTACACAAAGCTTTTGAGCCTCATTCAGGCTTTAAAGAGACCTGAACGCATATAAACTTTTCTTGCTGTTGTTGATTAATTATGGCAGATAGGTTTTCTATCCATATGAGTGATTTATTATAAATTATCTTAAAACTGTTTAACATGCTTGAAGTGCCAATACTGTAGTAATGTGAAGTTACTGTTAAATGTTAGCTACATCTGAGTTGTATTAGATATTTATACCCTAGACAGGGCAATTGCTAGGAAAGATTTTTTTTTCGAGCAAGTTGTTGTTTGTGTTGATGTATTGAAAGCTTACTAGCAGGCAGTAAACCTATTCCATGAATATTTTGGAAGTTAAGAGTGGGGGGTAGTGTTTAGTTAAAGCTGCTAAATCTGAAGATTGTGCTTTAATTCATGAGAAGTTGTGACAGGATACTGGTATGTCAGGATTAATATATTGCTGCTCCTGCAGGCTTTCTGTAATTGATAACAGCGTTTGGTAATGTGTTCAGACATGCTTATGTCCAGCATTGAAATGCTGAATGCTTGTTTCAGGAAGAATGCTGAGTTGGAGCAAATCAAGGAAACGCACAGCAATACAGTTCTGCAAATCCAAGAAGAGCTTAACAACACGCTGCGTAAACTGGGAGAGAATGTTGCTGAGTTTGAAAGGTATTTCAGTTCCATTAAAGAGTAGGGCAGTGATTTTTTTTTTTTTTTAATTAGAATTACAATTATATACGCTGCTCATTTATGAGCAGTGTTTTTTTGTGGTGGAGTGTTTGGTATTAAGCTATTTGTTTTGAGTACCAGTCAGTTATAATGACATGCTCAATAATCGGGAAGCTGTGGATGTTTCTACCAAAGTCTAATCAAGCACTCAAGTGCTCTCCATTTTCAATGATAGCTGCAACTGGTGAAGACCATCTCTGTGCTCTGAAATAACTTGCAGAAAGCCTTCCTGATTCAGTGCAAGTTTTGAGACTTAACAAGGTTTTTTTTTTTTATCCTACAGCTTTTGCAAACCTTCTCAAAATATTGAAGTAGTACATTGATAAGAATGCAAGGCATCCCACAAGTGTTGATGAATCTTTCAGATGTAGTCAGTCTTTCAGTGTTTGTTTTCACCAAAGCATGAGTGATCCATAGTATTCCTGCTTAAGGCTTTATGGGTTTATACTTAATCTATATTTTGTCTAAAGTGGCAATACTTATCTTTGCACTGTCATGGCAGCTACAAGACAACAACAGCTGAAGAAATACGCAGTCTTAAACTGGAGAACACTTCTCTGCAGGAGCAAGTTGCTGACCTGAAAAAAATATGTGAAGATAATCTACAGCTGCTCCAGGAAGCAGATTACACTAAAAACAAGGCAAAAGAAGAATGTGCAAGGTATTGGGCTGACAAACTTTTCCTCTACCTAAAGAATGCTAGCCAAGGCTTGCTTGCCTTCTGCGCTAGAAATTATCAGTTTTATCCAATAAAATGAGTACTCAGTGTAGCCTTAAATTTTTTCATTTTCTCAATTCATAGGTTTGAAAATACTGATAGACAAAATGAATTAATGTTTTATTAATTAGTAAACTAATTGATTCAGTTAATTACTAAGTAGCTTTCCTTCATGTGGACCCATAGGTGAAAGTTGAACTGGTTCTGTTGGAATGTTGCTCTTAGAAATATCAGTTACATTGACTGTTCCACAAATGAACAAGCTCTATGGAGCAGATGAGCAAATATTGAATTTGTATGTGATGATCTACTACTGCTTTCTGAATTATGTCTGTCATCTCAAATTCTGCTTACAAGCAGATGCTGCTTAACAGATTACTACCCTGCAGTGAAAGAAACCAAAGACCTTCCTTTGCTTAATGTGCAGCTGTAAGTAGCAAAACCAGCTGTTGTCTTAGGCCAGTTATTGTGGACGTGCTTCTCTCACCAGCTAACTGCAACTTAGTGATTCAATATTGTCCTTACAGCTCACTGTGACAGACCAGGTATAAGTCTGCTGTTGTGGGCAACTAACTGATGATTGGAGGATATCAGAGAGTTGGGTGTCAAAAGGTTCCAGTATACAAATGCCAGTATTAGGCAGCCCTGGTAACTGCTTGTACGTTAGGGAAGAACATATTGTGTGTGTGCTAGCCTGCCTTCCCCTTTTCTCTTAATGCTCCTAGCTAGCTCTTAAAGCTGAGGTTGGGTTTAAGCCCACAATTACACTTCAGTCTTTCCAGCCATTCCATGAATCAACTTTCCTGACTTAGAAAAGCATTTCTGTAATGCTTTTGCTGTCTTGTTTACCCTTAGCCACGATATTAAGGTTAACCAGAGCACAATCATAATCATACTTGCTCCAACTTATTTCAGAACGCTTTTGCTACTTAAGGTGTTGTCCTTTTTTTCCCCCAGCTGCTTGATGTTTCCTCCAGTTTCTATTTGAGTTGTGGGACTTTTTTGGCTTGTTGTCTTAATTATTAAAAAAGCTGAGGAATTATTTTTTGAGTTGGTCATAGTAGACTGGCAGGAAAAGGATTGTTAGTCTCTACCTAGATGGTGCAATGAACAGCTGAAGTAAGAGAAGGAAAGCAGTGTATTAGAGAACTTGGAAATCCTTGGGAGTCATCCACACTACTTGAATAAACTTGTGTGTGCAAGTCTAACTAGCCAGGTGTCTTTCACTAAGAGTTGCTAATACTTAACAGTAATAAATACAAGAAACATAATGTTGCCTTGCTTTCAAAAGACAGCTTCCTTGTAGAAGTTAAACTGTAGGTCTTGCGTTTGAGTGTTTTCTGGACTATATTTCTATCTTAGAGTAATGTTAGTACAAATCTTAATTTCATTTACTTCAGAAACAGCTTCTGAATGTGGTGAATATTGTTTTTACATTTAGCTTTATTTTATTTAATTTTAATTTACTCTGAAGATGTTTAATTGGGCTTCACTAAGGGTGGCTTATGTTTTCATTAGGATGATTTTAGAAGCCCAGACAAAGCTTGCTCTAAAAGAAGCAGAAGCAGAGAGAACAAAAGAGTCTTGCCTCATACAAGTGACAAAACTACAGGAAAAACTGGAAGAGTTAACTGAAGATCTGAAAAAAAAATCTGAAGTGGAAAAATCAAGGTGACTTCTGTGAAGCTGAACTTGGGTATTGCAGCACACTACAGTAGGAAGGTGTGCTGAGAGCTAATAGTAAAAATGATGCAACTTTACTTTTTGTTTCTTAGGAAAACCATACATGAAGACATGACCTCTAGCTTAAAAGAAGAGATAAAGACCTGGCGTAATCTATATGAAGAACTGCATAACAAAACTAAGCCCTTTCAGGTGTGTAAGGAAGTCAGTTCTCACTGGTATCTTGTTAATATTTATGTGGTTGAATCAAGTTCTGCTCTTGATAAATAAATAGGCTATTTCTTCATTTGAAGGCATTTATTCTGCAGCGTTTTTGTAAGTTAACATCCCTTGATACAGTTGTTTCCCTTTCCAAACCATTGTCTGTACTTGCAGATCTCCATTTGGGAGGAAGGGTGTAGTGGGGGAAACAAAAACACTCAAATTTTATTTCTATTAAATGTACTATATGTTTCAGCAACAACTAGATGCATTTGAAGCAGAGAAAAATGCTCTTCTAAATGAGCAAGGTGCAGCTCAAGAAGAACTGAATAAACTAAGTGAAGCGTATGCTAAACTACTTGGCCACCAAAACCAGAAACAAAAAATCAAGCATGTTATGAAGTTGAAGGAATATAATACCCACCTGCAGCAGGTTTGTCAAATAAGTTAAAAATGGAGAATTTAACTGTTTGCTTGATTGTTTTCTTATGCTAAATCCTCCAAATTCTTGCAGGCTAATTCTGCAGACTCTGTTTTCTGTAGCTGTTGATTTCCCTGAATGAGCTAGTTTAGAATAGGCCATCAGTCTCCAGAACAGCAAGGGGATCTGTTAGCGTTACGTACACAACATACAGAGGTATCTTTCCTGTTTTTCTTTATCTAACTCCTGAGTATTTTTTTCTTCAGGACATCTCAAAACTGCGTGCGCTTCTTGCAAAAGAGAAACAAACAAACAGAGATCTGCAGGAGCAGCTGTATACAATTCAGGGCGTTAGGCGTTTTGATCCTTCTAAAGCTTTCCAGCATGATAGCAAGGAAAATATTCCTCCAAAAACTCCTTTTAAAGAAGGTAAGCGTGGATATTCATAAACTCAGTCCTTGTGTATCTTAAATGTATCCAAAAAAGATATGATAGTCTTGCTCAATGTACCCTACTGGGAAATGAAGGAGGTGGCACATGCTGTATTTCACAGCAGGTACTGGAGGCTACAGCTGTGTGGGATCTTCTCAGTGGATTTTTTGCCACTGCACTTCCTAGCCTTGTTTTTTTTAACCTGGGATCTATTTGAAGTCAGACAGCAAAGCTTGCTTGATGTTGAGAAGTGGGTTCTGGAGAGTCAAGTGGTTTATGTGATATTGCAAGATGCGAACCTAATTATCCTGCTGTTTGTCACCTACTAACACTCTTCTCACAGCTTACCTGCTGTGTCCAGCACTACCTCTTACAAGAGCAGCAAGAGTAAGAAGGGCTCAACTAGATGTCTGAGCCCATCTTTTTGAGCTGCTACCTTACAGAGCCTTATCCTGCTGTAGCTGTACAGGTAAAAGTAAAAGGCCTATAGGTAAAAAATGGCAAGAGTGCAAAAAGGGAAGCAGACTAGGAGAGAGAAGCAGCAATTAATTTCAACTAGGCCTTCACTTCAGAATGTTTCAGTGTCTGAAATCATGGTCTTGCCTGTTAGGTGGTATCTAGTGCCTCCCTCTCCCCCACCAGACAAATATCTGCTCAGTTTGGAGGGAGCAATTGTGCAGCACAAAAACTCAGTGATGTTTTTCTTTTGCAGGCAATAGAAACAAAGTTTAGTCTCTTCTCATTGTTGAGGAAACAAGTACTACAGAAGATTTCAACAGACCGTTCAAGATGAACTTGGCTGCCATCTGTAATAGGCATTGCTATGAATACTTGGGATGTGATTAAAAAAAAAAAAAGCCATTTTCAGAAAACAGCTTGGTCGTACTCTTACTTGAAGACATAACTGGTATGTTCCAGATTCCTGGTACTGCCACTATAACTGTCATTGTTTGACTTGCTTTGTTTTCTGAAGGTACTCAGTTTTCAACAGGTCAGCTTGAGTTCAGAGAAGGTGAATAATCATGAGGGAACAGGGATGACAAACAAAACATGCCTTTGTGAATGTTATTTTGTAACTATTGAGTTTCTGCAGTTTGTTAAACTAATTTTGCTGGTTATGGTTGCTTTGATGCCAAGGGCAGAAATGATTTCTAAAAACCCTTTTTCCTTTGTGGCTTATGTAATATAGAACAAATGTAAAAACTATATTGTGTAGTTGGCATGGATATTTTTAATGGGATCCATATTTAAGGCGTTGTAACTTCATTCCTGGGGCTGGATAATGCAACTCTTCTCAGAAAAAGATTTCCAGGTAAAACTCAAAACAGCTGCTTTGTCCATCTAAATGTTTGTATCATGTGGCTCAGATAAGTGTCTTAAGGGGAGTTTGTTTTACAGATGCTGTACTCGCAAGACTTAAATTGTCATGGTCATTTTAGTTGTCTATCTTAGCTGATCTTATGTGAAAGAGAATACTAACGGAACTTGGTTTGAGTGAGAGGATGCCCACTACACACTGATTGTGTAGAACTGTTTTTGGCAAGGTGGAAGTAATCTGTTGAAATGCATCAAAAATCAAGGATATTTTAGAATAAATATTTCCAATGATGTTTTGTCTTTGTCCTTTGTCAAGAGATGAAAACCAAAATCAAATGATGTTGTAAATGACCTGGTGTTCCAAACTTAAATCTTCACAACAGAACTCACTGTCAGTCTTGCCTGAAGGACACTGCAGTTTTCTAATCTTACTGAAGAAACTATTCAGTTGAACTGCATGTTGTAGGTGACTTGCAAATCCCTTATTCTCTCACTTCCTGTGAATTTCTATTAGTACAGAAGTAATGGAACTGAAGTGAAATGTGGAACTGCTTTTGCTAATAGTATGCATTACTGTCTTGTACATGGGTGCTGCAATGTACATAACTTGAGGTATTTAAACTGACACCACAAGGTTATGAAGCATGGGGGTACTGAGAAAAGATGTGTATTAAGTCTAAGGAAGTATGTGGATAGATCTGGTAGCTAATGCGATCTTTGTGTGTTTGCTGTGCTATTTGAACTTCTGAAGAGGAGGATTGAATTGGCAAGATTCAATTTACACATACAAAATTTGCAATGTAGGAGCTTTTCTGAAGCACAGAGTTACTTGAATGAAGAACTTGAGAGAATTTCAGAGTGTCAGGGTTCTCAGTCAGACAGGAGAAAACTATAAAGCTAGCTGGTTTTGTTTGGCTTTTTTCTCTGAAAAGCAACTCTGTGAATGGAGTAAAAGAAACCTACGGAGGATGGGGGCCTGGGCTGCCTGTATTAAATGTATTAATCTGGTAGTAAACGTGGAGGTTGATGGCCCTGCATGTGGTAGGGGGGTTGGAGATTGGTGATCCTTGAGAAACTTCAACCCTGGCCATTCTGTGAACTGGTGTAGTCTTGATGGTCTTTGTAGAAATTGCTGTGTTAAGTAGTCTTGTACACCTAACAGTGACTGTGGTAAGGTACATGGTTAGGCCATGCTGTCTGTGAGCCACACTGCAAAGAGTAATGGGGTGGGGGAGAAATCTGTAAAACACGACTGAAAATGGAAGAACTCGGGCAACGTGTGATGATACTACATGAGAGTCTTTGTCTTAGAATTATTTCATACAAGGTTGCTGGTGCTTGCCTATCTGCTCAGGTAGGCTACACCAAAGGGGATTTCCAAGGTAAAATTTCTGTTCATAAACCAGAAAGCAAAAAGCTGGTGGAAAAACCCTGACAAAAACAAGTGCTTTCAGTTATGTAAGCTAGCCTTTTATTTCAAGAGATTAAGGCAAGTGAATGTTATTGGAAGGCTCTAGGAAGCTCAAGCAAGGAAATGATAGCATTGAATTAATGTAGCTTTTTAAAAATGTACATCTTATGTGTCATGTTAGCTGAAGTTTGCCGAAGGGCAAAGACATAGCAAGTGCAGTACTGCAGGTATTGCAGGGGTACCTTTTTTGTGTGCCTCAATGGTTAAAGCTTTCTACCCTAATTGGCATTTTTGCTTATGTCCATTTTAAATCCTTATTAAACTATGAAGGGCATGTTTCACACGGGCAAAAATAAGAGCAACTCTCAAATGACTGGGACCTAGTTGGTAAAGCAGTGCCAGGTTTTGTTGTGTGGTTTTTTTTTTTGTTGTTGTTTTTGTTTGGTTTTTTTTTTTTTTTTTTGCTTTAACTTGAAAATATGGAGTGTAGAGCAATTTTGTAAGTGGTAAAGGAGGAAGCTGCTAACCTGGGAGATCTTTCCTGTCCTCTATAAAAAAGGGTAAGGAGAGCTTTGAAGTGTGCAGTGGTTGAACCTGGTTATGCTGCTGTTCCCGTGATCCTACCGAGCAGCTTAAATGGAGCTAGCGGGAAGAAAACAAAGCATAATAGGATTCAGATCTACACGTGATAGTTTTGGGATTAGTGTCCTGGTTTGAAAGGTCAACGGACCTCCGCAGACAAAAGCAGAGAAAGGTGCAATCGCTGCCCTGTCTGGTCATTCCTCCGGAGGTAATGCCTCAAGTGCTGGCAGAACCGGGGCAGGTAAGGCACTGGGCGGTTAGGGAGGAGGATTGCTGCCGTACTCCAGTGTTGCGATTGAAGGGAGGAGAAAGAGGGAAACGGTGTCTGAAATTACAGTATGAAACAGAGTGGTCTAGTCACCTCCTGGGGCGTTGTGCTCACAGGGCTATTACGTGGGTTATAAGCGAGTAGGTATTAATGATTTCACTGCTTCAACGTGGTTAAGTATTATAACCTATTTAAAAAAAAAAAAAAAACAAAAACAAAAACAAAATAAAAAGGATGAAAGGTGATACGGCAAGCAGTGATCATGTAAGAGCAACGAAGCTACTCGAAGTATAACGAAGTATAGAACAGGAGGAGAAGTAGCACCTCCCACTCAGTTTGTGCCCCTTGCGCTGCCTCACTCGCGGCGGCCGCGGCGTTGCTTTCGCTAATCGAAGGCTTCCGCAAGGCGATAAGCAGACCTCGCCCCCACCCCGCCGCCCTTACCGGCATTTCGCCGCCCTCGGCCCCTTTAAGGCCCTTCAGCCACTCAGCGCGCGGCACCGCGCTGCCGGGGGCGGGGCCCGGCGCTGTGAGGGCGCGTCCCGCGGCACGCACGTCCGCCGGCAGCGGCGGCGTAGCGGAGGAGGCCGAGGCCCGGGGGGCTGCGCGCGGCGGCCATGGTGGGCCGCGAGAAGGAGCTCAAGATCCGCTTCGTGCCCGGGCGCTGCGAGTTGGTGGAGGTGCGCGGGGCCGCGCCGGCCTCCCAGGACCGCGGCGCCGCTCCCCGTGGGGTGGGCCGCCGTGCGGGTCGCTTCGGTCGGGCCGTGCGGTGGGGCCGGGACGCGCCGCGAGCGGTGTCGGTCGGTCGCGTGTCGGCGGGCGCGGCGCTACCCGAGCGGCGGAGCTCCGCGGCGCCGAACGGCGTCCGCGAGTCCCCGAAGCGTTACGGCCGCCCGGCGGGCTCGCCGCTCTGGCCGCGCGGGGCGATGTACCGGCGCGAACCCGGGGCTCGCCGCTGTGCAGGCCGCTTGCAGTGGGAGTCGTTCGGCTCGTCGTGGCTCCGTGCCGTCCCGTTCTGGTTCCTTGTGTCGCTTTCCTGCCGGCCGGTCCTGGCTCTTGACTCGAAGCATGCCTGCGGTTTTTGTAGATCGTACTCTTGTGTTTTGTCTCGTAGCGTTGCTAATCTGTACACGTTACTTCTCGTGTGAGGTTACGCATTCGCGTTGGTCCTGCTGTATTTTTAGAGCGTGTCTTCCTTCTGGTTTGTGCAGCAAGTCCTTGATGTGGGTGATATGCTCTGTCTGCAGAAGCAGCAGTAATCTCTCCTATGAGGCTGAAAAGTCCGTAACAGAGAAAGCAAGCACCATTTCCTTGTTCCCACTTCTCAGAGGCACGCAGGCAGCCCTGAGGAGCAGTCAGCACACTTCTGTTCTCTGATCAAAGTCAACATAAAGATAGGCATATTTATTTTTTAACATCGTTTGTTGCGGTTTGCTGTTTTCCAGCTAAGAGATACCCATTTTCACCCAGTATTTATGGAAATAAATAACTTTTTGCCATAATGCTGAGGAACATAGATGCACGGTGCTGACACAGCTGCTTTGGGCTTGGCTGTACCCATCACACCTCTGCACCTGGCAGGACAGAAAACTTAAGACTCAAAGGGCAAAGAGTAGAGAAATCAGTGCTGCAATCAGCCACAGTGAGCGTGTTGAGCTGAATCCGTGAGGGTGCTCGGAAGGGAGCGGGTTATCAGAGCTGCATAGCAGACTGTTACCAAAAGCATACTCAGCACAGTATCCTTGTGCAGGGTGCAGTTGGGAAATCCAGGATTTGTAGTTCCTGTATACTTGAGGCTTTCTTTATGGACATAGCAGCATGTGCTTTCATTTTTGTTCTCAGCAGGCTTTTGTTCAACATTATGTGTGGAAGGAAAGTGTGAAAGTGAATAAAGGTTGTACAGACAGCTATGAGTCAGTGTTTGCAGTCTTGAGGGCTTGACAGTAGTGAGTGGTGCTGGGGAGAAAGGAGCTCCATGTGGACCGCTGTATGTGGCCATCCCAAGTACTGAATGTGCTGTGGCTGAAGCAAGGCTTACTTGGTCGTAGAGATTAAGAGATAAAGTAACCTGATTGCTTTCACCTGCGTTTTATTAAGCTAAGACAAGAGTGCAGTAGTTTTGGCTAATTTGTTATTAGGCTGGTGTGCTCATAAATGATGAATTTATTTTATTTAGTAATATGCATGTTGCTCTGGAAGTAATGCTTCCTATTTGATAGAACAAATTTTCAGCTACAAAGCACTGTTTTTCAACTGTCTGCATCGTTAGCTGTGCATTCTCACCCTCACTGATAAAACTGGACCAGCCAAGGTGACCTGATGCTGCCACTACTGAAATGCACCACCCACCACCTCCCTGTGCTCACATCCACTGTCTGGTCTCTGTGAATGTTCAGCAAGTGCTGAGGAACAGCACTGGGTACCATTTTTCTCCGCATAGAGGAATTCAGTACATCACCTTTGCTTCATACACACTTTCATGTCAGATGCCATCATGTCTTACTGTCTTTCTGTTGTCACCTGTCACATGGCAACAAAATGTTATGGAATATTGGTGGGAAGGTACAGCCATCCTGCCAGCATCTGCCTCTGATGTCATGGAATAACATAATAAAATAGGAGGCTTTATTTTCAGAGATGCCCCTGTAAAGTTCAAGTTTTCTGTGCCATGATCTCTGTTGGTGCACCCACAGTGAGTTAGCAGATTATGAATGAGGTTAAAATTATCACTTTTGAGTTTGTCTTTGGACATTTATGGGGATTTTTTTCCCTCTCTTGTGGAAGTACTTGAGTTTCCCATTTGAATTTTGTATTCAGCATCTTCAAGAGTATGTTTAACTACTTGACTCTGTACAGTATCAGTGCTCCTAGCTGTGTGTTTTCCATGAGACACTCAATTCACAATGCATCATAATGAAAGCTTATTAATACAGCAGCCCTCCCTGTAGCCTTGCTAACACTTCAAAATGAGAAGTCCATGAATAACAATAGAACACAAAACTTCTGCTGTTCTCCTTTCCTAGGAAGATATTGATATTCCCAGTAGACGAGTTCTGATCACTGGTGCTACGGGACTTCTTGGTAGAGCTGTGTTCAAAGAATTCAATGAAAATAATTGGAATGCTGTTGGCTGTGGATACAGAAGAGCTCAGCCTAAATTTGAGCAGGTTAATCTTCTGAACTCCGTTGCAGTTCATGACATTATCCATGATTTTCAGGTGAGTTTCTGGCGTAGATGGATAAGATGCTTGACATGACTACTTGACAGTGCCATTCTGGTACTCAGGCCATGTGGCTTTAGTAGAAGTGATGGTTTGGTAGAGCTCTGAAGTTTGATTTTATTATCTTTGCTATATCTGGAGTATAGGCTTACTTTGTAGGTGCAAATAATTCTGAACTTTATCATCATCACCATAGAGAGAATGCAGGTGGTGAATGTGTATGTTGGTACACCAGCTCTTGTGGTATAAAGGAAAAGGTAATCATGAGATTTGATGTGGTAGTGAGCAGTAACTGCTTGTCGCGTGTGCAGGACAAGCAGTATGTTGTTTTCCTGTTCTAACTTGCAAGGGGAGTATGTAAAACCTGGAAAACGTTGTGCATTGGAAAATGACTTTAAATATCCCGTTAACAGTCTGTGTGTGTGAAATAAGCCACGTGAGAATAGCTTATGCATAAGTATTTGGGTAATTTATTTTTTTCTTGTAACGTTACATGTGAGGTAATGCATTTTTCCGTATTTTGTATTATTTTGCTGTTTAAGGAAAAAAAAAAGACAACCTGAGTTTTTCTGTAAGTTTGAAGCCTATTGGAGCTCAAGATTGCAAAACTAATGGTCAGGTTCTGCTGGTTTTCTAATACAAAACCTTCAGGCAGTTTGGTTCTGTTTTGCTTTCTCAGGAAAGCTTGCTCCTCAGAACGTGCTGATTAAAAATACTGCTGCTACTTTTATTATTTTCACAAGTTAGTGAAATGCCTTTTTGCCTGAGGGACTTAAGATCACAGTGTTCGTTGTTCTAAATTATTGTTTAATTTCCAGCCTCATGTTATAGTGCATTGTGCTGCAGAGAGACGGCCAGATGTTGTGGAAAGCCAACCAGATGCTGCTTCCCAGCTCAATGTGGCTGCTTCAGGGAACTTAGCAAAAGAGGCAGGTAAGGAGGCTATCTCGTGGATTTGGTGCCTTTAAATGCTGCATTTACATAGACAAAAACAAATAAGAGTTACTCAAAGTTCTGAATGTTATTTCTGCTGCTAGTGTGCAGTTGATCCATGTTCTGAGTGACATTGGTGTCCCTATCAGTGTCTATATCATGGGTCACTGAAAAGGGTACGAATGGATCTAGAAGACAAAGTTTTCTGGAAATTTAAGGATTTGCTGAGGTTTCAAACAAGACATGAATTAAAATGGATTACGTACAAATGTTTTCTTTCCAGCTGGGATTGGAGCATTTCTGATCTACATCAGTACAGACTATGTATTTGATGGAACCAGCCCTCCTTATAAAGAGACGGACGTACCAAATCCCCTGAACTTATACGGTAAAACCAAACTGGAGGGTGAAAAGGCAGTCCTGGAAAATAACGAAGGTAAGAATGCACTTACACATTTCTAATAGAAAGGTCCTATTTTGTGTAGTTGTCTGCTAGCTTTACGTTTATTAACTTCTGTGTCAGAGATACAGTTGCAAAACCATGGAAGATGGATTTAGAAAGTAACTTGATCGGGAATCGGTTGTTTTACTCACAAGTTGACCGAAGCTGTGCTGATCTTCATGCATCTTTCTAGTTCTCTGCTGATGGACGTTTGCAAGAGTTGTCTATTAAAACTCACCTGATCTTTCTAAAGAAAAATCAAACAGATCATTAATATGTTGTACCTTTACCACACAGCATATAGCTGCTGCTACCTAGAGGGACACATTGCACTTGTTCTAAATGTTTATTTATGTGTAGGGGAAAACCAGACTTGTGATTCAAGTTTTTGGTTTTGGTTTTCTTGAATGATCTCCTGTTTTGCTCTTCCTGCAGAAGCACTGGACTTTCCGTGTACCACACACATTAGAGTTCTTGTATTGTAGCTTTATAAGGGATTAATAACATATATTTCTTATTTTAAACATGGTCCCTTTTCTTTAAACTTTTAAGGGAGGTTTGATGGTTTCTAGATAATGCGTTGTCAGTTTTTTCTTTACAGATTAAAAGAAAATAAGCATTTTTTTTTTTCTCCAAGAAATTTGAAGAAAATGATCTTGGTGCTCCTGCTAAAGAGGCTTCTGATAAGTGAATGTGATGCTCTCAGTCTGATTCTGCTCTGCTTAGTCACAAAATGGAAAAACAGATAAATTAGTTTGTTAGTGTGATGATCTTTCAACAAGTAAATGAACACTGTATTTGAAAGTAGTAGGCCTTAATTATAGGCCTGCCATTAGGAGTAAGAAACAAATTTTCTAAGAAAAAAAAAGCCTTCTAGGAAAAGTCTACGTGAAGTAAAAATCAATTAAAAGATTATTCTTTCTGTCTCCTATGGGACTATAATTTCTGAAGCTGACTGATTCTGCTTGCTCCTGCTTCTAGCTTGGTCACAAAGATAAGACTGCTTATAAAAACATATAAAAACTGCTTGTAAAAACTAAGACTGACCAAATTCAAGTACATGTTTTGCAAGGCAGTGTGCGTGTCTTGCTAGATCCTTGCACAATTCAGCATTTCAGTTTTGTTTCATAATGTTTTGAATATGCTCAGGCTTTAGTGGGTTGCAGCAGTTACATTAGAGGAAAGAATTTTGAGAAGATATTTCTGAACATACTGGGAAGAACAAATTGAGTGAACAAATGACTTCTAGTGAGTACTGTTGGGATAGCTGGATGGTTGGACTGCATGATCTTGAAGGTCTTTTCCAACCTTGGTGATTCTGTGATTCTGTGACTGCTTCTAAAGCAGCAGCTAGTCAGTGTTGTAGCTGTTATATTTGGGTTTTTTTTTTGTGGGTTTTTTTTTTTCTTTACTACCTAAAGCAATGATATCTGCATTAGATTTAATCAGTTTGTCTTAATCTCCTTGGATTCTTCCTCAAAAGATCATCAGTCTTTCTGAGATACTCGTATGATGTATTCCATTACTCCATCGTTAAATGTCCATGTCTTTGTACTTGTTTACTGTTAATTTCATTTCTCCATTCACTGTTTCACATTTAATACTCTTTACAAAGGCATTCTGTCAATCTGTTCCTTGTATGTAAAACTTCAAATTGATTCTGGTGTTTCTGTCTTTTTGTGGGGTAATATCCTGAATGTCCTCTTTTTATGCAGGGGATTTCTGTATGCTGGGTGAAACGTATCTGTGATGGATGCCTGAAATACAGTGATTGGTGGGAGTTTATGGTCTTGGTTTTACTCAGAGACAATGTGAAATGCTGGAGTAACTGCAGTTACTTTTTTTTTTTTTTTAACTTTTCTTTCTAACCCAAATGGACTTTGTAGTTTCTCTTGCAGTGTTGATGTAAGCTTGTTAACAGTGAAAAAAAGTCAATGGTATAAATGAAAATAGTCTGTATTAATTTGGTGTTCATAAACATTGCTTTAAGGAAGCAACATTCAAAATCATATTCTGAGTACAAATATATTCATTGCTTTTTGTTTCTTATTTATATGTGCTTAACATCACCAACAGATTTCTTAACGCTTCCAAAACATCTTTCAAGTTTTGGTACAGCACCAATGCCTATTTGTAACCCCATTAACACTTTCCAAAATATTCTGTCTTTTAGGTGCTGCAGTACTTAGGATTCCTGTTTTGTATGGGGAGGTGGAAAGACTGGAGGAAAGTGCTGTGACTGTTATGTTTGATAAAGTGCAGTTCAGTAATAAGTCTGCCAACATGGACCATTGGCAGCAAAGATTTCCTACAAATGTGAAGGATGTAGCAGTTGTTTGCAGACAGCTAGCAGAAAAAAGAATGCTGGTAAGAATTTCAAGAAAAATTGGGGTAAAATCAGTTCAAGCTCTTAATGAACAACTGAAAACTACTTCTAACCTGCACTATTCTTTGTATTTCTGGAACAGTGGGAGGGAGGAAGGAGTTATCAGTAAGACTGCAGTATCTGCTTTGCATGACAGTGTGCAAGTGTTCTGATAATTGAAACAAAAGTGGGCGAAGTGACAGGAAGATCCTTCTGAACATTGCCGTGTTTCTTCTAGTACAAAGACAAGAACTACAAATGCTTAACCTTTCTGAATGTGCCTTCTACAGATTGCCACCTTAGACTGAAAAAAGCAGTTGAAAGTAATTTCAAAGTTGCCGTTGATCATTGTATTTAGAACTTGTGTGGTGTTTTCTGCCTTTTTATTTTTAAGTGAGTAATATAGAACAGCTCAGTTCTTTCTTGAGTTCTTTCTCCCCACTTATTTAATCTTCATTGATTGATTTATTTCTTTCATGTTAATGCTACACAATACAAACTGTTTTTGTGAAGTTTTATCTAATGAATGTACCACTGATTTTCAATCTCAGTCCCTATTCAGGTGTTTCTCTGGAGGCACGTTGTCCCCAGAACATCAGTGAGGTGCTGTAACATGCCTGTCTGGATGGGATCACGCTGCAAACTTGTTCTGCACAGTTTTTACATGGGAATTAATCTGAAGGCTAGCTGCTTTATTTTCACTTGTGCTTCCTGTTTTCTCCTAGGACCCCTCCATAAAAGGAACGTTTCACTGGTCTGGCAATGAGCAGATGACAAAGTATGAAATGGCATGTGCCATTGCAGATGCATTCAACCTTCCCAGCAGCCACTTGAGACCAGTAAGTGATACACTGTTGAACCTGTAGAAAGATGGAAGTGTTTTATTTTTTCACACAGTAGGTCTGGGTCTCACATTGGCTCCACAGGTAAACTTCCTTTTCAGGACAGTCTGTGTGAGTATGCCTAGCACAGAGGTTGCATTGCTGAGGATGCTACTTGGACTGGTGGGTTGCCAGAATTACCCAGTCAGTAACCAGTTTCTGTCTGTAATGCAATATTATTTCTGCAGAACAGCTCCCCTTAGTAATAAGCAAATCCACATTTTGTGTTCTGTTTCTTTAAAAAAAAATAAAAACAAAAAAATAGAAGGTTGACAGAACATTGTCATGGGGGTAGGAATCTGAAAGAACTTTTCGGTTTTATTTCAGGCACTTAAAAACTTACTCAGTTTTGCTTTGCTTAAAAAAATAATTCTGCAGTTCTGTTGACACTCCAAAATAAGACTGTTCTGAAAGAAGTACTGATAATGTTGTTAGGATTTAACGTACAGGTAAGGATAAAAAATAAATTCCAAGGGTGTGCATTAGTAGTAGCTGGAACTGAAATGTGACTTAGAAAATGGAGAGAAAGCCTGATTTTTTTTCTTGCTAAGTCGATTTCTCTTCAAGTATACTAATCAGGATATGGTTCTGTCAACATTTTTGATCATCATTTTTACCTTGTAGCTACAGTCATACTTCAAAAATAGGAATAAAACAAAAAAGAATATAGGTGGCAATAGGTATTTGAGAAATGTCAGAGCTCAAGACACTTCACATCACTCTGCCTGATGTTACCTATGCTGAGATGAAGTTAACTGTAAAAAAAACAGAAACACAATACAGGGGAATTTTCCTGAATAAAAAGGTTCCAAATGAACGTACATATGAGAATAAATATTCAATTTTTGCCATTTCTAATTGTCTGATGATGTGTTCCTTTCTTGTATTAATTCTTCTTTTAGATTACTGATTGTCCAGTTGTGGGCGCTCTTCGGCCAAGGAACGCTCAGCTTGACTGCTCCAAGTTGGAGATGCTGGGGATTGGTCAGAGAACACCATTTCGAGCAGGAATCAAAGAATCCCTTTGGCCTTTCCTCATTGACAAGAGATGGAGGCAGACTGTCTTCCATTAGTTTGTAACTTTTTTAGTAAAAGTATGGTATGTGGCACTTTTTTAAAAGAAAAAAAATAGTTTTGTATGAGTGTTCTTAAATTGTGACACTTAAGAGTTTTCATTTAATCAGGTAAACGTGTGGTCTTGCACTAGTAAAATCGTTAGCCTAAAAAAGTTCAGTGACAAACACTGAGTCTGTATGACACCGCAGATCCTTCCTTCCATTTGTACCTGTCCAACCTAATGTCTGTTTGTAGCAGGTTGTGGTTCTTAGTAGTCAGCACCATTTGATGCTGAGAATGACACAGATGACTTGTAGACTTCTTTTTGGCTGAAACATGCTGTTGATGCTTAAGGTCTGTGCCATCGTTGTATATACCATTTCACTTTGCTAAGAGACACGGTCAGTCACTTTATCACCAAAAATCTGAGTTATTTGATTTCTGAAGTGGTTGTTACTACAAAGTTAAACTGAAACAGGAATTGTAAAATGTTGTTTTGCTTGAGCTTGAATCAAAATGTTTTTTAAAAAAAGTGAAACTTTATTTTTGCAATTATCAAGTGTACTTTTTATGCTTGAAATATTTTCAGAGTGTTCTGTAATTTAATGCCTGCAGCTTCATATTTGTATGGCAAATTCTCTGCACTTGTTTTAATGATCACTTAAAGCTAGAATAGGGAGGGGAAAAATAGTTTTGACCTTTGTTTTGGGGTGGGTATTGGAGGATACTTTCTTGTTTTGACATCTTCATCTTCTTTTCTGCATAGTATTTGGGATTGGTGAAATTATTTGTAGGAAGATGTTCTAGTAAATACATGTGAGAGAAAAGAGGAAAGGTATTTCAAGAGTTTATAGCACTCCAGCTTCTTTTGCACAGACTCAGATCTTGCACTGATGCAGCTTGTTCTGGAACAGCAAAGTGCATATGTTAAATGTTTGCACTGCAGTGTAACCACAGGAGTCTTATATAACCAAACCTCGAATCTGCTTATAATTAGTCCTTGAAATTGAACTCGGTAGCTACTTAAAAGTAAAGGAAGAACGTGGTTTGTAACAGTTAGCTTCCTTCTGAAGTTGTTAAGCAACACGAACGCTCTGAGATTGCCAGCAGACCATTAGTAAAATTAGGAAAAGCTGCATTTTTATGATAATTTATTTTTCTGAGATTGAAACGAAGAGTGGGTGAGGGGAGAAGGTGTTCATCTTCAAAAATATGTTGGGAGGGGTAAAGGGTGGGACAGAAACAGACCAACTTCAGATATTATAAAGGTCAGCTTTATGTTCAGTTCTCTAATTTTCAACTGGCATATGTATGCTAAGAGTTCGTTATCCTGGTTTGTTTTCAGTCTGAAGTCCTGATATACACCTGGTAAGCTGTTTCCAAAGTGACAATAAATATATATTGCAGCATGAGAAACATGTGTCCATTCTTTATTTTCTCCCAATATTTGTTTGCTCAAAGTCATAAATACTTCTAATTCCTGCCAACTTAAAGTGATGTACAGCATTAGGAGGTCAGCCCTGCTTGAATCCTCACTGTAGGCTTATTTCTATATTTATATTCATTGCAGTTTATCAGCTAAGGAATAAAGAAATCACTGGTTTCAAAGCCTCCTCTGAGTTCAAGAAAAGCCTGACGTTTTTCAGGAGTGAGTCATTTGTACAGATTTCTTGGCTGCTTCAGGAACCACTGAGGTATAAAAGGGTTTGCTTTCCAGTGGAAGTTCTGTAGCAGAAGTCTCAGTGATGAAATCTCCAGTGGCTTTTGTACACAGCTGGGTTTTCATGCCCAACAGGTTTACAGAACAGATTGTTGTAGATTTTGGTTTTATGTTTTGTTTTGTTTTGTTTTTTAAGGTTATAACAACTTCCTTGCATCCGAATTTCCCAATTCACTGATAGGCTAAGACTTGGCAAACAACTTACAAAAGCAACAAAAAGAAGTAAATGTATGAACGAAACTTTGTTGGGTGTTGAAGCTGTAGCTTCTATTAAATTCCAAATTAATTTATTTTCTGATTAATGCTGAAAGAAAATAAAATTGATGTTACAACTCCATGTAGAGACTTACTCTTACTTTGGGACCCACTGTTGATGAGGTATAAGTGAAATAGGAAAATCAGATGATGTACGAAATCCTTTTGGTCATTAAGAACCCAGTTCTTGAGGTCATACATTAAAATCTCAACACAATTTCAGCTCAAAACAATCTTGTAGCTCTTTCATTTTTTACTGTATATAGATTTCAAACGAATCTAGATTGTCAGAAGCTGGTGATATGTCTTATCAAAGAAAAAGAAAGGTAAGATACAAAATGTCACATTGGCATTTTTGTGATCCAATGTCTGTTGCCTGGAAGCAGTTCTGGCCAAGTGATCGATGCAGCTGTCAGCTCCATGTGAAATTACTGTAGCTGAAGGAAGGCAGAAGCAATGTTCTCGAAGTACTGCATCCTTGTGCAAGGGAGATCTCCCAACTAGGGAGATTTAGAGCTAGTTGTTCTGTGCTCCCCTCTAAACTAAAACACACATCTGTAAAGCTACAATTGGCTTAGCATGTAACCATGTCAGTACCTTACCTTTTCCATACCCTTCACTTGCTTTACAGCAGATGCTTTTAAAAGCTATGTAACAAGGACTGCAATTGAAGCAGAAGGGTTGGGAATTGTAATATGTGTGTTTTGCAGTGAGAAAAATACTACTCAGAGAGCATCTCAAATTCTGCAGAACACGGTGAGCATACTACATAAAATCCACTGTCATCTTGCTGTCCAGGCTTTCTTTGCAGTAGTATTTCTGTAATTTGTTCATTTCTTAATACAGATTCACAGAAGAACATAATGAAAAATAACTCCTATGAATGAAGTTGTTCTGTGGGTTCAAGGTCTGAAGAACGGGCTGAAAATATTCACTCAGCCCTGCCTGACATAACCCACCCGTGCTAATTCCATGCCCACGTAAGCTTTTGCCTGAATTCATTGCATTCGAGTCTTCTGCTGTAGAAGTGAATATGGGTATCTGAATGAGGAGTGTGGGCTGGAAACCATTTTTCAGTGCGTAATCTCGCCAACAATAACTGAATTTGTTAAGGCGGATTTCCCAGACCAGTGTGTGCTGCAAAGGGAACGCGTGTCCCTTTAGGGGGCTCAGAAGGTATGCTCTGTGTAGACAGCACGACTGCAGCAGGCTAACTCTTGCTCCAGCCCACTCTGATGTACCTTCAGATCCTACCTCCTTGCAGGAGCTCTGTGGCAACTTTTTCTGCATGGCGCCTGCCAGAGCAGGGGAAGAGCAGGATAAGCAGTTGGTGGGGTGTGAGGACAGGAATGGATGCTTTTATCTGTGTATCTGAACCTAGGGGCTGGGAGGACTGGGGGCAGAGAGAAGCAGCAGCTGCAGGACTGTGAGGTGTTCTCTGGGCATGCTGACAGTGGGTGCTGATGGCAGGAGCCCAAACCTCAAAACAATGTTTCATTTTGCATTGGAGTTTTTTTCTCTTTGATTGCTGTCTGCAATAACATGCCAAAACGGGCAACCCAAATTTATATCCAATTTAATTCCTGAATGAAAAGAGAAAACATTCTAGTAGAGTGAACTGTAACACAGTGCATACCTGTCAGACACAATTTCCAATGATACCACTCAGTTCTGACCTAGATTTACTTGAGGTTGATGTGCGCTAACTCACTAGTGACTTGAATTAGCTGAGTTTTTAACTGTGTCTTTCCTGGATGCTCTATAATTAAATGTCTAGATTTCCAATGTTTTCCTTCTTTCCTTCTTTCCTTCCTTTGTAGGACAACCTTATTTTAAGCTGTGTTTGGGTTTAATGTTTTAACTTTGCAATCCATCATTCTCACATATAAAAATGCTTGAGCATCTTAGGGATTATGGTGTAACAGAAGCTTAGATAAACTATGTAATAAGTCAGAAATGTATAGCCTCCTACAATGTACCCAGTTTTTGATGAGATTTTGCAGTTTAGAGATAAATTAAATTGTAAGCTTAGCACTGTCTCAAGGGAACTTGAGTTGCAGCCTTGGGCTCAGAGAACTTGTGGCACTGCAGTGCTGTTTGTTTACTTTATAACTTGTATTTGCCTGAATTTGTATTTAATTAAAGCCTTAGAGAAATACTTCTGTATGAGCTGGCTTCTTTATAACCTGAGAAAGGGCTCTCAAGGAGGATTGGCTGTTTAGTGACACTGGCTTCCAACATAATGACTGCTGTGCAATGTTACAGGGCATTTGTGAGCATGAAAAATTGTCCTTAGTAGTTACGTAAAAAGAAATGTGTAAACAGCAGGGAATAGGAATTGCATTAAGAAAACTATCACAAGAAAGATTTCTGCTTCTGCTTACTGTTCCATTGATTTTAGTAGGGTTGCTTACCATGCTTTCATTTAAGCACAGGCATCAATGCTTCAGTGTATCTTGATGGGAGAATGAAGATAGAGATTGTCTCCTTACTGCATCATAAGTGTAGTTTGACAGTACTCTGTTGGGTACAGTACCAGAATCAGTACCAGAATGGAGCGGTTAAGTTCCAAATCTTTTTATTGCTGTCTAGGAAGTGATAGTGATGGCAGTGAGCGTAATCACAGGAGGATGGACCTGGTAAGATCTCAGAAGTCACTGTTTGTACTCCAACCTCAGTGACACTTCTGTACACTGCTAAAAGGCAAAGCATAGGCTAAACTGTTTATAGCTTTTACCTTAAAGAAAACTGGAAAAGATTATTTCTCACTTTGTTGTTAGCAGTAGTGCAGATAAAATGTAAAAATATTTTATAGGACAATCTGTATTTGGACCTCTTATATCAAAGCATATGCTTCTACTGTTGAGCTAAAGGAGCTGGCTATGTGGTTAGCTGGTGATGGAGGGCATGCTCAACACATCTGCAAATGGCACCAAACTGGGATACTCAGACAGACCTAAACAAGCTGGAGGAATGAGCAACTGTGACTATATGAAATTCAGCATGAGCAAATGAGAAGTGCTGCACCTGGGAAGGAAAAGCCCTTTTCAGTTGATCCAGGGTGAGCAGCACATCTGCAGGAAGGACCCTGCGTTCCTGGTGGACAGCAAGATAGCTGCTGAATAGGAGACAATGGACATAAACTGAAACGTGCAGTTCAGCCTGGGCGTAAGAAAAAGAAAATTTCACAGTGTGAGGACAGTGAACCACTGGAAGAGGTTGCCCAGAGAGGCTGTGCAGTTCTTGAAGGTTTTCAGGACTAGACTGAATAAAGCCACCCGGCCTTACCTCAGGGCTGACCCTGCTTTGAGCAGGAGATTAGATTAGAGGCCTCTATGGTCCCTTCTGACCTGATACACCCTATGATCCTATGACAGAAAAGGGTTAAAGGAACCATGAAAATGCAGAAAGAAGTGAAACGTTTATAATCAGCAAATAGCTGCTGGGAGCACTGTAAGAAAGGATGAAGATGTGTGATGCTGATGCTGCAAGTAGTCTAAATGAATTTCTTTGGCCCATTATTCATGAGACAGACTGAAGGTCATATTCTGCAAAGCGGACTAAGAGAGATGTTAAAAGGTTTTATGATTATGCTGGAGCAGACAGGCAATTAGAAGTATTAAAAGCTGACAAGGCACAAGGTCAAGATGAATTATACATTTCAGTATTCTAGCAGGCGTGGGAAGAGGAATATTTTGAGCAGCTCATCCCTTGGAACAGTGGTGCTTCAAAAGCTAGGTGTAGGTCTGAAGTACTGAAGATGAAGAAACATGCCCTTGTATACAAGGGGGATTTATTAGCCCAAATTCAATTTCCACAGGAAGACAGCAGTGAAAGTCTTTGTTAAAAGGAGAAAGAAATGTCCAAATGAAAGCGACAACAAAAAGTTTTTGTTTTTGTTTTTGTTTTCTGTGTGATATTCTACGTATTTCCTCAAAATAGACAGTCTAGATTGTAAATCAACGGTCTTGCAATATAGTTCTACCATCCCTTGTGACAACAGACAGCATGGACACACATAGCTGAGCAGGTGAAAGCAGCAGGTATTTTTTTATCTTTTCGCAAGTGCCTGAGCATTGAAGAGGCTTTATGAAGAGCTGTTTGATGCCTACAGGTGAAGCAGAAGCTTCAGATTTTCTCCCTGAGGACTTTAAGTACTGTGCTTTCCAGACTATGAGGGACTACACTTTCATTGTTTGTCTAAACAAAAATAAACAAGAAATAAGTCTGTGCATGACTATTTCAGGTCTTTATTAGATAGTTAGCTACAATATAAATGCAAGTGTGTACACTGATAACAGTGATACACAGATTTGACACATACTGAGAAGAAAAAGAAAGCATAGGAGACACAGTGAAAGTACAAGATAATCAGTGTCTATAAACAAAGTCTTCTATCTGAAAACAAATTAAATAACATTAGCATAAGTGAAGATATGCTTAATTCCATATCCCAAATATCAGCGTCTGTAATATTCATCAATAAACCAGATGTAAATGACAATACTGTAAGAGAATAGAATCACAGAATCACAGAATACCTCTGCCTTAAAGAGATACCTTATCAGACTGAGGTGTAAGCAGTGTTCAACATGCTATGCAAATCACTTTAGCAAAGGCCTTTCAGGGCAGTTTGGGAGCTGAGCACTGAGCAGAGAAGGTAAATCCTGTCATACACTCTGAGTCTCTAACCATCCCGCAACAGGCAGCGCTCGTCTCGTTTATTCAAATCCGAAGTACTTCCTAAGTGTACAGTTAATTTCAACTTGATTTTCAAAGGCTCAAAAGGAATATTATGTATCCACTCAATGTGAACTGAATGCATAACACTTATGTGAACGTTTATTTGTACTTTTGGTAGGCCCTCTCTTCTTTGTTTGTTCACTGCAATTAAGTGGGAAGCTTTGCACAATGTCCTCCTCCCTCCTGCTGAGAACTGTTCCAGTTTATTCTATCATGAGAAAATACAGCTTCTTCAGCTTCTAGAAATATGATTCGTCTAACTGAGACTACAGGGGCAATCTTGCTAAGTGTACATCCCACCAACCTGGAGGCGTCACTTCTGAAGGTCAATGATAAACTAAGGCAGAGGAAGGGAACAAGTCTGAAACACAAAGTTCCAACCAAATCCCTGGCAACAGTGGTGCTGGGCCCTCACTATCTGCGCAGTGAAGGACTGGCTTACTCCTCTATCCGGGGCAATGCATTTGAAGTTGGGTGAAAGTGCAGCAAAATATTACTGTCTGTATTCAGGCCTTTTTTTAATTTTATTTTTGTTTCAGATCATAGATTATGATTGGTCTCATGTCTGTTTGATTTTTGAAGAAGACTTTGAATGGGGAAAGGAGAGAGATAATGGAAGAGACTGATTAGGGCAATAACTAGTAGGGACAGTATGGAAAACCAAAGTAGGAAAAATGCAAGTGAATGTATTAACAGTGGAGTGTAGGCTTAAAGATTCATATTTAGCACTGTGCACTGAAGTCAGTGCCCTGAGGGCAGTCCTGGCCATGGCAGGGATTGGCTGTGCTGCAGGGTTTGCCCTGACACAGAGACACACTCCAGGACAACTGGGAACATTCTGAATGGAAGAGCTGCTGAAGTCCCTCCAAGTCCACGAACTGGGCCAGTGCTCAGCATATAACCCAAGCCCTCTGAACCTTCACTGGACAGCTAAAGCCCTATCCCAGCCAGCTGCTCCTCCTCAAACAGGGAGCTGTTAGGGAAGGCACCTCAAACATGGCTTTTCTGAATTGTCAAGCCTGTATGAGGTAAAACCTCTGGGTTGGGAAAAGACATGTAGCTTGGAAGGCTTTCTTTCTAGAGGCCGAGTAGTGGCCATTTTGACTTACTCTTTTACAAGTATGCATTTCGCTGATAATTTATTAAAGGACAAAGCAGAGCGTTAGGCATCTAATATAAGCAGGATGACTGGAAGAAGATTGAGAACTCTGCAGGCTTGTAAATCTGATCTCAGTGGCAGCAAATACATGGAGAGCAATTATGCAAACAGAACATTTAGATATATGTAATTGCTTAAGGGGTAGTCAGCATGGATCCTGGAAAAGAAGATTAGGGAAGATAAATGTGCCTGGTGGCTCTGAGTAGGCAGGACGGAGAGAGTGGTATCATTTATCTGGATTACGGGGAGGGAGGGGAAAATTTCTTAATCCTACACAGCCCAAAAGATGACTCATTTTTTTTTCAAAGTCTATAGACGTAGCTTGGGAAAAGACAGCCCTTGGACTTGGTTGCAGCAGGTAGAAACAACATGAATAAATACCTTGTAATGTCTTTACTACAGAAATTTTCTTCCTGATTTTCAGAGACTGCTTAATGGGCCCCTGAGGCTTTGTATTCCTCTCAATTGCTTATAAGTAACCCCTACTGACGCCAGTACTGTCCTAGTATAACCTGAGTCACTGCAGCAGTTCCTATAGCAGAGGCCTGTGCTCTCTTTGAGAGTGCCTACTTTCACAGAATTAAGGTGTGGAGGGAGGGCTCTAAGCTGGCATCAAGGCCACTGGTGGTGGTTACATCGACCATTTTAGGATGTGGCAGAACAAGAACTGTGTTGTGTTAACTCCAGTGGAAGCCATTGGAGCTAGGACCTCCCTGAGCTTCCATCTTCAGGTTCATTGCCATCTTTGGCAGCCGTATTTATGATCTTGCTTTTGTTCTACATGAAGAAAAAAAATCAGATTGCAGCTCAGAACTGAGCAGGGACATTTCATAACTTTGAGAGCTTTGGCAGGGCGGGAAAACTCTTCCCACATTGGGCCCGTGTGGGAGCTCGTATTTTCAGCTACACTTCATTCAGCGTCCAGCCAAAGCATGAGGCAGCAGCTCTCCTCACAGAGAGCCCTATGGCCACACAGTGGGAGCTCACAACTGAAATGACTTCAGAACATCACGTAGAGTCTGCAGACGGCTCCTTCTGACTTCTCTAAGTGCGAAGATGAACCGAGATGTGACACTTCGTGCTGTGGCTGCGCTGAGGTAGGCCCATAGCTCCTGATTCTGTGGGGATCGAGCTGCCCCACAAAGCACAGCTTGTGCAGCCATCCTAGGGAAAGCACATGATCTTCTGAAACTTGGTGGCTCAGGGCTGCAGATGTGTTTTCTTCCTGATTTTTACACAGGCCAACCATTTCTGTGGGTGGTGGGTTACTTAATCCTGCTCACAGGTATTGTGCATGGAGCGTCATCGTGCTCTGCTTGCCCCCGGTAGTTCCTTTTATTTTGATCTAATGTGTAAAAAAGAATAATATTCCTCAAGACATTTAAATTAGGTCTGAGTTCCTTCTCTGTATGCTCATGGCGCTCCCTGTGTATGAAGTGTGTGTACAAAGGTGCTCAGTGCTACAGACGATGTGCAAGGAAACCGAACTTCTGAGGTGGCAGTTACACTCCTTCAGGGCACTTCCTCGATTTAAGACTTTTTTTTTTTTTTGCTTTATTTTGTGCTAGGAAAGGGTTACAGGATGGAGAGGTGTGAAATCCTAGCGCAGGTAGGTGAAATATTGGCCTCTTTCTGTGAGGTAAAGCAGCAACCACCTCAAAACCTACAAAATAATGACGGTTGCTTAAACGCGCCTTTTTTCCTGACAAAGAAAACAATTAATGCAGAATAGGCTTCTAATGACATGCAGTGAACAGGTGAGAATGATGTGGGCAGCCTGTGAGCTGCAGGTGGGGTTTGTGCGCAGCAAGCCTTTTCAGGGCAAACAAGCTACAGCTGATGGTGTAGGAAGAAGTTTGTTCTGACACGGAGGCGTCCTTCTGAGAAGTCTTTTTCGTGTTCCGGTAGCAAAACGATGAAGAAAATATCTAGGAACGGTCCTGCGTTTTCAAAAAGGAGTCTTTTGCTTATGGAGGTGTTTCTCTGCAGTGCTGCCGCTAGAGGTCCGTATTGTCCCGTTCAGCTGCTGCTCTGCTTTATCAGCTGTACCAGAACAGATGGCACATTTGTTAGACTTCATTGAGTGTATTTTTCCTTTATTGAAGCGTGAGGGAATTTGATGTTTGCAGGTAGAAGTAGCTAGGTAGTTCAAAATTCATAATGTTTATTATTTCTTTATGCATTCATATCGATGGAGGCTACAAAGTAGTTGATTTATCTTCATCCATTTGATGGACACATGCTAATGTCATGAGTAGGACATTCATTTTGTCTCTGATCTCACACTTGAAGAATAGATGATATTTAGTTGGAAATGTCACTGAAGTAACGTGCACACATCAATTCCTTGATGCTGCCTGTCACTTAAAATTACAGGTGCATTTTTCTACAGGGACGTCAGAATGGCTGGAGGCTATATGATTATTTTGGGTATATGCATGTGTAGAAACATGTCTTGTGGTTCCTTTTGTGTGCAATAGCTGAGAAGTGGCCTAAAATCTGAATATTTAGGTGACTTCAAGCATGTTGTTGCCTTGGACTTTTCTCAACTGATAAGAAGAAATTTGAGATGGCAATTCGTTCAGGCTATTTAGAGCAAAACAAGAAGAGATTTCAGGGTGAAGGAGGAATGCTACATGAGGTTAGGCTTTTCTTTTAAATTGATTTTTAAAATGCTTAGTACCATTTTAATAGTACAGAACAGCTGAGTTTTATGTGAAATGTTCTTCGTTACAATGGCACAAATACATCAACAGAGGAGGGAGGACTAAAACATGGAAACTTTCTGCTCCTTGACACCCTGGAAATTGAAGTCTTTCATTCTTTCTTACTACAGAATATTGCATAAGCATTGAGAAAAATGCACCTCGTCCTGGACTGCACTTTTGACCCCTTGTCTTTGACCCTGACTCGTATTCTTGCATCAGAAATAAAACCCTGGCAGTTCTGTTTGGTTCAGTAAAAGGCAAGTTTGCAGAGAGAGACAGGAAATCCATTCCTACTCTGTAGGTTTACCACGAAAATGCCTAAAGCAAACAGCAAAGTAAGTTTGCTTTATTGGAGACAAACTCACACCTTTGCTCTTTCAAAGACCCTGTTTACAAGTTAAAACCATGGCTCAGACTGACTTTCTTCTTAAGCTTCCCATCTGTAGGTGCTGCCTGAAGGCACACACAGAGGGAAAAAATCGGAAGATACCCTGCTGCTATCTGGTCTAGCAGAAGTGCTTGATGCTCTGAATATAGAATGATTGTGTTTCAATAGTCTGAAAACCTGGTGAGCTGAAGCTGAAATAATGGCACGTGTGCTGTCACCAGCAAAATTTGATAGCTTGCATAGGAAAACTTCAGCTGAAGTTATCCAGACCAATATGAATTTTTGCAATAAAAATGCTTCCCCAATAAGCCTATTAATGGGCTGTATCTTAGGAAGATTTCAAAAAGGCCAGTCTTCAAAGGCTCTGCCTGCAGTTGGAATAGAGTTGTGTTTGGAAATGGTGTTGAGGCACAGTTTGAGTTCAGCTCTTGCTGCTCCGTTCTGACAATGATTTGGCAGCCTGGTAAGAGCTTGGTTAAGATGTCAGATGTTATTTTCTTGGTGGAGGATTAGAAGAGTTTTACTTCTGTTCCATTTAACAAACAACTACAAAAACACCACACATACACAACAACGCTTCTGGCTGATACCGCTGCTTTGAATTTTTTCTTAATATGGCTGGTTTTGTGCTAAACATTTTCTGTGTTACAGGTTGTTGGATGACAGGGAATCCATCTCGAATTGCTTTTAATACTGTTTTCAGCTTGGCTCCCTTCTCAAAATAGGCCCAATATGTATTAGAGAAGGGCAGAGTGAAATGAAATGGTACGTTTTATAATCCGTAATCTAGCAGTACTAGCTGGCTATAAGCACATCACAAGAAATTGCTGCTGTCATGTGGTGGCTGTGTAGGTAGATAAATAAATAGAGGAAATAAGGTAATAGAAGGGTGGAGATGTGCATTTGTTTTTCTGATTAGGAGGTCAGTACAAGAAGTTTGTGGTAAGGTTAGGAAGAAAACCTAAGTAATTTGATACCTGGTGATCTGCTCTGTTTGCTGGCTGCAATGGGTTTGAGTTCAAGCACTCTCAGGAAACATTTAGTGGTAGTTCCTTCTTAAGGAAAACTGGTAACTTCAGTTTTTTGCTGAGTGCTCTTGTTGGCATAGTTTTTGATGTAAAACCTCAACTTATTTATTTTTTTTCTAGATTATTTCTGTCTCCATTTAGGAAATTGCTTATGAGCATCTTTTTCCAGATGATGCTATGACAGATAATAAATTACACACCATAGTGTGGTATGAATTACCAAAAAGAAAAGCTTCCAAATTCTTATCAGTGGAACCTGTTTTGTTCCCGTTCCCTTTGTGTTTAGTTGTGCGCCACCGCTTGCTTACGTTCTCAGATGCATCACAAAGTTTTTGGGGGGCTTGAAAGATCTTCTAGAAATATAATGAAAATGTAAGGATGTATTGTTACTGCACAAAATACGGACTTTTCCTTGTGAATAGGTGTTGTATCTTCCGAGTCCTCTTGATGGCGCTGGAGCCCTAGAGATGTATGCTCAGAAGATCCCTCTTTCAGGCACCAAATCCTATTATCTAGGTTAGCTCATCTGTATTCAAAAGATCAATGTTGCATTATTACAAAGATCCTTTCAAGTGTAAAAAGGATGGCACTTCATTACAGAAAGTAAAAGAAACTAATCAAACTTTCTTGGTGAAATCATTGACTTTTTTTAAGCAAAGGGCAAATTTAAGAATTTGGAAGTCCGAAATGTGAGAGCATCTTACTGTTAAGGGTCTGTGCTGCTCTAACTTAAATCTTCTGAACACTGTTCTTGGATTTTCATGTAATCTGAAGAAAGTGGTCTGTTGCAGCTCTCCTGACAGCTTACGATTAAGCCAAGCTGCTGCTCGCCCTCATGAATCCGATGTACTTTATAGCTTCAGAGAACTGTGCAGTTTGCAAAATGTCTTTAAATGTGAGAACGGAAGAGATAATCTTCTATTTCGGGGCAGTTGGGCTGTGCTTTAGCAATGCACAGGGAATTTTCAGTAAATCTGAAATGATAGCGGTGGTGATTTTGAATCCTTGTTGTCTGGGGCTGTGCAATTTGTCCTAACAAATAATTAGCTCCTTCCTTTGATTTTATTTGTGAAAGGACAGCAAAGAGTTGTGTGGTGCCTTGGTGTGATACTGTTGGCTAACTCCTCTATCTCATGCCTCTTACAGCTTTCCAGGTGCTTTGTTACAGAAATGGTTATTAGCACTTTGCAGTACATGCAGGTAGATACAGGGCAGAACCTGGACCATTGAACTTCCACTCCTCAGTGAATTGGTTCTGATTAGCAGCTCATCTGTGTATACCTCGCTGTGAATATTTGTAGTTTGTGCTAGATTTACATATATTACTATTTCTTTTGCTTATTTCCCTTGTCTGATTAGATGACTTGTGTAGCTCACCAGCACTGGCAGACCTTCCATTGAAAATGCTGCTCAGAATTCCCTTCTGGTGACTGAGTGCTTGGTTAGTTTTCATGAATAAATCTCCAGCATCTGATCATCCACAGAAATGAACATAAATGGGTTATGAATGCAGCCAAATCAAAATTCAGCTTCAGTTGCATGCATATTCATGAGTATTACTTCCAACCATTTCCTTTCTCACTGACAACTTGCATGAGTATAGCTCAGTTGCCAAAGTTTAGTACGATACCAGGTCTTGCAGGCACTGAAATCAGCTTGGGCAGCTTGTACCAGTTATTGCTTTAAGCTTGAAGGGAGCTGGTTTTAATTCAGGATAGAGGCGGAGGCTTAATGAAGTCGTTTGGAAAGGATGGGAAAATATGCCTTTTAAAATCTGAACAAGAAAGTGAAATCATTGGATTGCTTTAGTGATACATTTGGAATGAAACACACTAGCTTTGCTGGCTTCCAGCTCCTTGCTGTAATCAGCAGTTCAATATGGTGGTACCTATCCTCTCTGTACTTCATGGACTATCTTTTTGTTTGCTTCTTTTAAAAAACTTTGAGGTTCAGGTTCTCCAAAATGTCCTGTGATGCTCATGTTAAAAGGAAGCTAAATAAGTTGTTTTAAAATAGCAGTCTTAAAAAGGAATCTGGTGACGTATCTTGGAAAAGATTGCTGGAAGAACAATTGCTGTGAGATGTGCTGCTGGAGCTGACATCCACAGTGAGCTAAAGTCATTCAGGTTTTCAATTTGTTTTCTATTTCCTATTTAGTACCATCTTTTTCATCTAGTATGTGCAAGATATACTGACGTGACGTTTGGGCCAAATTAAATGGTTATATCCCCATTCTTGGTTTGGGGGACGTGGGAAAGCATCGTGCCGTATTTAACCATCATCTGGGCTTCTGAGAGGCATCCTTCTCTTTTAAGTAGTTACTTCATATAAGCTAATTTTCTGCTCTCTCTTCTGACACTGGTGTGAATTATTGTGTTTCATTGTTTTGTGCTTTTTTTCTTTCTGAGAAAGCTGTATATACTTCTTGCATGTGAAGGAGTCAGAGGTTTGTTTGTATGAGGAGAGAGAAATTCTTTCTGTAAATCTGGCTTCTGTAACTATGCTTACTTCCAGCCGAATTTCTGTGAATTACCTTCTGCAAAGGAAGCAAATATTCCTTCCCAGAAGGGAAGAGAAGTGACTACATAAAAGGATTTTCCAAGTCATTTGATTAGTATGGAATGAGAAGCCAAGGTGGGTAATAGGAAGAAAAAGTATTTTTGAAACTAAACTGGGATTCAGTAACTGTTAAGTTGCTTTACTCACAAAGTCTGTGTATCCCAAAAAACAATAAATATTTAAGCAATACGTAGGGTTCAAACTAGGTTTCTGTGCAATAGTATAGCTCTGGTTTACGTTAAAGATGGCTGAACTCTTTTGTGTAAACGAAATTGATTATGATTATTAACATGGCTTCTTTATCGTCCTGCTTAAAACTCTCGTAAATGCAGGTTTCAGCTCCAGATGAAAAGTATAATACTTCAGTTTCATAGCATTAGGAACAGACATCCACAATGCTCTTGACTTTAAATTGAAAAGATTATGCATAAAAAAAAACCTTGCCTTTCACCAGCTACTGAAAACTTGTTAAGAGCACTGAGCATGTGGGTGACTGTAGAATGAGGAAATAATATCAAGAAAATGTTTATTCAGTTGGTTTCATACTCCAGGAAATGGGCATTGTTTGCAGTTTCAGCATGCAATATGCAAATATCAACTGTGAAAATCAGTTTTAACTACTGCATTAGTGGAAAGAGACTTTTTAAAATTATTATTTAGTTAGTTTAAATAATAGAAAGAGTATAAACTAACTTAGTACTGATCACAGAGAGGTGAATATATAGGTTTAAATATGACAAATTCTCCAGTCAGAAAATCTTCCCTTGCACGGATGGTGATGTTTATTGGAGCCATAATTTGCTCATTTGGTCACAATACGTGGTGGCTCACCAACTGGTTAGGATGGAAACCTGCCATCTCTTCAAATTCATAGCATCAAACTCTTGTCTTTAAAGGTGTGGGTGTAGAAGTATTCACGTCAGCGTGTTCTCCACTGATGCTGACTCCTTGTCCAGAAAATTGGCACGTAACCTGTTTTTGCTTTTCTCAAATATTAAAAAATTTTAAACAAAAGTAGCCAAATATGTCTGTGCTTGTCTGTGCACTTACTCCGCTGTGTTACGTTAAGTTCCCAATCAGTGGTGACTAGAAGAAACTTAAAGCTGGGCGTTCTGGATGCCAAGCATAGAGGTCACAGTGTGCTTTTGAAGGCAGGTGGGTGGCACTGCTGCCAGCCCCGCAGCACCGTGGTTCCTGTGCTTTGGGAAATCTCAGATTTTTAACCTTTTGAGTTTCATGTGTAAGGATCTCACAGAATAGGGCTAACTTAGGATCCCTTTTAAAATCTGAAGATTTAGGTTAATAGTATCATGGAGGACAAAAAAAAAAAAAAAAAAAAAAAAAAAAAGCTTAATGAGTCTCCAATCAGAGTGACAGAATTTGGTCTATTTTCTGATGTGACTGTTCTGCTTACAAGTAGCTAAATAACTTCTCCCTTTAAAATGAGGAGTAATTCTAAGTAGCTCTGTGAATTTTGCCTCTATCATTTGAACAACAACAACAATAATAAAGACAACAAGTGAAAGTGTTTCTTTGCTCTTACTCCCTGCTCTACCACCACTACTGCTGCTGACTTTCACTGCTGGCTGGGTGACATGAAATTTTCTGCTTCCCATTCCTGCCTCTCTGCCACATCACAGGTAGTTTAGCATTCTCAGTGCAAAGGAGCTGTTTGGTGCTTTAGTCAAGGACCTTGAGGCAGCAACCTTGAAATAATTTATTGTGAAAGTAATATTTGATAGCCTAATTACTGTTGTAATCCCACTTTTCCACTTCCAGCTAATCATGGTCACTAGAGAAAACGGAGTCCGAACTAGTATTTACCTTGTGTAAAGGAGGGAGTGTCTTTAGCCTTTGTATTTCCTGCATCTGGTATTGGCTGCTGTTGGAGATGAGCTGCTGCATCAGGTGAGCACTGGAGAGCTGTGCTCCTCCTCCCCTCCTGGAAAAATTAGGAAAAAATATATTCTGTCCTTTGTGCAAGGGTATTAATGAGTATAAATTTGTCTTGGGCTGAAGTTTTGTAACTGTGCTATTAGAAGATCCGTTAGACAGAATAGAAATATAATTAGTAAGATATTAGTGAGCAGTAATGAAAGAACAGTAAAAACACGACTTTCTCTCAGGTCATGTAACAGTTCAGCCACAAGTGTCCTTGGCACTTCTGCTCTGGAGCAAAATGTACCAAAGGAAATAAATGGAAGTGTGTCCTAAGAGGCTTTTTTTTCCTGTTTTTTCTCTCCCTCCCCCCCTCTATTTGTCATTTCTGTCACTGCTCTATGGCAGCTTTACAGAATGCAGGGTTGAAATTCTCTGCCATTTTACTGTGACTTATGGAGGCTAAAGTAGAGAGTACAAAGCTATCAAGCCAGATTGCAAGTTCTTTTATGAGCCAGTTTTCTTTACATTTTAACATTTTATTTTCTCACAAACTGTATTGACTGGATTCATAATATTCAGGGGTTGATTTCAAGGGGAATACTCTGTGATCTAGAGAAGGACACAAATAAATATTGTAACCTTAGTCTAATTCTTTATGCTTAATGCAGTATTAATATCTTCTGTAAAAGCAGTAAGAATGGAGAAGAATTTCACAATATAAATGGATATTACTTTTATCTATCCTTTGTCATGTATTACTCCTTTAAAAAAGATAACTAAAGACACCTTTTGTATTTTTAGACCATTTTTTCTGACAACAGAAATGACATAGACAAATGCTGTTGAAGGCCAGATCGGACAAAACTGGCAAGTAAATAGGGCTATGATTTTGGTCTATTTATATTTAAATGTAACTCACTACCTAAATTTTATCTTGCAGACTATTGTCTGTAGCTTAAAACTTACCCTTGATTCTCCTAGTAGTGTATCCCATGTGAATTAAAGTAGCTGCTGGTGTGTGGTAAAGGGGACTATGTCACTGGAAGATCTTGCTGGACAAGAGCAGATTTCTGTATTTCAGAGCATTCAGTCCTTAGTGCTAGTTTTACTGTTCAGAAATGCTGTATTTCAATAATATTTCTAGTGTTTGAAGTGTTGTTGGAACCTTATGAATTAGATTTGATGGGTTTTTAAAGACAGTGAGAGTGGATACGTAGTTGAGGCATATTGGATCATCATTTTGTTAAGTCATGCCCTTTCCTTCTTTCATCACCTGTGAGTCAGAAACCAGCCTTTTTACCAAGAAAAAAGAGCCCAGCCCACATCCTTCATAGCTTAACTGCCTGTTTGGTAGGCATCTGTGGAGGGGTTTGGAATCCAGTTCCCAAATGACTTTGGTTCTGGTACAATGCTGTACCTAACTAAAGAACATTTCCTTCTTTGTTATGATTTAATCTCAGTGTGATCTTGACTACATCTGGCCTTTCTGTTAATCCTTACAAAAAGCAGCAGGAAAGGTAGCAAGAGATGCGTCCACATGCTCTATTAAGCCTGTTTTCCCATCACGTTATCTCATTAACTGCTTGATCACTGTGAATAAAAAATAATATTCCATTAACTCTCAACTTCAAAAGACTCAGATTTTCAGATCAAACAGTCCTTCAACAGCTGTTTAAAAATCTTTAAATCCAAGTTAGCTTCAAAGAACACCTCATGAGTATTCTGAACCCAGTCGACAGGTAAACAGTAATTTATGACCAAAGATACGCATTAATGAAATGGCTTTAAATCACTGCAAAATCACAGGCAATCTCTCATACTCTTTTTTTTTTTTTTTTTTTTTTTTTTTTAATATATATATAATTCTAGCAGGAAGTTCCTAGATTGACAGCAGTATGAGTGGATGGTTCTATTACCCACGAAACAGATGAAACAGGCAGTTCTACCAACACACTTAAACACGTGCGTTGCTTAGAGAAGCACGTTCCCTCCTGATCTCTTCAGTATGGCCACAAAGCTATTTTGAGTTTTGTTAAAGAGGGTCCTAAGTAGCAATTAGAGATGTTGAGAGAGAAAGCATTATGCAATTTTTCAATTATTACTGCTAATTGGCGTGGGTTATAGACATTACATGTTTGACAGTACCTTGATTTTTCTGGGGCATAGAATCATCAAAGTTGGACGTGTCCTCTGAGATCATCCAGTCCCACTGTCCACTTACCACCGAAATGTCCCCACCAAACCATGTCCCTTGGTACCATGTCTAAATGTTTTCTGAACACCTCTAGGGACAGTGTCTCAACCATTTCCCTGGCAGCCTGCTCCAGTGCCTCACCATTCTTTTGGAGAAGAGATTTTTCCTTAATATCCAACCTGAACCTCCCCTGGTGCTATTTGAAGCCACTCCCTCTCTCATCCTATCACTAGTCACACAGAAGAAGAGGCTGACCCATCTCACCACCACCTCCTGTCAGTTGTACAGGGAGATAAGATCACTCCTGAACATCCTCTTTTTCCAGACCAAACCCCATTCAGTCTGCTGCTTTCCCTGAGCCTTTTGCTCCTGACCCCTCACCTTTGTTGCCCTTCTCTAGAAGGGTGTGTATTCTGTTGCTTTGCTCTTGAGGTCCACCACAGAATTATTCTGTAGCCTCATGCTACATTGTAATGCAAAAGCAGAGGCATTTTGCAATGAAATCTCACTGATAAACCTAGCTTCAAGCAGGAACATCTTTTGTAGTGTGTGTCTATAAGAAATGGGAACAAAACACAAACAAATATTACGTACGCGCACAAAAACCCACCACTTTCATAGACTCCTGGGGTAACTGAACAAGTGCGCTCCCTTCCACACACTCAAGATATTTAACAGAGTGCCATATTCACATGTGAAGAATATAGAGATGGGAAATTCGACCTGAGTGATAATTTAGCTAAGCAGCAGTTCTCAGCATGAGTCATGAAACTTAGTGGGGACAAAAATGTTACCCATCTGGGCTGTCTACTGTTTGGGACCAGCTGTGTGTTGAGGTGACAGCTGGTTGTTGTCTGTTTGAGGAAAGGGCATGCAAGTGTTTGGCCTCTTCTGGCAGTTTTTCCCTGTGGCTGTTTAGGATGTTTCTTCAGGTTTCCAAAGTGCTGTTGCCCTTGCAGTAAGTTTCTAAGATTATCTTTCTAGTTTGTAATTTTCTTTTCATTTTTTTCTTTTGAAATTGGCTCAGCTTTTCCCTGCTCATGTGACTTCTTTTTTCCTTCTCTGATACAGAATACCGTCAGGTTTATTCTTGTAGCGTCATGAGCATGTGTCCAAAATAACTGTTCTGGAAGCAGAGGGAGTGTGTACATTCAACCCACTGATTTTTTTTTTAAATTCCATAATTCCTGAAGTATATGGCTATGTTCGGGGATATTTCTGTAGTTGTACTGAAGCTCAGACATAGACTCTTTATTAGTAGATAAGATTTCCTTATCTCATGTTATCAGCAAAGACTTAGAAGTGACTTAAAGGAGTTTCAGAGATAGCACCAGAATACAGGGAATAAAGAAGACAGCTGATAGAATGTGTTAAATAGGAATTAAGCAGTTTTAGTTCATGTTTGGACATTCAGCTGTTGGTACCTGCACAGGTATTCAAACACAGCCAACTGAATTGGGCAAAGTGGTGTGAGGTGTGTTTAGCTATCCATTACAGCCCTTTGAGTTCTGGGAAAAGAAAATCAGCTTGTAAAATACCAACTGTGTGTCATGCATACACAATATTTCAGTTTCTGTTGTTTTTTTGTGAAGCAGATTGGAACTGGGAGAAGCCAAAGCCTGTTCAGAAGGACAGTTGAAATTATGTCTGTGGGTACCAGATGCTTTGCTTACATGCTGCTTTTCCTTGTTCTCCAAACCTTTGTCATTCTTCTTTCGCTGACGTTAATTACCAAGATATTTCCACTCCGTCAACTTGATTGTTGCAGACTTGCCTCTTGATTCACGTTTTTTTTTTTTTTTTTTTTTTTTTTTTGTCCATCTTTTGTTTCTTTTTCTTTCTTTCTTTTTCTGTTTTCCACTAAAACTCACTGATCCATAGTTCTCAAGGTTCAGGCTCTCAGCTCACAGATCGTTTATTACCTCAGCCTTTGCTGTTGTGCTTAATCTCCTTGGACAGGTTACATTACCACATCTCTTGCTCAGTACTTTAGGAAGCTAGCATATGGAATTTGAATGGAGGGTCAGACCAATGAAGATCAAGTAGCCGTAATCTCAGACTGGCAAGAAAATGTAATTTCTAAGGTTCTTGTGATGATTTTTTTTATGTTGGGTGATTCTGTGACTGATTAGATAGCTTACAGCTAAGTGTAGCACTGTTTCTTTGAGATCTCCAGGTGTGTTTGTTTTGTGTGCTAGCTGTATGAGTTTTAATCAGAGGGTAAAACAGAAATGAAGGGAATAATGCGCACTTTTCTCTAACAGTTTGGGTATAACAGAATACAACTGCTACTATCTAGCTATAGCAAGACAATGTTTTTGGAGTAAGCCACGAGCTGGCAATTTTCTATAAAGACTCATAAGGAACTTGTGTGAAAGTTAGGAGATCTGAACAAGGAGAATGAAAGTTCTCCAAGAATTCTTTCATCTCTTTTGTGTTGTTTCCCTGCACTCAATTAGAGACTGGCTGAGGCCCTGACACGTAACGCTCTGCAATAAGCTCTATGCCTTGCTAACAGTTTGTTTGCAGAACAGGGCTGTTCTGCAAGTGTTTGAAAGAGTTGTGATTCAAACAGTATCCCAGAAAACCTTTTGCTGTCAATTTCAGTTACAAACGAATTGACCTTTTTTTTTTTTTCTTCCCCCCCCAGCCCCCGAACTTTTTGGTGAGTTGTTTCAAGGAATTACTTTGGCTTTCTGAAGCTCTAACTAAGCAAGAGATACTGCAGCACACACAGCCTGCAGTGAAAACAGCCTTCCTGATTCTATGATAACAACAAATGTAAATGACTCAAGATCAAAGTTGCGAATGAACTTGCTTGTTCTCTCTCTTCCATTTTCCTTTAACTTCTTTCTTTTTAACTGAGGAATGTCTACTGAGAAATCTTATTAAGTATCAAAACTGAAAAGCAGTTTTTTTTCTCGAGTCCTAGAAACTTTTAGCGAGGAGGGAATCTTCTTTGTAGTATTGTGACAGTTGTTCCAGAAAATGTCTGCTGTTCTCTTCAAAGTAAAATTTCTTTTAGTTGAAATAGCTCGTATTCCCACTGACTGTTTTTTTTTTTCTCTCTGAATCTTTTTGCTCTTTTTTTTCTCAGCTTATTACTCTTTTGGTTAAGTGCGAATGCTACCAACATATTACTCGTCATGCTGCTTCAGTAAATGGTGTGTACTTTCTGGTTTGTTCTGTGTAGTAGTTATTAGAAGTGAAATCAACTTTTAGATTTCTAAAGTATCTGGTGGCATTCAAGAGCACCTGACCTCTCAAATGTTCGTTTTTGTCTATTCATGTAAATGGGCCCTTCAGTGTCTGGACTACTGATGTCAAAATGAGGGAGGGAAAGAAACAATAACAGCAGGAATAAAACTATAAACCCCATGTTTGATTTCTTTTGTTTTCAAGAAGAACTCACTCTGGGTTTTGCTTTTGTTTTGAAAAGTTGTTTCAAAAAGTTTTTGTACAACTGTGGATGTTAAGTAAAAGCTTGCTGATCTGACCATAACAAAAGTAGGCTGACTGAATCTTCTCTGTTCCTGCCCAACTGTCACCTTCACAATGGTTACAAATCTATTAGGCCACTTCAAAGGAGTGCTTAAGACCTTTAGCTGACAATCAAAAATACTAAATGCTTATTTAAAAACAATCTTCTGTTTGAAATTATGAACAAAATACTTTAAAAATCTACTGTAGTGGGTAGAGTGAAAGTCCAGCTCCTGCTAGGCTTTTCCAATTTTTAGGCTTTCCAGGTATGGTAGAAGTGTTACTTGACCACTGAGAGCTTTAAAAGCTCCTCATGTTTCTAACTGGATTTTTTTTTTTTTTTATTTTTAGTTCCTTAAATTGGCACAACTAAGCATTCTGGTTTGTATGAAAATGCTGTCCCAATTTGGAAAGGTGAAAAAAAATTAAAATACATTTTTCCAAGGGAAAATTGTTTTGCTATTTATTTCAGATATACTAAGCCACGGAAGAGCAAGGGGAAGCATTACCCAGCTTCTACACCCTTGCTTCCAGCAGAACTCAAGACCTGCTTTGTGAGTATTAGACTTCAGATCTGGGAAGTCTTTGTGTTGTTGAAGGGCTGCAGACAGAAGCCCCGCCGTAAAGCCAGCCCAAGGGCATCTGCCATAGGGCAGACAGCATGAGGAAGTCTTCCTGCTGTGAAGGAGCTGCAGGTATCACCAGCTGTGCTGCTTCCAGCCACTTTTTATACCTAGTGATGAGCAGGTTTGCTGGGTGTCTTCAGATGATGAGCCTCTGCCACAGCCGTGCAAAGGACGTGGTGTTCTAACAACCTTATCTGTTAGGTGAAAGAGGCAGAGGGTAGGGAAACAACAATGCTATGGACATGAAGCTTCTAGGTTGTTTTAGTTAGCATTATACAGTGTAAACGATGACACAGTTGAGGCAGGGAGGTGTGGGAGACAGATAAGATGTCTGAAGTGATTAATTAGTGCTCTAGTGAAAATACTAATTGGATGTGATGTTGGGTTGCTGTGCATGTCGCATAGTCTGACAACAAACACAGACACATCCTCCTCCATCTCCCTTTCCTTTAAATGTGGTCCATAACAACGAATCCCTTCCCTCAGACTGAGAGCATCCATCACCTCTGTGAGCCAGCTGTTATTGGTTTTCCTCTTGTGCTTTGTGAAGCTAGGTGACTCTCCAAGGCTAAGTGTGAAGGCCATGTGCACAAAAGCCTGGAGGGAAGCAAGTGGACATGAGAAAGTGAAGTTCTTTATGAGTGGGTGTCAGCGTTATTAAAACTAAGGAAAATTGCCTCTCTTATTGCTCTTCAGCTGCACAAGAGAAGTACATTTAATGCAGACCCGATACTGGATCTGTTGTAAAAAACACTGCTGCCAGCAGGGTCAGCAGACAAACCCTGAGGTGTGCGTGCTCAGGTGCTGAAACAGCTTCTACTGCTCTCTAAGTGGTCCATCCAGCTTGGCACCAAGGTGTGCTGATGGGGTGGTATTTGAAGGCTTTCAACATTCTTGCCTGTGCTGCCTTTTCTATTACTGGAGAGGTTTTAATTGCTTATGCTGTTTGCTGGTGTTGTTTTTTTCTTTTTTTTTTTTTCTCAATGCTTAAGAGCAGATTAAAAAAAAAACACACAGCTACAAAACTCTTGATGAGAATATTTATATTATCACATAGCTCAGAGTGATGCAATTGTAGTAATAAAAAATTAATGATTAATTACTTAATGTTTTATCTTAATAACTGTTTAATGCAGATGACACAGTAGGACTCTGTTCAAAAGAAAGATGTGGTCCTGTCAGTCATCATGAGGGATGCTTGTATGAAGTATGGAAACCACAGAAAGGGAGAGGGATACCAGGGGTAAGCCTGAGTTGATAGGGCAGACAGAGAGGTATGTGAGAGGGGTAGGGTATTCCAAGACAACTGAGAGAAGAGATTAAATTGACAGCTGCATCAATGAAAGTTATTCTGTAGTTATTTCAACAAATAGACTTGTATGGAAGATTATTAATATTTCCTCATTTTCATGGGGAGTTTTTCCTGAATAAGCAGGATTGATTGAACCTGCAGATGTTACATTACTGTTAACACTTTCATTTGGGTTACAGTCAGATCCTTTAGACATTGGAATGTATCACCCCTACCCAGGTAACAAACAAAACACAATATTCTACAGAACTTTGTTTCTTCTATTCTTAGGCTTCTGAAACAGTCTGGGACGGCTTTTAGGATAACTATCCAGACACAGAAAGCTCTGCGTTCGTGGTGAAAGACCATACATATGAGATTGCCAGGTAACTTGGTGCTGGGCATTTATACACAAAGCATGAGTCAATCAAGTTTAATGACCAAGCCACAGACATTACTCCTGTTACAGGAAGGACTCTATTCTTGCTGCATGAAATTTATGGTATATTTTTTCAAATTTCAATATCTTTATACTATTACAGAAGAACTTCGTAGAAATAAAGTTCAGTGCATTAAACAACTGGTCTGAAAACAAATCCAGAGTTTGCTCAGCTTACCTGCATTTTGTGTAGCAAGCTGAGGAGATGTCCTGTTTCCTAAGTTTGCTTTTTAGAATATGAACTTGAGGCTTCAGGGTTTTTTTTTTTTTTGAATGTACATTTATCTTGTGTGTTTTTTGAAATGATGAGGACTGATTGCCTGTCTATAATAAGAAAAAGTAAACCGTAGGCCACAGCTTGAGAATCACCTGTGTGTAACTTGCTCTTTTATTTTTAGCTTCTTTGTTTTGTGATGTGTTGGCATATATTGATTACATGGCTAGATTTTAAGATGACGAGCTAAAGAGATTGAGCAGCACATGCAGTGAGAATAAAATAGTCCAATGAAGGATGTTATTTTTATCTTAAACTTGGATGCTACCTGTGTTCTCCTAGAGTCAAGCTTTTCCTGCTTGCCACTGATTTGCTGTGTTTTTTTCTTTGAATCTAAGTATACACCAATCTGAACCTTTCATCAAAATATGACTTTTTCCTTGATCTTAGCATTCTTTTTTTTTTTTTTAATTCTATTTAAACCATCTCATACATCTTTATAGTTGAGAATTTTTATTTTTGCTGATTCCAGCTGAATGATATGGAATGAAAGAGGAAGGTTAGTCAAACACTAATTTATCAAAATAAAAGGAAAAGGCACACTGAAAGAGTTAACACTGAAGAAATTAGCACTAAGTAGCTGATAGAAGAGTCTCGCTGCTATATCTCATCTCACTGAATAGCTAATGGCATATCGGAATAACAGCACTAAAATACTGTTCATCAGGTAATTTTCAGAAAACAGAACATGTTTTTGGGTGGGAAGAGAGAGAACCATACTGAACTTCAGGAAAGTTAAGCACCAAACTCAAGAGCTCTGTTTTTTTTTGTGTTAAATCCTGTCTAGTCCTTGCTCTGAATCACTGAAGTCTGATTCTTCCACGTCCATTGTCCGGTTGTCATGGGATAGTATCAGTTTTTTAGCACTCTATTTTTGTTAAAATGTACTTATTTTGTACATAGTGGCTTCTGTGAGCACCTGAAAATACGTTTGAGGATGGGAATGGGAGAATCTTTCAGTTTATCTTGCTGTACTGTGGCTCCTGCTGAACTTCTATGACAGTAAGAATCATGGTTGCACATCTGAGCAATCAAGACCATGGTATTCCAGGGAAGCTTAGCTCACATTGTCTGCAGGTACTCTTGGATAAGCTGCTGGCAGTGGTCAGCCTGTGTAAGAGACAAAAGTCTCTGCTGAGCTACAGAAGAGCTCTTTTCTCTAAGCTTAGCTATATTTTTTTCTAATGGCTTTGGCTCCATGGAGTTTTTAGCGAGCTGTATGAATTTTTGATTGGAAATGTGAAGGAAGCCAAGCCTTGATTGGTCCTAAAAGCAGACCTTTTTTTTTTTTTTTTTTTTTCTTTTAAATACTTGCAGTGATGTGGCAGCTCAGCTGAGTAATTCAGTATAACTGCACAGTTCTGCTAGTCTTGCTTAAATTCTGTGCTGTGAAGACAAGCCAAAGGCAGTGCACAGAACAACTGTGAGGCAGCATGATGCTCACACAGCACTGCTGCACTGCAGTGGTTTCTGCAGGAGGAATCCAGCAGCTCAGTCATGCACAGTCACAATTGGATGTAGATGAGACTACAGTGAGTTTGCCCACTAGTCTCTTGCCTTGGGCTCTTCTTCTTTTTTCTGTACTTAAAATTGCTCTCCCAGTATTTGTGTTACATTTTACAAGTCAGAGCCAAAGCTCTGCATTAAGTTAGCCTGCATGGGAGCACCTCCTGCACTGAGCAGTAATATCAAACTGGGACTGTGCAGGGATATGCTGTGTATCCCTTTTTTTGCTGATTGCTGTCGCACTCCATAATCAAGTGCTCAACTATTGTGAGCATACTTCAGCTTGTTGTAATTGCCCTTTGTTTCAGTAAAGAGACTGTAATTACTCCTGTGGGCCATGCCTTTTGCTTTAGCAGTCTTTGATTGAAACCAGTCATTTATTGTAAAATCTTAAGGCTTTCTGCAGTGTTTACTGATAAGCTTTCTGTGTGACAGTCATTTAGTCTACCCAGCCATCCATATATTAAAGATATTGCACATTTTCTCTTTCTCTATTCAGACAAATCAACTGCTGGTTTTAGTTTGATTACATTTCAGTTTATTGAGTTCATTGTGTAAGTCTTTTCTCTAGGTTCTGCTTGAGGGAAGAGTGGCATTCAATGCGACTGTGGTAAGTTTGGGACTGTTGGAAATTAGTGATGTGAAACTCATTAATAAAATGAACTAAGTGCCTTTATGTATACTTTATTCCTTTTCCGTTACCGCTGCATAAAAGAATATGCCACCACTTCATGAAGCCTTTTAAATATCAGAGTTGGAAACTACTGATGCTTGCTCTATCAGTTATTTGCAAACTGTTGTCTAGCAGTATGTGCATTTTTTTTAATTTTTTTTAACAGCAATAGAAATATTTTGCTTACTAGCAAATTCTCTTGGTAACTAAATATCTTAAGCTAGAGAATAACTTAGTGTTTGTGGAAAAAAAAAAACAAAAACAGAAAAACTTCATTTTTGGAGCTGGCAGAGTCTGGCTTAGATCCTAAGAAAATGAAATAGGGACCATTTCACACCTAATGGTGTGAAAGTTGACTGAAACTAACCAATGATAATACGAACCTAGTTATAACCTAGAATTTGTTCCAAAACAAGTATGAATTCTACTCAGTAACTGCTGTGGGTCATTAGGAGATCACATGTGAGTTTTACACAATGCCTATCATTGCCTATCATTGTTTCTTTGGACACCTAGAGTTCTTACTCATTTTAAAAAGAAAATAGTAAAAACTAATTACCTTTTCAGCCTTTCTTCTGTAAGTAAAATAGGCAATGGCTCAGATTTTGACATCTGAGAACTGCGTATTTTATTGTGCAGATGCTTCCAAATGATTCATGTGAGTTAACCTCAACCTCAGTGGTACTAGGCAAATTTATAGCCCCAAGGGCATTAGGGTTGTGTATTTTGCTTGAGTGATCAAGGCTCCTGCTTTTAGCTCACATGTAACCATCTTCCAGGTTTGCTTGGATTAGATTCACCTAAGGAAGTGGTTTGAAATACATAAGCTTTGAGTTTTGTACAGACATGTCTCTGTGATCTAATTGAGACTCTGAGACCCGCAGTGTTAATGGTGTTTTATGAGGAAGTTTTCTTTTCTGTTTTTCATTGGTTTGACATTTCCATTACATAATCCATTGCAGGTTTTTTTGGAAGATTACTATAGCATGGTGCCTTTGCCTGCAAGACCATAAAGTCTGAGTACATAACCAATCAAAGAGCAATTTTTTTTTACTTGTTTTGTTGTTAATTTGGACTTGATAAGTGGTGATAGTAGTTGTAAAGCCAACTGAAAAAGATGTGGATAGAAAGATGCACTTCCACTGTGAAGAAATTTTCTTAGTATTTCATGTTCTGCCTGCATTTCTGCTTTTATTGCATTATTTGATCAATAGGAGGTCTTTATTTGTATATATATATATATATATATATATATACACACATGTGTATATATATACATATACGTATATATATACACATATACATATATATATATATATATATATGTATATATCTGAAGTGTTTTTCTTTTTTACCTGTTGTAAGCTTGTATTTATTTGCCTGTTTGAAAATAGGAATGGAAAATCAACCTCTGCATATAGCACTGTCTCTGTTACAGATATGAAAGTCCCAAAGAAGAGGTTTGGCAGAGTAGGAGGTGGAGGTTGACTTTGAATCTCTGCCTTTTGTAATGATTAAGTACAAATCAATACGACTCCCAGGTGAAATAAATTGAAGTTTTTCACAGATGAGGCAGGGTGGGTTTTCCTTGAGGATGAGGGAAGCATGCACTTTGTAGCTGAGGGTGCAATAGATCTGCTTTGGATGCTGATACTGTGTTCCTTGATGAAAGCCGGATCAGATGTTTTTCACTTTAAAGGCTTGCATGACTGTAAATTAGTACACTACTTGGCCATTTGAAAGTCATGTTATTTGTCCTATAACAAAACTGTTGCAACAGTTCTTTTTTAAATGGAAGGCTTTAAAATCAATCAGTCTTTCTTAACAGAAAGATAGGTCTCCAAGTATTTCTAATAAAAAAAACCAAGAATTGCACCAGAAGTACAATGGCAGGGAGTGTATGAGAGCTCAGCCGCCTTGTCAGCTGTGTGCTGGTAATACTACTCCATGTTTTCTCATCATGGATATCACTGCTTCGACAGTACAATTGTAAGTAGTAAGTCAGTAGTAGGCAAACGTTCTGCTTAACATCACATTGCCAATCTCTTTTCTGGTTGACTAGCAGATTGCATCAGAGCCCACTGCTGGAGTTTCCGCTCCTCTGTTTTCATTGACTGAAATTAGCAAAAGCGTAATGTTTGTGCCTTTAGAAGAAAAAATAAAAGGTACCACAATCGAACACAAAACAGAAAAAAAGAAACAAGAAAACCACCCACCTTTCCCTAATAAGGACCTAGACTAGAAACAAGGAGCGTAAGAGCATTTTTTAAAAATAAATCTTTAATTGGGGTTTTCAAGGGTATCTTTGTTAAAGCTGGCAGCTTCATGTATTCTTGTGTATACTTACCATTCTGATGTGAAATGAAGGCTCGGTACCATAATTCATCAGCGAAAACCTTGGAGCATGGCTGAGGAGAGCGAGGTATTGGAAACAGAATCCACAACCCTGCAGCTTCAGTTTTTGCAAACAAACAAAATGGCCAGTTGTACAGCAGCCTTGACTGCCTTGGATTTTAAAGAGTTATTGTTTATATGAATATTATATAAGTAGCCAGTGTATTTTAGTAGTGCTAACATTTTCTTTGAGTAAAATCTCAGTTTTTCAGTTACATAAATAAATGAAGTGCTCACATTAATGAGGTTCTAATGGATATACTCAAAGGAATGATTAGGGCCTGGCAGAGAAATCTAATTGTATCTTCTAAGCTTATCTCTTAAAATTGTGATTGCTAGTAAAATGTGACCATGAAGTGGGTGATCCTTGTTTAACAGAAAGCTGAACATTTATGTTCTGGCTGACTTGAGTTCATATATATACATATGTACAAGCGTACAAGTCACTTTATACGGACAGTATGTTTGTCTGCACATGTTAGTTTGATTTTTATAATCACATTACATGTCTCTGTACGTGTACAACTGCCCCATGTGAATTTGTACATCTGGCTTATGGGTTCTGAAAATCCTGCTTAGGAATCAGAAGGAGCTCCTTCCAAGATTCAAGTATGGAAAGGAATCTTTCATCCTAAAATTGTAAGCCTTTGTTTTCTTGGAGGCTCATGTAGTCTATATACATGTAGAGGAAAAATTGAAGTCCAACTCCATGTGTGGAAATCCTAAGTGTTAAAATGAGCAGCATATGGTCTTGAAGAAGAAATGGAATAAAAGGAATCGGAGTCACAGTAAACCTTAAATTATTTAAGCTCCTTCAGTGATAGTGTTCTGTAACTGCTTTCCCTTTCTGTAGATGTTTCACAGCTGTGAAGTTTCCACATGAAGAGCTCAAGTGTTGACTACTGAGCAAAACTTGAGTCCAGTTTCTGCTTGCTCCCTTGTAAAACCTCATCAGCCCTGTCTTGTGCTCTCTGAAGTCAATTACGGCTGTGCAAAGTGGTTGTAAATTGCTACTGTTTATGAGGTGATAGTTTCATCTCATTTTGTGATCTGTTTGCTAGTCTACAAAAAGGTGCCATGCAGGGCAGAATCAGGCCCAGGCTTCTAAGCGCCAGAGGAGTTGTACTTAATAACAAAGACTCCTAGAAATAAATATACGTGAAAACAGCTGTAGTACTGGGTGAGCATCTAAAAGACTCAAAGACCAGAAAAGCAGGGAAGAGATGGACAGCAGGGTTGCTTTGCTTCCACAGGGCACTTAGAGATGTGGCCCTGCTAGTGAGTTGGACTTTGCAGGAAGTGGAGCTCTTTCCTGCACAAGACTTCATAACTAGGCATGAATCTAAGAAGCGTGAAGTGTCAGATATTTTGGTTTTATTCTGCCTTATTAATTGGTCTGGAGTAATGCTAGCAGTGGATTTCTCCTGCAGTGTGTAGAGCCTGTTTTTTCCAGGCAGGGAGGAACAGTCTCGCGTTTCTTTTGCTGCAGACCCTGTAAGGAATGTAGGTCAGTGCTGAGTAGTTGTCTGGGGAGATTAAAAAATAGCAAAAACAACAAAGCCTCAAACATCTGTAATACTTGTGCACTGGTCAACCATATGCATCCTGTAGGGAAAGCTGTTTTGTTGGCCTCAATACCATAAGCCAAAGCAGCATGTAATACCATATGCTAGTGACATTGCTCTTCTCTTAAATTTCATAGTGTGAATTGATTGGTTTAAACAAATGGGCTTGGAAGTTGAATTTTGACCTTCTGTTGTGTTTCCATTGCAAGTTTTTGTTGTTGTTGTTGTTGTTGTTGTTTTTTGAATTGCAACTCTTGGACCAACTGCTCATTGGTTTTCTTGCAAGAATTACATGTTGAGTTTTCTGTGTGCTTCACCTCTACTCAGATTCCAGTTTGAGTCTATTTCCATTTACAGTAATGAATTTATGTTAGTTTTTTCTGTTAGTGGAAATTCTGTCTTGCTATATGTTAACATTTCTAAAGGATTTTATTGTACTCTTAACATCACTACAGGGAATTTAAAATAAAATAGATAATTTTAAAAGCAATTATTTTTATTGTGACTGCATGCAGACAGTCGCTGTTGTGAAAAATCAGAGAGCGTATGGAATCCTCATTAGACTGGGAGCACTCCACACCACATATCTGATTGGCTTTTATGTCTCTGGGATTTTCAGCATTAGTTTACAGTTCATCTAAGTATGGAATAGAATTTCTACTTCTTTGCTTTGCAAAATATGAACCTTCAAGTTAATGTTAAAACCACTCAGATCTTCTGAGGTGTTCAGTATCTCTTGTAGGATAGTAATGGTATTTAGAATGTTTGTATCAGATGTGGTACAGAGTTTGTCATGGCAGAGATTTTTATTGGTACAATTGGGTATTACATGGGAAGGAGTGAGAAGTACATCTCTTGGAGAAAATAGAGAAGGATAATGGACTGGCTCTCTTTAACATGACTTTTGGACTCAAGAGCACATCATTGCATCTAGTTTTGGGATGAGAACATTATCGTACTTGCTTGAGCGATCTTTATAATTCTACTTTCAACTAATGTAGATTTCAATCTACCAAAGTGGATGTCTTCATAGGACAGATATCACTAGGGAGCTGGTTATGCCAACAACAAGCAGACTGGGCTTTGTTGGAGTGACTCAAATGTCACGTGTAAGATCATAAGATCATGCTGATCAAAGGCAGGATCTGCTGCACAGTATAATAAAATAAAGATTCGCTTTGCATAACCCCTCTGCAACCACTGTAGTGATCACATGGCACTCGGTTGTCTCCTGTGTGTGCTTTCTACTTGTCCTCAGTATATATATATATTTTTTAATGAAAGGTGAATGATTGGTTTGTCCTCAGCATTTCTTTTACAGAAGGTGAATGGTGGTTGTTGTTTGAATTTCTTGGAATGCTTTTTGCTTTGGTTTCAGGCAAGACTAAAATCTGTAGCAAAAATCAAGCCGCACAACCACCCAGAGAACATAAAGTTATACTGAATCTCCTAAATGGTTTGAAACAGTTCTCTCTTTATGAAGTGCAATTCATTGATGCTACAGAGAAAACTTAATTAGTTGGCGTTTACCACCCCCACCCTATGGCAGAATAAGCTAAAAAGCTTTACATAATCAAACAATACTGAATTTAACGATCTTGTTTATTTAAACGGAGTGTATTTTTTTAGAGAAATCCATAGTCTACTTTGTAAATTCTTTTCAGATCATTTTATTTTTATTGATTTTGATTAGCCAACTAATTTGTACATAATCAATAAGTGTGATGCTGATTAGCTCATTTTGATCTCTTGGCATAGAAGACTGAAATGAAGAAGAGATTAACATGGTGTTTTGCTGACATTCCAATCTATTTTAAGTGAATGCAAGCTTTCTAATAAATATTTAATGGGTAGTTGTTTGTGGTTTAATAGGATTAGATAATTCTATTAGAATCCTGTTTGGAAATTTACATGCGCCATACATCACTGCTGAGGACACGGTTAATAATTTAGGCTAAGTGACTAGTAATTAGAAACACAGTCAGATTAAGTAGGGACTTTTTTTTTAAGGTCATCCAGGGATTTCAATGTTATGTGTTTGCTGTGTAGCTGCAACTCTGCTCTTAGGTTCTCTCTTACATAAGAAAAGTAATTTGGTGAGCTCAGGACAAGCCTTAACAAAGCACGAAGCCCCTGGGGTTTATTTAATATCTCATCCTCTGAGTTAATGAGATGGAAAATAGTTCACTGTTTATCTACAGTAGATTGAGCAGATGTTACCAATTCAATTTTATGGAAAGTAATCTCTGAGAGATTGTCTTCTGCCCATTACTTTTTCATTGGCTGCATCTCTGCTGTCCTTTTCTCAGCGTAAGAGAAAGTTTCCTGCACTGGTCATGGAGCTGACAAAAGACCAGTGCAGCAGAACTTGGTAAACCTAGTCAAAATTAGGAATCTTAGCAAAGTCTGCTTGAAAATACCTTGAAAAAATACCTATGCTTGATTTAGTGCTGTAATCTGAATGGCAAGTAACAATGAACAATTGAGAAGGCACTGAAGAAGGTTTTAACTAACAAAATGCAGCACAAATATTTCTCAATTGCTTTCACTTTAATTAGCTTTGATTTGAAATGTAACTATAGAAATGGCAATACGACGCGGGCAGAAATCTTCAGGGGAACTAAATTTGGAGCCATAGGCAGCTGTAGTGGGTTACTGGCTGTAGCCTGGAGCTTTTAACTGGAGTTCAGGGTATGAGGTTTGTCCAAAAGGCAGTACTCATCTACTGTGGCGGTCATTGAATTTGAAAACAGAGTGAATGTGGAGTTGAGTCAAGGAGGCATGCCTGGAAAGAGGCTTTGTATCCCAACAGTCAGCTGAGATGAGCAGGCTGTTTACCTCTTGCACTGTCCAGGAGGTAAGCTTTTCCTGGACTTTCCTCTAGTCATTCACATTGTAATATCATCACTTCTGTGCCTCCTGTGGGTTAGAGTGTTCAGTTACCCTCTGTTCTGTCAGTGTAGCAGATGCTGACTGTGTTTCATGATGTGTTGGTTCTAATCTCCATGAACACGAGTGTTTTCCACTAGACAAGCAGAGGCTATGATCATTACTGGACTTGTTTTCATGTTGGCCCAGCACTTGTTCTGGTGGTCTTTACTGCATCAGACTTACCTACATAATCCTTGTACTGCAATGGGAACAGGACTACTCTTGTACTTGGGAGGGTTTTGTCACTGGAGCTCGACTGCTTTGCAACTTAATTTTGTAAGCAGGAGAGTTCAAGAGGAGTCTTTCTGCTGCCACTTCCTTTGATTCTCAGAACTGTTCTTATCACCTGTAAGACTGAAGTGTCTTACCTACCTGATCTATTTATCTGCAGAGTCACATTCAGAGAACAGTCATGTAATAAGGCTGTGTACTTAGGGTTGTAGTTTGTGTAGTTACATAGTAGCGTACAAGGGGACAGTGTCATAGGATTCCATAACTCTGATATTGCTGGATACTTCTGAAGGTATATAAAAACTTAAACTATTGCTGATAGGAAGCATTTTTTTGTCTCTTTTCCCTATTGTTATACTTTTTACTTCTCAAAGTTAACTAGAAGCCGTTACTCTATAGCACTGTTCATGCTGTTGCTTAGTTGTACTGGATCAAACTGGAGATATGTACTGTTTCAAAGACTGCCAAAATCTAAATTAGACACCTGTGGATTTGAGGACAGTTTCATTTATTGACAGATGCAAAGATCTGTGGAATAGCTGCCATTCCTTGAGATAAACCTACTGGAGCTGAGACCTGAATCTGGCCTTAAGCTCTAGTGTATTGTGTGTGTGCATAGATATACATGTGCATGCATGTAGAAAAATCTTCCCAAAGCACTCTGGGCAGGTTTCGGGGCACTGCAGTTGAGTTAACACTGTTCATAATACTGGTCAGTAAGGTGAGGTTGTTGGGCACCACACTGACACAAAAGATTGGATTAAAACTCTTCCTTTGGGTATTCTCTTTTAAAAAAGAAAACTTTTCTAGTAATGCTTGTAGTCATTTCTTAGATAAAAGAGTGCCATCAGCCCAGTCCTTGTGCTCATCTTGAGTCCGTCCGCTTTATTTCTGTTTTATTCTTTACCAGGTAGTGATATGTATTGTGTTCTCAGGAGAACAGGTCTATTACTGAGAGCTGTTAGTTCCACTTGGTATTCACCCTTTAGAAGCAATGGTTTGATGGGCTGCAGCATGGATTGTTGTATTAAGCAAGAAAATAACTTGAACTTTGCCTGTAATTACTTCGCATGCAGTCAGAATCTCATAGAGTTTCTGGCAAGCTCACCTTCAACTTCTACATAGACATTATTACAGCACTTAACATTTCTGTAACATGGTTTTATAACTTCAAATTGTTTTATAATTATTAGCTAATTAATTTCATACCATCCCTTTAAGGTCTGTTTGTTTCTGCTTGGGTGGCTAGAGGATAGAGGATAATATGTGGCTTGAATGTTAATAAACACTGGAGTGGCACGCCAGACTTGTCTTTTGATCAAACTTGCTTTGCTATACTTGATTTCTGCTTAGCTAAAATGATTATTTTCAAAAGTGGTGCCAAAATGTAAGTTCTGAATTTACGTGGTCTAATTTTTCTGTTGTGTTGATGAACACTTTCACTGTTGTGATAGTAAGTCAGAAAAATGCTAATGCTGCAATTACAAAATCTGATCATAATTGTTAATTAAAGATATTATTATTTATTGATTAAAAGCAGTTAGATATATTTTTTAGCATAAATGGGAACTTTAGTGCTTTTAAGTCACTTCTTTGAGAATTTGATGGATGATGACAAACTCCCTCAGATTTGTCTTTACACTATTCAGTTCCTAGCAGAATCCATTGACAGCATACAAACTATGCAGACATTCTTATACCCCTCCATCACAGTCGGTCTCTCAGTTGTAGCTGGAAGGGATATTGAGCAGAGACATTCATGAGAAAGCTGAGGTGAGGGCAGAGTGCTGGTGGTGCTGATAGGCTTGGTTGGGCTTTAACCCAGTGGGCAGCTGACAGCCACGTGCTTGCTTCCCCCAGTTGGACTGGGAGGAGGGAAGTGAGAACACTCTTGTCTTGAGATGAGAATATTTTAATGGTAATGTAAAAGTTGTATGTTCAAGCAAACTAAGGAATTCATTGACTACTTCCCATCAGCAGGCAGGTGTTTAGCCATTTCCGGAGAAATAGGGCTTCAACACATGGAATAGTTAATTGGGAAAGCAAATGCTGTAACTCCAAATGTCCCTCTCTTTCTTGTCCTTTCCCACAGCCTTCACTGCTAGGCATGATGCCATGAGGTCTGGGATGTCCCTTTGGTAAGTCTGCGTCAGCTGTGCTGGTCTTCCTGTGCACACAGCCCTCTGCTGCCAGGGTGGTGTGAGATAGAGAGGCCTCGGTGTTACTCAGCAGTTGCTAAAATGTCACTGGGCCAACAGCACTTTATCATCACAGATTCATAAAATAGCACCATACGAGCTACTGTGAGGAAAATAAACTCTGTCCCAACCAAAACCAGTACAGGCTGGTTCTGTTCAGTTACTGCATTACTCTTTGTGATTGGAAGTCAGCTTATAAGTCCTTGTCTTTTAGAAATACCTGTATATGTAAAGAAGTAAACATCAAACTCACTTGATACATTCTGTCAACATCTTTGTGCTTTTAATATAGAATATTGACTTGCATTCAGCCTTTAGGGATTGGGAAATGTGCTTTTATACAAGTGGGTAGTGCTGTAGTGCTGCAGAGGTCAAATTGCCACAGCAGCTGTGTAAGGAAATATTAATTAAAAGAAAAAACTAAATTCAAACCCTCATGAAACGTACTGCTGAAATATACCTATAATTTGCAGGAGATTTACAGGAAAAAAAGTGATTTTATACACGTGGTGGTGTGGGTTTTTTTCATTATTTATTATTGATGTGTGTATATATGTATGTAAATATATGTATATATCTATAGTAGGTAAGTTTTTTTTGTATGATTAGCATGAATTTTATCCTGGTGTGTCCTTCGCTCTTGAAAACTGGCAGTGTTTTTTCTTCTTTATGTAGAATTTGAATGTCCTCAGAACTTGAAACATTGTAGTCTTCAGCTTTCTACAGTGCAGTAGAATTACGATTTCAAACAGGCATTTGAGTTGGTAACAGTGAAACTAGTGACTATTTTTTCTAAGACTTAAGATGACAGGAAGACAGATGTGCTACTTGATAGGAAGAGAAAAGCTTAAGGCACTCAGTGAGACTAAAAGGAATTTTATTAAATGTGTTTTAACTATGGAGGAAAGACAAGGGAAAGCAAGAGGATGTACTGACTTGAACAAAGTGACTAGGCAGTTGTGTTTACTATTGAAAAAAGTGTTTTGGCAGATGAGCTGCAACTTGAGTTTCTGGGGAGTAGTTTGAGTAGGGACAAAGCATCATTTGATATTCTTCTGTCACAGGTTTTTGCAGGGTCACCATGTTGTGAATTTGGGTCAAGGACCTGAGTGAGTAAGGAGGCCTCGTTTATCTTCAGCCAAGGTTGAGACAACAGTCGTCAGTCCACTTGACTCCAGCTGTGAAGTGAACCATTTACTTAGTTTTAGTAATGATTTGAGAGGCTCATCTGTAACATCACCAATACTTTTCAGTGCAGCAATCTGTCCACGTCTCCAGGAAACTATCAGGAGAAAAGAGAAAGGAGACCAAAGTGAGCAAGAAGGCTCCTTTTGTTTCCTCTCAGTTCCTTCATATCAAGACACCTTGGAATCTCAGGGCTGATTCAAGAAGGTCGTGTGATTGTGATTGTCTTGTCCTGCAAAGAAGTCCTATCTTGTTACATTAAAATAGCTGAAACCTATACATGGTATGCACATGCTCTGATCTCGTGCAGAAATTCTTCTGTGAACATGGGTATTGATTATGCTGTCCCTGCTTGTTTTGTCTAATTATGTACAAATATCTTCCTCAGAAATATTCCCAGTTCTCGCTGACATAAGCAAGAATTTATGAAGGTCACCTCAGCAGGGCACAGCTTTTTCAGACATAGCTGTGGAAATCCCTGAGCAGATAGCACCTGGCTGGTTTGGAGGAAAGGCAAAGCAAACCTGCGTTGCTGTCTGTGTAAGCTGCCATTATAGTTCGACTGCATCCTTGTTATGTTCTAAGCAGACAGAGAAACACTTAGGTTGATTTGAGCTAATTGAGTTGATCAAGTGTTGCCGATTAGTTCAGTTTGCACAAAGTCCCACTTGTCCTTGTCTTCACTTGGAACAACAGCAGTGCTAGCAAATGAATTACTGCATCGGAGCTCTTGTTAAAGATTGAGAATAGAGGGCTGTACTTTTCTATGTGAGAAGACTGACAGGCTTTTTAAAAAATTTCTCGCTTCTGAAGTTTAAAGGATCCTTAAGACCCTTTTAACTTACTTCAGAATTGTTTCTTTTCTGTAGGCTACCAGTGTCCCAGATGAAGAGCTTGCTGCTGCTGAGTTGCTATTGTACGCTACATTTGTCTGTTCTGCAGGTGTCAGTATTTTAGTGTATGCTAATTTTATTTTTAATTTATGTTAATTTTGCATTTATACTTTTTTATATACATGGCTCTGTTTGTCACATTCTAAAAACTTTACTAAAAAAATCTTACATTTGCAGTATATTCTTGCTCTTCTGAGCTAATGCATGCAGAAAAGAAGTGAAAAGCACTTTACAGATATTAATGAGAAGCTGTACAACACCTCAAAGCACGAGAGAGTACTAATGCTCCTATTTTACAGATGGGGTAGTTGAGTCAAGAAGGCTTGAGTGTTTTGCTGTAAGTTATGCAGGAATATGAAGTTGAAGATGGAAACAGTGGCAAAATATATCTTTGGATCAGGTTGCCTAGAAAGGCTGTGGATGTTCTGACTCTGGAGCACTCAAGGCCAGGATGGATAGGGCTGTGAGCAACCTCGTCTAGTGGGAAGTGTCCCTGCTTATGGCAGGGGTTTGGAACTAGATGATCTTAAAGTTCTTACCAAACCATCCCATGATACTATCCAACTCTAGTCCAAGTCCTGTTGTGATGGACCGTGAGTTCATGATTTCCTGGCTAAGACTGCCTGGTTCTGATGTCTGCATTCATATATCATGGACCTTCTGTACAAGTTTAATTTTCCTGACATAATTCTGAATAACAAATAGCACAAAGCATTGCTGTTTTTAAAGCTAGAGCAAGGGAGGCCTTTAAAACTTGAGTACATTAAAACCAGAAGTATCCACATGCATCAGAGAAATATTCTTTCAGAAGCCCTTAGCTGTGTTGGGATCATCTGAGGAGAATGATGCATGGGTGTTTGCCTGGGATGCCTTACAGCAGGTGGGGTGCTTACTTATCCTATTCTCCCTTGGCTAAGCTGTAATTAAAGAGTTTGGGTTGCAGCTGTCTGAATGCAAAAGCAAATTGACTGAAGTAATTTTATTTTTGTCCGTGTTGTTTTTTTTTTTTCCGTGCAGATTCCTCTAGATGATGACAAAACAAGCTGTTCTACAATATTTGAAAATTGAAACTTGTCTTGCAACCACAGCACCAATGGAATGAAGATTCTGTTCCGAAAGCACCTTTCAATCGCCTTAAAAACCTGTAGTGTTTTTGCAGTGTAGAATTAGCCTGTCTTCATTGAGGTACAGATAAATAAATAAGTGCTTTTTAAATCTGTAGCTATGAAAGGAGCTGGTATGGAAATAGGTAAATGCAGTAAAACTCTTCTGTAGGTACAGAACAGAAATATGGTCTTGTGCATAAAGCTGGATTTTTGTGATCTTTACTCATGATGATAAGAACTTGTGTGTTGATTTATATTTGTCAGTTCAGTGGGACTTCCAAGGAGACCAGTACTTGTACAGGGGACCTAATTTTGCCTTTCAGATAAGCTTTGAAGTCATTAAAGAAGAGCTCAAAAAATAAGGTAAAATTTTAACTTCTACTTTGGAGAGGAAAAAACCCATTCCAGTAAAAAATGTTATTTTTGATAAAAACAAAAACAATTGCAAAGTGATCCGTACTTCATGTACTCCTTTTTTCTTAAAAAAAAAAAAAAAAAAAAAAAAAGCTTCTACTCCTTTGCTACCAAATGTTTCTGCTGAAAATAGAGATATATTGAAGCCTCATGAGAGCTAACATTTGGTTATTTCACTTTTTCCTACTGCTAACTGTGTTCCCCACGTTGCAAAATGTTTAACCACCATTAGCATTGTGGGAAAAGCAGTCTATGCTTTTAAATTTTTGAGAAATATTTTGGTTCTTCTCCAGTTACCTATCTGGATAACAATAATTTCTTGGGGTGTTATTTCTCCTTTGTTATTGCAGTACTTCTTCCTCTGTTTTAATCTCTAAAAAGTTCTGCTTCCATGCTTGTGAGTAGTGCACTTCCTTAACCTTTTCTTCAAGTTCATTGCCTTTGAAATATGTTTTTTCTTGTTTTTTTGCATTTTGACAGCATTCCTTGCATAGGCACTATTGCTGTTTCTGCTTTATGTCATCAAAACTTCTGTGGGTGCTTTTATGTCATCTTTTGTGTGGTGACATGGGGGACAGGAATGTGTAGAACAAAGTAGTGCTCATCCATGTGAGCGGATGGAACATGGCCACATTTCTTCTGAGAAGATGAAGGAACCCTCAGGGGTTGGCCTTGCCCTTGTTACTGTTACAGGAGAATGGGAAGAGAGGAAGTGTGCCTCCAGGATTCTGGTTCAGGAGGCAGATAGACTTGGGTGTTAGGACTATTTCTGATCGTCTTTGACCCATGGAAACGGCTAACTTTGCCTACCTGAGCAGCATGTTGTTGCCTATGTAATGCTAGGAGTAAAACAAGTGTACTGAGAATTTGGAGAAGAGTTGAGGTCTGCTTAGAAAGCCGTAGTCCAGGGTCTGAGAATTCTTATATTGCTTCTTGCTTGCAAAGGCAAGTTTACCCAGCATATCCTCTTACACTTCTGTGAAATATGCGTAGTTGTATCTGTTCAAGACTAATTGAAGAAGACTTTGAAAACATATGGGTTTAAGCAATACTTTCTGCATATAACTGTAGCATGCTTCAGAGCACTGTATGTTGAAATCACCATATTTCCTTCTTGTGGTAAACATACAGCACTCCAGATTACCCTATAAATAGAGCTGTCACTGGACAGGAGACATATTTAAATTTATTCTAAGTTTGATCTTTCTGTGTTTTGGAGGTTATTTCTTACGAAAAGTTTTTATTAAGGTCCAACAAACTTATTATGGGAGAAATAGTCTCTAACAGCAGGGAACTTGTCTAATCTGGTAGAAGCACTGTCTTACATATCACTGTGCCTAGTCAGTACTCTATTATTGCAAGTTAAGTAGTTGGCTACAGTGTCCTGCACATGGGGTATTAGAAGGGTTGTTAACTAATTTCCTCAGCAATAATGGTATGAACAGTATGCATTTTTTTTATTATAAAAAGCTAACTATTGCTTCCACTGAGTTAATATTTCTTCTATATAAAATTAGCACCTGGGGGACTGACTTATAAATCAACATAAAATTAAATGGAAAATGCAATGTTGTGGAAATCTAGATTTTATTATAGAGCTGGAGACCTTAACTCAACCTGCACACCTATTTCAACTTAGTAGTAGTCTTAGCTTAGAGAAGAGAAGGCTCTGGGGAGACCTCATTGTGGCCTTCCAGTACTTCAAGGGAGTATGAACAGGAGGGGGAATGGCTGTTTACGAGAGTGGATTGTGATTGGATGAGGGGGAATTGTTTTAAACTGAGACAGGGGAGGTTTAGTTTAGATATTAGGTGGAAGTTTTTCATTCAGAGGGTGGTGAAGCACTGGAACAGGTTGCCCAAGGAGGTTGTGGAGATGTTCAAGGTCAGGCTGGATGTGGCTCTGGACAGCCTGGTCTGGTGGCTGGAAACCCTGCCCATGTCAGGGAGATTGAAACTAGATTATCATTGTGGTCCTTTTCAACCCAAGCCATTCTATGATTCAATGACTGTCATGTTCTTTATTAAAGTCAGTTGATGAGGGGGAGTACAACAACCATCAATATGCAACAAAGAGCACTAAAGTAGAGTGAGAGAAAAATGAAATATATACTTCTATTAGATATATTTTGTTCCTTTGCTTCATTTTTAATTTTCAGATGATCCATCCCATGTGGTAAGCACATTGGTGTGTATAATATGGAAATAACATGTTGGTAGCATAAGGGTAAAATAATTAAAAAAAATAAATAAACAGCCACAAACTAACAAAATATCCTGCTTTAAATATGCCATTTTCAGAACAAAAAGTTGTTTTTTTGGGAGAATCAAATAGGTTTTTTTGGGACATTGGCCCCAGTGAATTGGTTTGATTCACACCTTCATATTTCGGAGCAATAATTTGACTTGTGAGCCTGCTAGACAAATGATGGTAAGCTGCTGATCTTTATGGGAGCTTGTTCTTCTCAGTTTACAAGTGGGATGAAAAGTTCAATCCAACCTTTATGTTTTAATAAATAGTAAAAGCAAATAGAAAAAAAAAAAAAGATAAATCTATATGGGAATCAAGAGCTTTTTGACATCTCAAAGAAATGCCAATAATGGCAGTGGAAATGTCATAAGTCAAGCCTATAAAACACAAAATTGACGTTAGCTGAAGATATCTAAGTTAGCCTTCTTTTCCTGGGAAAAGTAAGAAGCTGCTGCTAGTAAAAGAAAACAGTATATCTGCAATGGAAATGCAAGTCATGGCTTGGACCACTGATTGAACACCTGGTGGGAAGGCAGGGCCAAGCCAGGGAAACTCAGGTGTATGCAATGCAGCTGAATGACTGGAAGGGTTGGACCCGGATCCTTTCCAGACCTCATTTAAGGGTTGGCAGTGAGGTAAGAGTGTTTTGCTGAAGATCTCTTTGTACCTGAGGCCTTCTGAAGGTAAGCAGCTTCTTCCCTTTATTTTTGTTCCTGCTGCTGTTGTGTTTGAGTGAATCCTCACTCACTGCTGCCTGGTGCCTTGCTGCTCTGCTTTCATCGTTGCACTTTCCATTGTGTTTCACCATCACGTCTACCTTTACAGTAAAGAAATTAGTCCTCTGAAGGCCTGGGTGCATTCTCTAACTGGCTTTTAGAATCTACACCTGAAGTCAGTATAGTAAAAATTTATTATCTTTGAGAAGACCTTCTAGGGCAAGGCCTATGTGCAGCATGAGAACGCTCAAAGGCTTTCGCTTGGATAGTGCCATGGCTTCAAGTGGACTTCTTCATGATGCAGGACTGCAGGAGCTTGCCATAAGTTTAATTACCTCTTCTGGGTGCAGCTTCTTGATTAAAAAAAAAAATATATATATATATATATATATATATATATTTATATATATATAAATATATATATATAAACACATACATTTGTGAAACTCTGTATTGATCAGTCAGTGGCTTGTTTTAAAACTGCCCTCATCCAGAGGTTTAAAATAATCTTTAAGATCTGTAAGGCAAGGAGAGGAACTAGCATGTAAGAAAAAGTGTCAGCATAATGAACTTTGGAGACTTTTAACTGGATACTCAGGGGAGCTGAAGAGGAGGAACTTAGTCCAGAATTATAGGACTGTAAGGCTGGGAGAACCAGAGAGACCAATAGGAAGAAGTGCACAGTGCTTCTTAAAATTATTTTCTGACTTTCAGTGCATAAAACTGTACAGAACAGAAATTCTTTCGCAGTGTGCCATCTGTTTTTCAGCTGCACCAGTGTGACAGGTTGCTATATCACCTGAGCATTAGATCGGGGAATTCTACATCAATTCTAAACCATCCCGAAGTGCAGAGAGGGAGACATAGACTTCACCAGAAGAGACTGTCCTTGGCAGTCCTTGCCCTCCTGCTATGCCAGTAAGTCTCCAGAAGCCCAGGAAATTCTCAAGAGATTGTCTGTGGCAGTAGCCACAATAACAAGTTTTTATACAGAGGGAAAGTGTTTGGGTGACATACTCTGGTTTAACTTGAAGCTGTAAGCAGTCCTGTATCCTGTAGGAAGGAAGAAATTCTATCCAGATGCATACAGAAGCTGAGATCTGTGGTTACTTCCTTGCATTTTTCAGTTAATTACCAAACCAAATACCATGATTCTAGCTTGTGAGAACAGAATAGGAGAGCAAACAGGGTCTTGAAGGCAAAGCTGCTGAGATATTGAAGGTGGATAGCCAGAAGGCAAGTCACGTGCCTGTAAGGACATTGCTCACTTGAGTGTACAATATGTTAACTACATCTGGATTTAGCATAATCATCCTTGACTAATATGAGGAGAAGGGAGAAGGTTTAAGTGCTGAATAAATAAATTACTTAATTACATGTTATCAGAGAGGAACAGATGGTCAGTTTAGTGTGTTTTCTGACTGCTTACACTTTCAAGAGAGGATAGATTTGCATTGATTCTTGTACAAAAGATTTCCCAATGTCAATAACTCATCTATATATACATTGAACAACCTGCTACTGTTATCTTTGAGGTGTGTCTTGCTAGTGCCTGTTTTTGGTGTCTCACTGTTATCAGGAATTTACATTTCCTGAAGTTTTTCTCTTTTCCTCATACAGTAACTGTGTTTAATGCTTGCTATTCAAAAAGGTGGAGAATGGCTCAAGGTACCACACCAGAAGATGGTGGATGGCTGTCATGGATATCATGTAAAATAACATCATTCTGAAGCTGTGTTAAAATAATAATTTGCAATTCAGGTTTCACTGAAAGAAGTTGATTTCTTGTTCTTTGGAATTTTTCTGGGAAAAAAAATCTGACAGCCACCAATAAGTTCCTTTCTCAAGTTCTTGGATTCAGGTACCAGCAGGCCTTTTAGCAGTTGGCTTGACCTACTCTTGTTACAGTTTTTAAGCTGTGGTTACAGGTGGAGGTTTCCATATGAAAAGTGAGACAAGGACATGGTCTGATGTTTTTCTTTGGAACTGAGATGTATCTCCCCTGCATTTTCGGGTGAAAGGTTTCTATGAGTTCGTTGCAGCATCTGCCTTTCAGAACTTTACTGTAGACTAAACTTGGTGTGGTAGAATTGAGTGCAGGTGAGTTTTTTCTTCAAATCTTTTTCATTTCGCTTTACCAATCTTTTCCTTATGAGAGATAGTATGGGAAAATTAAGTGGAAAGAGTGCTTCAGTTTTAACGCATTATTCTTCCTCTAAATGAGGAGGAACAAACCAGGATTTATTTTTGTATTGGAGTCCTTCATTAAGAGAAAATAAACAGCAAAATGGAAATTCCCTCATGTTTTGAAGATAACAGCAATACAGAACAGGATCGTCACTGTCTTCTCCCACAGCACTAAATACTTTTTTTATCACCTGTTGCTTTTTTTTGAAAGTAGCACTTGTACCTCCTTGCTCCCTGTGAGTGAACATCAAAAGTGAACACAGTAACAAATGTTTGAGAAGAAATGTTCAAATGCTGAGTTTGAATTCAGAGTCCATTCTCAGAACTAGCTTGATTCATTAATATTTAGCTTTCATGTATTAATCACTTCTTTGCTTAATATTTGTTTCAAGATTTTTTTCTATAACATTTTTTAATAGTTTGGATTCAATTCTGAGCTAAAATCTGATACAGAATTTAGAAAAAGGAATTAATTACCAGGAAAACATTGGGCAGGAATAAGTGCTAATACCAGATAATCGTACTCTTGTCAGCACCCTTAACTCCCCTAGTTCTTCTCCTTGACATGAGTATCGTGGCCCTGAACATGAGGGAGGGCCTTAATATTCAGGACTGATATGTGCTAGGTACATGTGGCTGGTATATTCCGGTTGTCTAGTGTGCCTCAAGACAACACCATAAACACAGAGTAGCATTTACTATCATGAATTAGATTAATTCATTTGTGTGATGGACTCTCAACTGAGTTTGTGTTCCTGCATTAGCCATGGGAATTGGACTAGATAATTTCCAAAGGTCCCTTTCAACACCTATGATTCTGTGAATTAACTGAAAATGGGATTATATCAGTGAGTAACAGGAAGAGGAAAGCTCTGTTAGCTACTGTTTGCAACCAAAAGTTCTTCAAATGCCTTGCTTGGTATTAGATAAACATTAAAATAGAATTTGCTGTGACTTTTAATTGGATGACACAGTGGATTTCTGAGTTGTATCCAAAGGGCAGTGAGGAAGCATTCTGTTTGCTACTTTTCTCTCCCCCTCCAGTTTTATATAACTGACAGCCTTCAGTCTTGTCAATTGCAAAATACCCAAGTAGGAAAGGAGGTAGGGAGTGTGGCAACTTTGAGTCGCAAAACAGCTTTTGAATGGTGAAAGACAGATAGGTTGTCTATTTTTTGATAGGAATGTGTTGAGGAGAACATACTGAACAGCTAATGCCCCAGTGAATCCACAAGGACTTAGAGTGACTTGACATGTCAGTGAAAGCTGTCAAACTCCTATCAAAAGGACAGATCTCTGTGGGATTTGTATTCCTCGTGCCTGCCTTGGTAAGAAGGCTTCACAGCACTGGAAGGCTAGGAGTAGTGGAAACTAATGAAGAGAACACAGACACCTAAAATACAGTTAAGCATTGATAGTAGTCTGTGAACTCTAGTCTTCAGGACTCTGAAACTTTTTTTTATTCTAAAATTCTAAAAATCTGCATACAATTTGAATGAAATTGAATATGTTTCAGAGCTCAAGCAGCATGTCTTCAATCTGAAGCAAAATGGAGATGAATTTCAATTAGATGTTACCATTATAATCTATCTCCACCTGTAGTTTTCATCAAAATTGTAAGTAAATGTGATAAAATACACGATCAGGATTTGCCCACTAGCAGCAGTATGCCTATTCTTTTTTTAAAAGGAGAAAAGGAAAATAATTAGCCTGATGCATGCGTACACTCATGCAAATAGATGTATATAAGAGCTTCTAACAGCGAATAACTTCAATTGTGATGGGTAATTTGTATGGGGCTTATAAGTAGATCTGTATGTATGTGTTATGTGAATGTAATATATCTAATGGTTTACATTCCTTTCATCTTTGTGATAATGATACAGGTTACTAATTAGGTTGATAAAGCAAAGCGTTTCATAAGAGGTATTGTGATGGTTGCAGAGTAGTCAGCTATGCAAAAATGTCGGTTTTGTAGTGATGATTTGTTCTGAGCTTCATTTGATGGTAATTTCTTACGCACCAACTCACAAACTGAATTCTAGAGTAGCAGTGTTACCTCAGGCTTACTGCCTGCTCACAGTGCATCAATGGCAACGACTTGCTGCTGCAGTGCAGTTCTTCTGCCTTTCTGGAGCTATTGGTGTACTGGGATGTTGTGATGCTCTGCACTGAACATCGCCCTACTATGGCTTCACGTGCATCTGGTGCCTAACACGCGTCATTTTCTCAGTCAGGAAGCTCCACACAGATGATGATAAGATAGATTGTTTTCATCCTTTATTGCTGATTTATGCAAAGATCTTAAAGATCAGTGTGCACATGACACGCAGTTCTTAAACGAGCTGTTATCCAGGCTTCTGTTTCAAGTGGTACCAACTTCAAATACATGTTGAGAGAACTTGGTATCTTGTATTCATAAGATGGCAGTTTTGTTAATTGGTTTCATATTGATTTGGTAAAAAAAAACAACAACAACAACAGCACACGGGCACTTAATAGTATTGTCTATGACACAATGTTTAAGGAGAAAAAAGTGAATTACTGAATACTACAGTGCTGTTCAATGAGTGTGGTGTATTCAGATCAGCTGTGGTGATAGGAAAGAAGGGTGAACTTAGCTTTGGCTCTGTGTTGAGAGGAGAAGGGTAACTGTTGGGCTGTAATGTGTGGAGATGGAGATATTCAATTAGGTTAATGAAGTGTTCCCTGTTCAGAGAGACTTGACAGAGCTCTCGAGTTTGATGGTGATTTCTGTTTAGAAGGATGGGGAGTATTAAGTGGAAGATGTAAATTGCTGTATTTTAGGGAGAGACTCTGGGTAACTTTGGAGCGCTGCGTAAGCGCTGCATGGGAGACTGCATCACATCTAACGTAGAAGTAAGTTTTTGGATTTTAGTGTAGTTTGTTTTTCATGTGCCTGATAAGGAAGATGGAGCTGACTCTGCTTCTGAATAAGCTAGCACTTATTTCCAATCCTCTTCTATTTTCATTGTGGAGCTTAAGAAAATGGCGTGTCCTTCTACTTGATATCACAGGATGAATGTTTAGTTCTGGGCTGCTGCTGTTGAGACACTAATCTTTCCATCCCTCTTTCCTCTGTGATAAATGCAGCAGCCCCACTGATGGGTCACTTAACTGGAAGGTCTTATTTAGAGGAGGGGCATGGTGCAGGTGCAGAGTGCTTGAATCATGTCTCTGCCAACTGCTGACACACACTGATAATAGACTTCTTGTCAAGCAACAGCTGTTAGAGAAAAATCAGGTAAGCTTAAGTGAGTGTGTCTATCTTTAGTTTAGGCTGCTGTGAGCAAAATTCACCTGTGGGATTGTGGATTAAATGAGAAGAATTCACATTCCAGTGTATGCATGATAAACTTTTAGAGATGACAGGAACCTCAGTAATGGTGACTGGGGAAGCAGGAAGATAAGGCAGGCATTCATCTTAGCTTTGCCATCTGGAATATAGATGTTCAAGTTATGACACACTGGCAGAGGGATGTTCGGGGTTTCTTTTGGATTCCAGGACTAATCAAGTGATCCCTCACAGGAGACGTACATCAGGTAAAAGCAGGAAGGAGAGAAGAAAGGAATGAAAAAGTTAAAATGAAAAAATAAATTGTAGTTCTTGACTGCACCTAAGTAAGTAGTGGCAACCAGGTAGTTCTGGGGGGCCTTTCTGCTGATAATGAAGCTGTGTGTCTATCCTGCTGTGAAGGTTTTTCCCAGATACCCTCTGGGTGCTGCAGCCAGGTCAGAGTAAGCAGCTGCTCTGCTTCTACTGGGCAACAGGGCATCCTGCTGACAGTGGGCTGCTGGCCAACTGACCTAAGTTGTACGCTGGGGGCAAGTGATTGCTGCTTTTATACCTTTTCGTATGTTAAGTTTGGTCACTTAAAACTAGTTAAATGTGAATCTGGTTCATGATGAACTTGTGGATATATCACCTCATTTTCAATGCCTGCTACCTTGTTGTCCTTGAGTTTATTCAGAACTTGTATTTCTTTTGTCTCTGTGAGTCGCTAGTGTCACTGGAGTTTCACAGGGGTAGGGGATATTGCCAATCCCTAGTCTGTTATAGTGGGACTGGCACCTCCTGCATGCTGCAGGAATGTACATAGGGATTCTGCTCTTGGAGGACACCCCCAGCCCTGCCCCCATTTGTGATGTGACTGTCATCAGCCCATTTTCCTTAAAGAATAATGCGTCAGTGGCATATCTTCGTTGAGTCAAATGTTGCTTAGAAAACCCTATGCAAACCAATAGTAAGGAAGCAAAGTATGAAATCAGAGGCCCTGAGGCAGCACTGGTAGTATATAGTGATGGGTTTCATGCTGCCCTTCAAATTAAAGATTTAATAAAAATAATAATAATTAGCACAATCATCTGGCTGAGGGAGAGAAAAGAGCATTGCTACAAAAGCAATGAGCAGCAAGATTTTTCTGAGGCCGGAAGCTTAGTGGGAGTCAGAAAAACACTGGACAAATCTTCCAGAGTTAGCAGAGAACATATTTAAAGGATAAAGTGGGGCTTTAGAAGGAGTAGTAATTGTACACTTTAGATCAAATTTTATTAGAGTTCATGAAGATCATGTCTGTACTGTTGCCTTTGAGATGTTTTCTATTCTCACTGGTGTACTGTTGGTATGCGATCAAATGAAAATACTGGAATAAGACAACTGTGGATCTAACTGTGTATATCATCTTCCACTCTTAGCTTTGGGCTATGCTTTTAGGTTTTGATGTATCATACGGATGCATATATATTTTTCTCTTGACAAGTCGTGTCAATAACTAAAGCAAAAATGGAAATCCTGTTTCTTTCACTTCATCAGTGAAAGAATGTCAATTGGAAATTACTTGAACCAAACACCCTTATACCAGTAGAAGAGATGTGAACTCAGTGATAACAACTAACAGGAGAAAGTGGGGAAGTATTAGCAGCAGAATGTAAATTAAGGTGTTGGTAGTGACTCATAAACACTAAGAATGTTGAAGGACAAGGTTAGACCTAAGTGCTCAAGGTAAAAAGAACTTTCTTGAGTTATTTCAAATGACCTACAAGTTCACAGCATGAATCATTGTGAAATGGGTTTGATGTCTCTCACTGTTGAAAACAAATTTCTCTCAAATCACCCTCAGCTATTAATATGCAGAATAAAGGGTGACAGAGGATGCCCCAGATTGCTGGCAGTATGACCTGCATTGATGGTCTTAGCTTTCTCTGGAATGCATCTGAATGGATTTTGTTTAGGTAGAAATGATTGGGTTGGGTTAGCATTTCCTAAAAATCCTACTAAACTTTGTGTTATCAGAATAGGAACGGTTCTGTCTGGATTTGGTACACAGAACTTATAAAAATAAGATCCAAATCTTGGTTGTTTCATTTTCTGTCATTCCAAAATTGTGGCTAGTGAAAAAATGGATTTAGTGGATAAGTGTTACGGTGGTTTTTTAATTTTTCAGATCCGTAATCTGATGTGTTTTTGCTACTAAGAGGAGAAGACAACTCCCAGTGAGAAAGTACAGGAAATTAAGTATGCTGCTATTGAAATGTTGGTACCAAGATTTTATTTCACTTTTGTCCTCTTCTTGTTCCTGGCAATGTAAAAGTAGATGATGTAGAAATATTTCAGACAGTTAAATTATAGGAAAAAATTAATGCTTCCTTTTCTTTGTCCTTCATTTGGGAGGGGGAAAGAAGTTGAATGGGAGAGATTTCAGTGATTCAAAATTTTGAGTCTTCCTTCCGAAATACAGGTCTCGAGGCCTGTGCTGTGTTCCTCAGGGGTTGGTGCTGTGTCCAGTCTTGTTCACCATCTTCATCAGTGACATTGATGAGGGGATAATGTCCACCCTCAGCAAGTTGGCTGATGTTATGAAGCTGGGAAGGATGGCTGACACACCTGAAGGCTGTGCTGCCATTCAGTGAGACCTGAAGATGGTTGGGCAGAGAGGAACCAGCTGAGGTTTAACAAAAGCAAGCGTAGAGACTTGCACTTAGGGAGGAATAACTACATGCATCAGTACAGGCTGGGGGGTTACCTGCCTGAGTGGAGCTCTGCAGAGACTCCTGGTGGACGACAGATTGGCTGTAAGCCAGCAGTGTGCCCTGGTGGCCGAGAAAGCCAATAGCATCTTGGAGTGCATTAAGAGCATGGCCAGCAGGTCGAGGGAGGTGATCCCACCCCTCTGCTCTGCCCTGGTCAGGCCTTGTCTGGGGTACTGTGTCCAGTTCTGGTCTCCCCAATACAAAAATGACAGGGATCTCTTGGAGAGAGGCCAGCGGAGGGCCACAAAGATGATAAAAGGGCCTGGAGCATTTCTCCTATGAGGGAAGGCTGGGTGACCTGGATCTGTTCAGACTTGAGAAAAGAAGACTGAGAGTGGATCTGATAGATATTTATAAATATCTAGGATGCAGAAGGCAGAGGGAGCATAGCCAGACTTTCCAGCAGTCTGTGGGACAGAACAGGGGGAAACAGCCACAAACTGAAGCGTAGGAAGTTCTGCACAAATGTGTGCAAGAATTTCTTCACAGTAAGAGTGACAGAGCACTGGAACAGGCTGCTCAAGGAAGTTGTGAAGTCTACTTCTCTGGAGAAGTTCAAGACCCACCTGTATGCCTACCTTTGCAACCTGGTTTAGGGAGCCTGCTTTGGCAGGGGAGTTGGACTCGATATCTAGTAGTCCCTTCCAACTCCTTCAGTTTTGTGATACTGGGGTTCTGCTTTTAAATCTTCCTGCCTATAGTAAGTAACAAAAAAAAAAAAAAAAAGAAAAGTGGTGGTTGTGGAGGTTGTTTGTTTTACATAATTCAGAAAGGCAGTTTCTTGATGCCTTCTGTCCTGCATGACAAACACAGGTCTGTTAAGAAATTCATTATGGGACCTAGTTCAATATAGCCTCTTCACATCTTGCAGTTGTTTTCAAATCCTTTAATCTCAGCACTTCTGAAGAGTTGATTTTGGCTCATGGCTCTTCTGCTGCAAGGTGTTTATTTAAACTGGCCAGCTCCAACAGTTAATGCAGCGTCTCTGAAACTGCCAGTGAGCCTAAATTAAGTTGTCAGAGTCAACATACAGATCTAGTGAGCCTATTAAAATCTTAATAACTTTTAAAATTGAGCTCTGGGTAGCAAACGTTGTCCTATGCATTAGATTTTGAGTAGATAAATCCATTAATCTGTGTTTTATTGTTTTCTTTTTTCTTTGTCTCTGAAAGTGGAGATAAAAGGAATTTTTAGAAATGCATTGAGGGCCTCTAATATTGGAATATCACAAAGGACTCGTCCTTGAACCGTATGCTGCTCATCCAAATAAAGGAAAACTTTCTGCTTTTTGTTGGTTCTCCATACTACGGGTGTTTGGATTTTTGTCCCTGAGTGAGCGCCTGTTGGTTTTAATGAGGCAATAGTGTGGAGAAAACAGCTGTAGTGCTTGTTTGTTGCCTATTGCTTCAGAGCCCATAGTGCATTCTGAAGTTAGGAAAGGAGCTGTCAATTGCATTTATAATCAGCATTTTATTGTCTCATCTCAGTTCTGTGTGTGAGGACATTCTTTGAGTCCAGTAAAGTTATGTTTTTTTCTTTCTCTTCTTCTTTTCAATAAAGTGACACATAACTGACAGGTGGCAATGTCTATGATGCACTGCTGTAAATTAGAATTTCCTCCTTCCATTTACTCTGAACTGGAAGGAAAATTCTTTTTCTGCAACAGTTCTCACGTAGCACTTAAGTTCTCCTTCATTAATAGATGCGAGTGGGAGGTCAAAATTGAACTTTTTAATGGGAACAAAGTTGCAGCCTTCATTATGGAGGAAATTGTAGATTACTCATAATAATCAACTGAAATTTGAACGTTAAGTTTGACTGACAGAAAAACATCTGTCATTATTATTACTATGTGTAAGACCAAATCCATTTGCAGACAAGTACTGAGTGATTAGACAGTACTAGGGGAAGTAAAAGGACTTTCATGTGAAACTCCTTGTAATTCTTTTCTTTCAAGAAGGATAATTAGTGGCCTTTTGGATTTTCAGCCAGTTGCAAAGCTCTCTGAAAGCAAATTAAATAAAACTGAACGTGGTCATTTATGACAGCAGTAACTAAAATGAGCCCTTCTGCTCAAGTATATTGTGATCTTGGCGCTGTCTTTTATCTCAGTGTGAAATGAATATTAGCTCAGAATCTTTTATTTGTACACCAATTAATAACTAAAGAAAATGTAAAAGATGTGGTATGTATAACACGTGTTTGTAATGAAGAACTAGAAATATAAATGTGATGCAATACAGTTGTCAATTCCTCTAGGGTGGCATTTCAACGTGTGCTCTGATCTTTGCAGAGAAATGTAAAATGTAAATTCATTGCAGATAGCCAACAATGTGGTGACTTGAGGGAGTCAACACTGCTAACTATGGAGTATAGGCCAGTCTCCATGATAATGGAGTAAGTGCTTTCAGCTGTGGTTCAAAATGCTGCTGATTTCTCAGAGTTACTTAAAGTAAATTCTTGTTCCTTAGTACTAAAGGATGAACTTGGCTTCGGGTCTTTAAAACAAGCAAGTATTGTCCACTAAGCAGTCCAGATGCCAGCACTTTGACGTAATTAAAAAAAATTAAAGCTCATTTGTCAAGAAATCTTAATCAGAAGATATTAGCAACACTGTCTTTCTATGGTTTCTAGAATGGCAGTATGCTAATCTAATTGAGCACTAAGATATTTTTGTGTTTTTTTTCCCCACATTTCTTCTAGTAACTAAAATAAGAGTATCTGCAGCATTTGTGTCTTAGCAGACAGCCCAACCCTCTGCTTTCTTAGTTTTCAAATTTGTGTAACAATTAGTAGATAGCATGGCTCCTTAGATTGGGAGCCTGTTTTGGGTACAAATGCACTACCTGTAGCTGATAAATTATGTCCAAATCTCTTAGAACCTAAGTATAAAACACTCTTTTGGTAGTGAAATAGGGCAGTTGACTGGAATTGAAGGAGACAGAAGTGATTAAGCAATTTGCCTCAGTATAGCTGTACAGAGACTTCCTTTGCTACTTTTTAGTTATCCTCAAGTTCGGACACAGAAAACTGTTTGGTATGGGACAAAGTGAAGGCGGGGGTGCCACAGATGAGAATAGTCTTAGCTTGACTTTAAGCGTGAGTGAATTAGCTTGAGTTTAAGTGTGAAATGAGATATGAGAAATTTTAGAAAAGTTAACTGTGTAACAGTTTGTGAAACAGAGTCTGCTAGCATTGCATAGCACTTGGGGCGGGGGGAGGGGGAGTCCACAATTTATTGGAGGATCTCCAAGCAGCTTGCAAATATCCATTAATTAACTCTCAGTGGGTAATGACACAAAGATCATTTCACTTGTTTTGGAATCAGAAATGAGTTGCTGTTAATTTGTAGATCAACTTTGCTACCATCTGTTAAAAGCAGAAAAGAATGTAGAGCTTAAGGAAAAAGCATTCATTTGCTGTCAGGACACCCATACGCAGAATGTAACCAACTGAACTTGATTTTCAACTGGAAAAAAAAAAAAAAATCCTAAGATACTTAGTTGTTGTGTGTTTATAAAGATCTTCATAGTCCAGATTTTGCATTGTCTGACTCTATATGTGAAGATGGGGCTTTCCAAACAGGCCACACAGCCAGAAGAGGTCAGAAGTTACAAGGGATTTCTTTGGCTTCTTGAACCTCTGAGCCTTTGCTGTTTTTCAAATTACTTACGGATGTCCATCCCCAGCTGCTGTTTTGGGCTGTCATCTTTACACTACTGACATGTCACACATAAGCTTGCCTATCATTACTGTGATGCTTTGTGCATGATGAAGGCTGGCTTTAATGAGGCTCTATTTTTTTCAATTTATTGTTTCTCCAGAACTTTTGTCAGTAAATATTGAAATCTTTAGTGAAGTATGTAACTGACTGTGGCTTTCTGATTGCAAGAACCTGCAAAGGCATGTGCTTCTTGTCTCTTAAGGACGTGATTGTGTGTTAATCACCCTAATTTTTTGCATATGTAAGGCTGTTTAGTCAGAATTTGTTTTAGCCACTGTTCCTAGAACCATCACTTTACTACTCACAACATATCAGTTAAATTGGATGAAAGGTAAATTCTTATTATTTGAAAGTCTGTGTCAAAGTAACCAAAAAACATTTAACACAAAATATTGTGCACATTTTTAGTGAGGACTTAGGTCAGCTGCCTGGATAATATTTGATGTCAGCCAGTGTGAATGTGCAATGAAAACAATCTAATTTTCTCTAGAATTGAGGAACTCATGTCCTTGATACAGGTGAAGTGTTTTTTTGTTTAAATTGAGAATCACAGTACAGAAATATGCAGATTTGTGGTTTTGTTTTGTTTTGTTTTTTTTTTGGTTGGTTGTTTTGTTTATTTTCTACAGTCATTCACAGAAATATACATCTGCCTTCCTCTTCTGTTTCTCCAGGTTTGATTAGAAGCCTGCTATATTGTGGGGAGAACAATTGGGACGAAGTGTATGGTTATTACAACTAACCACAGGGGAAAATCCTGTTCCTGATACGATCTTTGAGGGTACACAGTTTTTTTTCTTGTGGTTGTTTTTTTTTTTTTCTTCTTTTTTCTCTGTGCTGCTAAGAGAAGCATCAATGTTCAACACATTTTAAGAATTGGAGGTGGGGAGAGGCACACGCATCTCGAGTCATTGAAGGAAGGCAAATAAATATAAAGGTGCTTTCTTCAGGAAGTTAGAAAAATATGTAATAGCTGAAAGGGGGAGGGTTGAATAGCTGTAAAAGTTCAAGTGAAATGATATGATAAAGATTCTGACTGCCTTTTAATGATGACAATTAAGATTTATGTTATCACTTTCTACTTGCTATTGACATTCATATGCTTTTTGTCAACTTAGTAATTCTCAACTTCAATCACTTAAGAGAATTTTATGGAAAGATCTTCCCCTTGTTAGTGTGTGAATGTGTGAAGTTGGATTTCTAATAAATCTACACTCCACAGTAGAAGTAAGCTGCCAAGCCATTTTGTTTTTAGCTCATACTATGGCAAATGTGGCTTGTTAAAATATTTTTTCAGACTTACAATATCCAAGTTCATCCATTCACCACTTGGTGCCACTCTAGCTTTACGAACTGCACTTTCACTGGCATCACAGATTTTTTTTCTTCTTAGTTTTTGATGTGTTGTCTAAAATACAAAACTCAGAACAACCCTCTTTCAGTTATGTTTCTCTGAGTCAAAGTGAACGGCGGCTGATGGACAGTTTTCTGATATTGCTCAGAATGGGAAGGATATGGTGGTATCTGTATTAGGGATTTAAAACTGAATATATGGAGAGATGAGCGTACAGCAGGTTTTTGTTTTCTAATGCTGCTGTCACTTCAAACCTGAAGCTAGACTAAAACATTTCAGTGATTGCTCCAAGTCTGTCCTTTTCCTGATGAGGAAGAGAGAGAGCTGTTGAGTGCATACAGGCATTTACATGTAGATTTCAGAGAACTATAGCATGTGTTGCTTACTGTGTTTAATTACATCCTGTATAGCACATATGCGTTCTTGGACTTTAGGATCTTGATCAGCAAAGTGTTGTGCAATAAGGGTCTTTCCTCTGCAGACAATTCCATCTTCTTTGTTTTGTTTCTCAAGGTGTGCAATAATGTGTAAGGAGATGAGTAATCTTTTTCAAAGGGTACAAAGCAGTTGGAAGCCATGCTGATGCAAGAAATGTTTTCTGCACCTATGAAGTGAACAGTGGTGGTAAAAAGATGATCAGTTCTTAAAAAGTAAATGTCCTTATTTGCACATTGAAGACAGGATTCCACTATCTTTTTAATGGTTGAGGAACTGAACTGAAACAGTTTGTGGCAATAAGAAGCTATTAGACTAGCTGGACAGGAAGTGTCCAACTTTGTATGGGAACATTAGAAGAGTCAAGAGAAGGGTGGGAGAAAAGCTGGTACTGTCATGCAAGAGGCTGTGAGTTCTGTGTGTTTGGAGTGAAGAACTCAGAAAAAAATTGCATCTGGACTTCGGAGTGCAGGCAGGAGAAATGACCAGATTAAATTGAAGAAAGGATCATGGTCAGGAATAAGAGCTTACAATGATTTTATGGCATGTCCTCTCACCCTCTTCCCTCTGTCCTATCCTTATCAGTCCACTCTGTTAACCTTCTCTCTGTTTACTTGGGCACTGCTTTGTACACACTTGATGTTAAAAGGGAGAATCTGGATCATTTAATTTTCCTGTAAGGTGAAGTACTGAGATCAGGTGTGTGGCTAATGAGCAGCAGGAAGTAATATGTTCTGTAAAAAGATGTGAAATAAATACGTATGGGAACAGAATAAAGTCTCAGAAATAACCTTAATTCCCATATCTGGCTGAACTTGCCAGAACTCCAAATCCCCAAAACAACAAATCAACTTAAAAAATCAAATTGTAAATCTTGAACCTGGATACTAGCTTAATAGCACTATTCCTGGAGAAGCAACAAAGGGCCATTAGTGGTAAGAGAAATTAAGTTACTGTAAGAGAAGAATTGCAGTTATTCTTTTTCTGATACTACTCAGAATTGATGGTTCTGTCATAAATGCTCGTCTCTCTTGCGTGCACTCCTTTACAGTTAAGGCTTGATTGGAACTGCTTACGTCAGGTGAACCTGTCATCCCACCACATTATTATTACTTGTTCTACACGTTATGTCACATACAACATTATTCTGAAACGATATACCTCCATTGCAGATCCATGCAGAAGGGAAGAGAAATGTGGTACAGAGTAGGGTGTCTTGCACAGCTAGAATTTTTTTTTTTTTTTTTTTTTTTACTTTTTAGATTAAATAAGTTGTCCTAGCTCATTGTGCAAACTGATCTATACAAGTTGGTGATAATTACAATTACACTGGGATGATCCACACAAGAAGGCCTGAGATTTTAGAACTGGAGAGCAGCTGTTGATGTAACTGATGTATCAAAAGTTCAGCTTTAATGGTGAGCATCTTAGAAGAGTGAGGTTCTATTTGGCTAGCACTCAGGAGAGACACAGGGTGGTGGTGCCAGATGGGTAGACATCTGCTCTTAAGGCCAGTGCTCCGATTATCTTTTGGAGTCTTCAAATCCTTTGACCACTTCCTTTTGACCTTACTTCACCATAATAGTGATGTAAGATCTTAGCATGATTAATCTTAATGGCCACAGCTGCACCCTGCTTATTACCACGACTACATTATTGCTTAACATCTCTCATGACTGCTTCTACCTCTGGCTGTTTTACAATTATTTACTCTTAGAAAACCAGACCTAGGCTATCTTTAACACTTCTCCCACCTATGCAAAATAATAATAATAATAATCAGGAGAAAAATATGTCTTAAAGCTAGTATTATTTTGCCAGTTTTTGGAATAACTGCCACCATTCTGTGCTTCCTCTGGCTTTCTTTGAGAATCGGTTGGAATATGCTAACACCTAGAGCAGTGGATGTGTTTTTGCAATGCTTTTTCTTGTTCTGTATGTATTGGATTTCACTTCAAAGAAGCAGAACCAAACTTCAACTTGTAGAAAACTTTAACAAAGAACGCTAAGTACCATCTAAAAGAATATCCTTGGTCTTGCCTCCACAAATGTCCTTTAGCTAAAAGAAATGGAAATAAATTATAATTGTCTTAATTTTTTTTCTACTTATTCTTTTACTCCTTCAAAGCTTTGAAAGTTTTCCTTTCTCCTCCAATATCTTGAACAGGAAGTAACAAGTCTTTTGTGGGCAAATGTTGCCATGATAGCAGGGAGGCAGGAATCTTGTTTTTTAAGTCGTTAATCATCTTAGACTTTTTAAAGTTGTGCGATGACAGAGCCACATTCACTTGTTTCGGGCTTCCTTTTGCTGAGCAAGTTAGTACGTGTCTTATGGAATGAACTATGGTGTGGGAATGGAAAGATATTCTATGTATACTGACTGTATCCCTTTGGGAACTCATATTCCTCTGCATTGTTCTGAAATGATGTCTAACAGAGTAGCTAGCAATATGTACATACATTGTAGTCTGTATCCAAGCTAACTTAGAAGGTGTTGAATGAGTACCAGAAATAATTTTTAATGCAGCAGCCCGTAAATCTTTGAGCTAAATTATCCTGCATAACTATCTTGCTAGAGCTAGACTGCTTACCTGCCTAAACTAGTTTGCTTTAAGCAAATGTGGATTTCTGTACATGAAAAGGAGATGTAAAGTTTAGACAGACTAGAGTATCTGTTTGTTTCCTTCTCTTTATTTTTCTCCATGACCTTCAGTGCAAAGCAAGGTATGCGCACAAAGACAAATGTGCTTAGGTAGCCATGTGTACAGACACAAGCTTTCCAGCAAGATGAAGAAAGCTCAGGTTCTGAATTACCTTTCTTTACCATTCTTGCATTCATCCCACTTTTTTGTACACATAGGTCTCTGTGGAGTCCTCACTGTAATTTTACAAATAAGAGCACAGCTCTGCTTTTTAAGCCACTATTGGATTTGCTGTGCTGACAATTACAAACTTTCAGGGGGAATAAATGAAACATTTTATGTGCAGAGAGGGAGAAAACGCACAGCATGTGCTTTTGATGATAAAAGAAACTAGGTTCCAAAGGGACTCATGAAGTCTGACTTTTTACAGTTGTGGTGACGAGACATGTGAAATAGCAGATCTTAACAATTGAAAAATAACCTTAAAGTGTTCTTATAGGGTGTAAACAAGAAGACAGGAATCTACTGTTTGAAAAAAATATTTGCTACTAAATAGTTATAATGCCTTGGCAGCAAAGGTGAGTTTGAGGAAATGTGCTAAGACTCAAAATAAAACAAAGTGGTATTCTGTGAGAATGCAGTTTAACACCTGAACACCCACTGGTGGCTTATTAGTAAGTTTTATCATTGCAAAAAATATCCGCTGCTTATATTTCTGGGTACTTAGTTCTGTGAAGAACAATATCAGCAAACACCTTTAATGCTAGGCTATCAAATGATAGTAATACTGGGTAGATATAAATCACTAATTTTGGGGTGACATTTTTTTTGTCTGGAGGAGCTGGTGGGACAAAGGAGTCTTTCATGGAGTGAATTGCCCCAGCAGACTCCCTCTGCTCCTGTGCCACTGTCAGCACTAGTCAGGTTCTGTGTTCTGAGATGTTGCAGCACAATGTGAACTTAAAATGAGAGCTCTTGGATCAGTATGCAGGGGAGTGAATCTGGCTCCAGTTGTACCATGCATGTTATCTTCAGCACGTTTGTTTTCTTTGTTCATTTCTCCCTGGTACTAGCCTGCATTGGATTCAGAGCTAATGGTAGGCTCTTAAACAGATAAGTATTTGGTTCCATTATAATAGAAACATTAATGTTTGCTCAACATAAAAAATGCATTAGTAATCCTTATTGGTCAATATGAAATATGTGATATTTTCTTTGGTTGTTGAAACATGATGCTGCCACATTGATTGCCACATTGCCACATTCAAGTATCACACCACAAAGGTCAGAAAGGGATGTTACTAGAGTACCATAAATTGAGTAATTTCTCAGGATTCAACTGTGAATGTTCTAGGGGGAGAAAATGGATTTGATTAATGAAAATTAATCAGCAGATGTTCCATTTAAACCATGTGCTTTTTCGAGTAACAGAGCCTTTATCTCTGTTAGTGTTGAGAAGGGCATTTGTGGACAAATTCGTGTTTTACTGGACAGGCTGACTACATATTGAGTTTACACTGGGGATTAACAAAGTGCTCTGATTACAGTTCTCAAACTGATTCATTCTGGTTAGCTGAATTGTGTAATGTTATGTATGAAATTGAGGAAGACTGAAACTACATTTCTGTACCAGAAGGTAATTATGAATGTTAAATTGAAAGATGTGATTTGTAATACAAATATAAGACCTGTTAAACTTTCTCCAAGGGACAGCATCTCAAATAGAGCCATTGGAAAGGCTGTGTTGTGATCCTTAATAAAGAGAACAAAGGAAATTAATAAACAGAGAGTAATAAGTTATTACTGTAAGGCCAGAATAACTCAGATAAGTTGTTGAGTGAATGCAGAATAGGATAGGCAAGAAAGGACTAGAACTTGAGCAGTCATGTTTAAGGTAACACGTTTGACCTCTCAGTAGGAATTGATGAGCTTGTACCCTTTACTGAATTATGCCTTGAATGGGTAATGAACATCATCAAAGGTACGGCTGAAGAACAGTGTGGGTGGGAGACACCTGTCAGGGAGCATTCAGAAATGCAGGGACAGACTAATGCTGTCTGAGTACTTGAGGAAATTGTACTTACTCTTATGAGTACTGTTACCTTCTCTTAGAATTACTTTTTTTTTTGTTTTTTTTTTTTTTGTCTATTGCTATCATGTCTAAATTAGTTAGATAGCAGATTTGGGGTTTAAGATTTAGATTGGAAACAAGAAGGATCTGATGGAAATGTTACAGCTTCTTTGACTTGCAAAATTATTGCAAAGTCAAAATGTTTTTTTGAGAGACAGGCATAATTTTTCCTTATTTTTATGAGAAAAATTGAGAAGATGAAAATTTGATTTAATTAAGGAAGAAGTGCCATGCAGAGGAACCTTGCTATGCTTAAAAACTGGACCCATGTGAACTGAATGGAGTTGAACAAGATCAAGCCCACTTGGGTTGGGCAATCCCACATATGTTTGCAGAATGGGAGAAGAACTCACTGAGAGCAGCGCTGCAGGGGAGGGCTTGGGGGTCCTGGTGAACGTGAGCCAGCAGTGCTTGTGTGGGGGGTAATTCTTGACTCAGAGAGTGGTGAGGCACTGAAACAGATTGCCCAGAGAAGATGTGGGCATCTCAGCCCTGGAGGCATTCAAAGCCAGGATGAATGGGACTTTGGGCAGGCTGATTGGTAGGTGGCAGCCAGACCATGGCAGGGGGTTGGAACTGTATCTTTAAGGTCCCTTCCAACCAATGCCATTCTGTGATTCAATGAAATATTCTGTTTCAATTCCTTGGTTAGTTTATCTATGAACTTCTGGTAATCTAGAGAGAAACTCACCTTAATTGAGCAGTGTTTTTTCTTTTTTGACTGTGTTTCTAGCAGTGTTCTGTGAACTGATCATGTAGCTAATGCAAATTTCTGTAGGAGTTCTCTTTTTTTGTTTGTTTTAAAAAATATACTTTTTGCACTGTTGATTTAAACAGCTACAAGTTCTCAGACAATTTCAAGGTCAATATTCAAGGTTCCTCTGAAACCTTGTGCTGTAGTATTGAATGTGTTGAGTAAGTTGCATATGAAGTAGTGAGGTAGAAATCTCATTTAGACTCAACTACCCATTATCTCAAATTGACCAAGCTTTGTTTATAGATTTGCACAACATTTATTTAACTGGTTGTAGTTAAGCTTATGGGAACTAATTGTCAGCAATATAATAGAGAAAGACTGTAAAAACGGAACTTTAATAAAATAGCTTAATGATTTTTTACTTACTGTTTGATCCTATCTGGGGGACGTGTCAGTGAGAAACAAGCCCTGCTGAGGTGTGGTGCTACAGTTCATTTTGAGGATGATGGTGTCTGTGTCCCTCTGTCTTCAATGTGAAGGACATGCAGTGTGCAGGCAAGCTGTTTTATTCGGTGTACTGATTTGTGCTTTTCTCTTTGCCATGAATGAAGATTTATCTTCTCTATCTTCAGTCTGTAGTTGTTCAGAAATGCGTTCTAGTGTTTCACCTCCTACTGTGTCTGTAGTCTTTGGGTTGAGATGTTATGGTTAACAGCAGTTTTTGTTCACTGATTTCTTTGTTCTGAAGTTACTTCATTAAATATTTTGCATGTACGTTGGTAAGGGTTTATAATATGCAGGATAAGTAGAAATGCAGAGATTTTGTATCAGAAAACAAGTGGAAACACCCTTGAATACCCTTTGTTACTTTGCTAGTGATTTGCTTTATAACCTGGGCTACAAGTATTTTTAAGTTGGTAGCTGAAACCAGCTGAAAGCTGGTTCAGGAATAGGAGACATTAATTCAAATCCTTACTCTATATCAAGTTTATGATTTTTCTCTGTTCTAGAAGAGTGTTGTAATGAGAGGCAATTTAGCAGAATTCTGACATGGGACCACTTTGGTCTCTCTAGGAGACCATTCCTGTGATAAGAAATCCATATCCAGGTCCTAAGTGGGAGAGTCAAGTGAGGAGAACAATTGACCAAGGAGCTTTGAGGTATAACTAGTTATACACAACAGCAAACCCTTGTTTTTTATTTATTTATGCAGTCTCTAACCTCAACAAACATTGGGAATCCTCCTTGCAAAATTGTAAGGGAGAGGATTTAGTGTGCGGTAGTTTTCCCTATCAGTGCATCTTGTATATGGGGGTGCAAGCCCTGTCCCTGGTAAAAGCAAACTGAAATAAAAGGAGGCTGTGTTTCCCACTACTAGTTAGTTGAAAGGGAGTATTAATTTCCTTTGTATTTCTTTCAAAAGCACAATCGTTAAATATTCTGATACCGTGTTAGAGAGAAGTTTGAAGGTCAAGTGGAATACTTTATGTTGGACAGATTACCTGTGGGGAGGCATTCCTCCCGATATTCGTTTACATTACCTTTTTTCTTTTTTTGTTTCAGCTATTGAGCAGGTACAATCCGTAATTGTAAGCGGGCTTAAAAGGATTTGTTTTATAGCAGATATGACTTTATACATCCCCTTGTCAAAAGAAAGCTCTTTCTTGATTTCTAAGCAAGTCTCAGTGCTTATTGATTGTACAGGCATTCTGCTGGGTAGAATGATAGCTGCCTGCCTGCTTCAAATCTTTGGCACTTACGCCTTTTGCTGGCTCAGGCAGTTTAGTGTAATTGTAATAGCTATATTTATCTTATATGGTTTCAAGTTTACTCTCTGATATCATGACATTCTTAATGTATACAGTTGAGCACAGTTTCCATTAGGATCAGCTGAATGTAATTGTTTAGGCACCTCTGAATTGACCTGGGCTGAACGCTGGTACTCAAACCACAGCACCTTAAGCAAAGACTCTGAGTAATGAGTTTATATTCAATCAGCAATTGTGTTTAAGGGCTGAGTCATCTGCATTCTCATCCACAAGAATGCTGTGAACAATAAAATTGGGAAGAACATGTATGGATGTAAAATGCTATGTAGCTCTGGCAAGAATACGTCTTAATCTCTGGTTATTTGAAAGAAGATGTTTGCTAAGAGTTAATTCTTACTGTAGTAACCACTGGTAGTGCAGCAAGCAGTATCTGAAGTAGCTGATGAAGGAGGTGGTCTATAAGTAATTTGAGTTGTTTTAGAGAAGATTGTTATGTCTAAAAGACATTTGCTTTTCCATGGGAGCAAGAGCTACATTTGTTTTCCACCTCAGGAACGCAACAAAGTCCTTTACAAGAAGCAGTGTCTCCTTGTAAGGTTCAAAATGATTGTGCATAACACAATATGTGGTGAGATATGCTAATGTCCACAGTCTAATAAAAGAGATGACGAGAATTGAAACTGCTGGCAATGGGATGAGTCCAGAATCTGTTTTAAACTCTTGTCATGATATTTATACTGCAATGGACTACATCTAAGGAAGTTCACATGAAAAGGAATTATTTCCCATTTCATCTCAGTATTTGCTGTTAGTTAAAATACACTATTTTATATAGTAACTTCAACAATCTCTTCTTTGATCCCTATGTCAAAAAGCATGTGCCAGTTTCAGTATCTAAAGCGTCCGTAACATACACAAAAGTGTGTGTGAACGCCTACTTAGGTACGTATGTGAGAATGTCTTTCATGCTGCTTTATTTTATGGTGTTCTTGGTATTACTGGGGGAGTTGCAACTGAAGTCTTTCTTTAAGGTCACTTCTAATCCAAGCCATTCTATGATGGTACAGACTTGTTTACAGACAACCTCAAAATACAAAACAAAAACAGAGGGGAAGATGGATCAAATGGCATCATGTTAACTATTTCCTTTAGTGGACTTTAACCATATACAAACTGGACTACTGTGAGGACTGATAACAGCATAATATTTAATTATTTGAATTAAATGCATGTTCCTGTGTTTCATGAAACAGAAGCCCTTTTGGTCTTGTATTTCCTGTATGGTCATAGCTCCTACTGTTCAGAGATCAGTCAGAAAAATTTCTGCTTCTTGTTTCCCTTCCTATCAAAGTTTAGGTCAAAGTAATTAGGATAGAATACTCATTTATTGCTATTTAAATCCTGAGTTTAACTATCTCATCTTTTGACAAATAGGTATAATTAGTTCTTCTGCATAATTTATTAACTTATTAAGCTGTGTACAGATTATTGAGGCACCAAGCATGCTGGCAGAAAGACTTCCAATTAGAAGGTGATAGATGGGTTTGTTGCATTTGATAAACCGGCTTTGTCACAGTTTCAGTTGAAACTGAAAGGAACTGTTTTTGTTTAAATCTTCTCGTATCATGAATCTGACCAGAGTTGAACTAGATTTTGTCATGCAATGCCACCTACCCTTCAGGACACTTAATAGTAAAATATTAGCTTTGCAAACAGAACACATTTCAATATATTAATATCTTATGATGAGAAAGTTTTGAGGCTTCTTAAAGCAGTGTGAGAGAAGGCTAAAACAGGAGCAAAAAATGAGGTCTTGATCCTTGTCTTGTGTGACTTTCTCACCAAACTGAAGTCTCATTCTGAAGCTGAGAAATGCCCAAGAAAGTTAGTGCTCTTTGAGGACATCTACCTGCATGCAGCTTTTGGCGTGACTTTTGCTGGTGCTGGTTCTTAATCCTCAGTGTGCTGGAGTGAATGGAATGGAGTCTTTATGATGTGTATCAAAACGATGCTTACAGCTGCTTAGTAGAAATGCCATCAGATCACTGCCATTTTTGGTTAAAAAAAACAAACAAACAACAACAAAAAAACCTGAACAAACTGTCAGATGACAGCTTTTGAAACTTCCATCAAGAAGAATAAAACAACCACTTGAAAGATGCCTATAGGTAGGATGTACCTAGCCTGCATTTGTAAGGGTGAGTCTGGCTATTATCAAATAGTATGTAAAGGAAAAACAGTGTTGAAAGAAAGAGAAGCTGCAGCGGAGAGCTGTGTGATTTGTGATTTTGTTTCCTTTTTTAAATCGGTTGCCTTTAAATTGACTGTAATTCCTCCAAATATGGCATTCTGTTAGCGTTGTAATTCAATCAAGATAAGCTTATTTTGGCCTTAAAAATTGGGTCTAATGGCTCAATCTCATTTGTATTTCTGCTGAATTTTATAATTCTGCTCCTTTCTCATATGCTTCTAATGCAAGTGAGATCTTAATTTGTTTTGCCAGTTTGAAATAAACACCTTTAACCCCGTCAAAAGCATCATAATCTAAATGGTGTAGAACAGTTAATAAATTACAGTTTCCAATGGTAATACTTTTTTCAGAAGCATGTTTTTGGAGGAAGAAGGCACAGTTGGTGGGTCAGAGTGTTCATCCTGTTTTTGATTTATTAAAACCTGTCATGATTTCCAGTCTTCTTTTGTCCTGCTACTGTCTTACTGCACAGGAGTAAATCTGGCTTCCTGAGATAATTTATCTTTCTGCAATTTCACTTAGCTCTGTGTCATTCCCCTTCAAGGGTTTTATTTACTTTTGAGATGTTTATATAGGAGGTAGGGCTTTTTTTTTTCCTTTGGCTTTCATTCATATACATCAGAGAGAGGTTCTTACTGAGCTTACAAGAACTGTTTTTCCTTTGACCTTAAGGATGAAAGGTTACTATTTCAGGTAGTATTTCAGCTTGTTCCCCTAGGAATTTTTTAAAAGAAATGAGCTTACAGTATGACTGCCAAAATTAAATATCCTACTCAGAGCAGTACTTAAAAGTGAAGAACCCTTGGCTGCCACTGCCGCTTATCTCTCTTTCTTCAAAAGATGAGATAATAGAAGTGCTGCCCATTTGACTACCTTCAAAAAACTAAATATCTGACTGAGCTGAGGTACAAAAACCAGAGTGAGTAATGGGCTGGGTGTGGAAGTACCTGGAGGTGATTTAGATTGCCATATCCTAGTAAGCTCACCAGCGCCTTTTCTTCACACTGACAATTTATAGCAGCATCAATTGCCATGTGTAGAACTCTTCCAACTTAGTGCATGGAGAGTAAAAAATTTAATTAGACCTTAATCTTCTATGTGATGTGTGCTTAACACTAAATACAGATTTTGCAAGACTTTTTTTTATTATCTGGAGTATTAGATGACAGTGTGGCAATAAGATATCAGTGAATGGGAGGAGTTTTCATAATTATTGAGGCCCAATATTGTCTCAGATAATTTGTATTTATAATATTTTTGTAAATACATATAGTTACTAATTGATAGTTCAGAAATTTTTGACTTCATTTGTACCATGCCCAATAAAAGCAAACTTGAACACCATTTTTCTGTATGATGCAGATGCTGGTGATGTACATGTTGATGTACTTAGAGATGTTGAATGGGCATTTGTTACAAGAGTTTTGGTTGTATTTTAGCATTTCTCCTTTTAATTTCTAAGGGTCCCTTGCTAACATATATGCTTTCTGTTTTATACTGTTTAGTTGCCATGGTAATGAGCATCCATACACTTGGTTGTGCTGTTGCTGTTTTGACTTCTGTTTTTCTGGGCTGTGTCCATCATTATTGTATTCATTCACCTAAACAGCTTAGAACTGATTAATTCTCATGTGAGACATTCTCACAGTATCTAAAACTTTGTTCTCTTTTTTGTCTGCTGAGGCTCTTGGTCAGGAAGAGAGAGGAGTCAGCCCTATCTTTGATCACCAGGGATTTTTTATAGTAATTATCTGATAAACTTTTTACAAATATATTTTGTGCAAAAATAAGCTATTTGCTCACTTCATGGAGACCAAAGGTTCAGGGCCTCGTCTTACTGGAAGCTTCCCAAAGTATGGTGTCTCAGCTCTTGGCCACAAGGAAGGCACATGTTTGCTCATCAGTCTTGGAGAGTTATGATTCTGAGATAATAGAGGCTAAATAAAAGTAGCGATCTTCCTAATAATTGTAACACGGTGAGTTCATAAAGCAAGGTTTTTTTGTGAATTGAGTCACAATTTCATAAGTATATTTTTTTGACCAAAAGAGCATTCAAGACTCTTGTGAATAGATGGTAGAACTAAAAAGGCAAAATGGCCTCATGTTATGCCTGTGAACATGAACCTGCTTCTGCCTAGAGTGCTTTTAGTTACCTGCTAATGATCCTGGAAATGAAGTGTTCACTTCTATTATTAAATGTAACATAATTCAGCTACCATGAGGCCAACAAAGCAGCTAATAGCCGTGTTCCTAACTATGCAATGTTTTTATTATTTTCTTCATGCTCCTAGTCAAATATATTTAAAGGTTATGTGGTAGAGATTTCATATAAATAAAAATCATTATAATATAACAAATCATTCATTTTTAAGTGTATTTTTGCACGATATCATTTCTTCATATGATCTTTGAATGGCTATTAATAGCATTAGTTATTCTTCTTGTTATCTTCCAAAGTAGTTCTGCCCTCCCTCCTGTTTCTTTGGCTGTTGCTTCTGTTACTGGTGTATTGAAAACACATAAACCACATGTACATTGTGGTCTTCCTACTGCTTGAAGAATCAATTCAATCATACAGATTGGTTCTTGATACAGTGGGGGAACTGTGGCTAAAACATATTGTTAGGTACACAACATCTTTGCATGTAGGGAAAGAAAGAGGATTGTGTTCTTGTTCTGGGGGGCCAAACTGACAGATCTCTTAATGTAGCAGCTGAGCTTGGAACAAAGAGAACAGAAAGTAGCTGTGGTGATACATGGTGCTTGAATGAGTGATGGAATTGTGAGATGATGAGTCTTGCCAACTCTGTGAACTTCAAGCACTGGATTGGGTAGCTATGGAGGACTGATGCTTATTGTTATACCAGTAGTCCTGTGATTTATTTATTTATTACCCCAGGTAACTGGTATTCTCAAATCTATCTTTGGGGTAAAAATACCTTGATGCTACCTTTCAGTCTTCATCTTTTAAATGGGGAACTAGAACACCAGGAGAGTGATTTGTATAAGGTCTCAGATCATGATGAGATCTTGTCCAGAACCTAAATTGTAACAATGACTTTTCTGCCTCTTTAAATGCAACCTGAACTTCAGCGATTCTAAGACAGCCCATCAACTGGTGTTTCTCTAGAAGTTGCTTAGCTGTGGTTCGCAAGGACATATCCAAACAGGGTTAGATCACATCATTAGATACTAGCAGGGCTGGATATTTTCAGATACAGTTTTCTGTCCTTCTGGGCAGACAGAAAAGTTTGCTTTAGAAATAATCCAAGTAGCAGAATAATAGTGACCAACAATTGTTGTCACATAGTAGCTTTTACATAGAAATTTTTATCGATTTTTTTTGCTTACATAACTGAATGTGTTTGAAAAATAGATGTCTGTCTGGCTCTTGTGGTGAGTCAAACATGAAGATAATCTGGGAATAGTAATAATAATCACAGAAGAGAGTGAATTTGGGATTGGACATGTTTGGACTCTTAGATGTGCTTTAGATACCCATTTAGTTGCACAGATGGGTCTGGAGCCTTACATTCAAGAGAATTTCATCTCAGTATCACCAGGTACCTTTGTTGCTCTGATTTCAGGGGCAATGAGAATTCTTGAATTTTAACACTGATGATACTGTGTATGTTTAAGGAAGGTCTACAATCTGCTAAGAAGACATTCAACATTCAGCTTCCATTTTGAAAGGAGGAACCAAAAAGAACGCCAACAGAACAAAAGCTCAAAATGAGCCACCTTCACCCATTTCTAGCAGGGGCTGCTGTTACTTCCAGAGATGACTGATTTATGTTTGGGATTTTCAGTGAGTATCAGCATTATCTTCAAGATGTGTGGTGTTTCAGTGATATTGGGAAATCAAATATTCGGGCTTTAAGGTGAGATTAAAAAAAAAAAAAAAAAAAAAATGAATATCCCAGTTACTGTGGGTGCCAATTACTGCAGCGTGTCTCCATGGGAATTTTTGTTGTTGTTGTTGTTGTTGTAATTTCTGCAAGTATTTAGTTTGGTTGTTTCCCTATGTATTTATTTATTTAGTTAGATGCAGCTTCATTTCCCATGCTTCAGGCCAGCCCGACATGCTCTAAATCATTAACCCTCTGCTCCAGGGAACTTACCCTTATGGCAGCATCTTTGATATTAGATTAGATCCCTTCCGGGCAGAATTTAATTGACTGGATTTCTAGGGGGAGTGCTGGCTCCCTCAGACTCTCGCTGCTGCATGAGGCCACGATTGTTTCAGCAGTTGATTTAGAAGCCAGGTTTCTGCTGTTACATGGTAGCAAAGGGAGAGCAGGCAGTGAATCAGAGGGTACAGGCTGTGCTTTGAAGCGTGGGTTGATATGTTTCTTCATTTAGGGATACGTTTGCTCTAAGTGTACTGGCTCTTTGTAAGCATTCATACCAATAAAAGCAGCATGGCATGGATGAATACAGTTTCGTAGCACTTGGTTGTACGTTGCAAGGAAAGCTGTAATTCTCTCCATGGTAAGACATGGAGGTAACATTGCAGTAATAAGGTCATATATCTTACCTTAAGCTTAATTCGTGTAATTGGGGTTGCCATTAGCGATAGGTTAAACTTCAGTGGCAGAGAAGAAATGTAGGATATTGATGGCCTTGTTATATTTGCTGTGGCTGTAGAATTGCTTCACAGATGAGCAGTCTCTCTGAAGTCAACAGAGCTGCGTGTACGAATAGATATTTGCCTATTCATTGACTTCACTGTCAGTGAGCTCTTTCCAAAAACCTTAAGGTCTTCATTGTTAAAATACAGAGAAGAGGTGATCAGAACAATGGTTCTGGGTATCTATGTGCAACTTTCATAACAACCAGGGAGTTGTACGCTTTATTTGGTGTTCTGAGTATCCAAAATCAAATGTTCCCTCTTCAGTGATTCAGGGCTTCATAGAAAGTGAGGCTTCAAGCTACATTATTCTCTGTCAGTTAACTTAAGTCAGGTGTAACGAGAAGGGAAACGCTATGTTTTGTCCTCGCATTTCAGGAGGCTCATTCCTGTGTTTAGCTGTTCACAGCTGTTCTGTGTAGTGCGGGAGGGAGACTTCTGGGTACCAGATACGTTCAGTATCAGTCTATTAAGATTTCATTCATTAAATTTTGTTTTTATGTAGAGGAAAGTGCTATTTATCTATTTAGTTTGGTGACAGTATGAATCTAGTATTGGAAAAGCTGGTGTGAGATATTACCTGTGCTTAGTTTAACATATAAACATATAATAATAAAATATTATTACTTTTGCTAGAGAATATAAAAAAAATGACACCAAAAGTAAAACATTAAGTAGGCAGAACCTTCCACAAATTTCCTGTGACTCTTCAGTGTTCAGGTATATTCAGATATTTATAAATTACAAATACAATTAATATTTATCTCCAGTAATTATTTAGTACTTCACTTAGCTGCTTTCTGTAGTCATTTGAAGTCATTGCAGAACTTGATAATTTTGTTAATGTATTTACTAAAATACTTGTGTTAACATAGGATTTTCTGAAGGCTCTTCTTATCTGTAGGTGTTTTTTGATGCTAAAAGTATTTTCTGTAAAACCATTTCAGTTTGTGACTTGAAGTCATTAGCCAGTCCTAAAATCTAATCGTGCTGACAGCAGTGGTAAATGTATGCAGATGGAGGGGAAAGCAGGGTACTCATCCTTGGCCTCTATTACTTCGTACAAGTGAACTCTTGCTTCATTTGTCATGTCAGGTTGGAAACTGTTTCTTAATCCCAGTAAATCCATCAGAGATGGAAAGGAGGTGATACAGGTACATTAAACATGTCTGCATGAACCTTGAACAGTTAAGAATGATGACTGGAAACTGGCTTTGAAATTTGGGTACCAGATTTTAACACCTCTGTTATGAAGTGGGTGCTCAGACCAGTAACACATCTCTTGCCAAACTTGGCATCATCACTAGCATCAAAATTAGGTAAACTGGATTCTGCAGCACCAGACAGTAAAGAATAACTGTTGGTTAAGTCATGTCTTTACAGCTACACATGTATGAAACATAACTTTATTGCTGAACGTGCATGTCTCTGAGATGACCTGCATCCCTGAATTGCTAACAGATTTTTACTCTTTCCTATCTATAGTTGGATTAACATCCTTCCTTCACTGCCTGAATCTGAGGTAGTTCCAATTCTATCTAAAAGCACTTCTTATTAGAGAACAAATGGCTTTATGTTTCTCAGACAGTAGTATGTGCAGCCAAGTACAATTTCAAGTTGAAAGAGTTGAGCTAGAGCTGGTTGCATTGCTTGATCTCTGTCTGAATGTTACTGGCATTAGCATCACAGTGCACTGACTCAGTGGGGAGGGAGGATGCTTAGGCAGCAGACAGGAATTACATTTGTTTTGGGTGTTTTGTTTAAAAAAAAAAAAAAGTGGAAACTTATCTCTGAAATTACTTTGAGCCCTTTCTAGGTTTTGCTGAATGGTGCAAATGTAATGCTACAAAGCTTTTCTTGATAGGTCCAGTTCAGTGAAAGCACAATATCGGAGGAGTGAATATGAGGCAACCTTCAAATTCCTCTTTTAAAATAGTCTGAGGTTTGGAGGAGCACATAAATGGAAAATAGGGTTTCTTGATTTCTCCTTGCCCTGTAACTCCTCAGAAAGATGAGAGCAGAATCTGATCCCACAGTATTTAACATCTTTTTATGTTCTGTCACTGTAGTCAGTGATGAGTAAGCAATGAAATAAAGTGAATCCACAAGGGAATCTTTGCTCTGCGAAGATAACTTTAAGATAATGAAATGAAATAGCAAACAACACTAATCAGAGCAACAGTGGGAGGATTAAAACAAACCAAACAAAACCCACTGAACAATTATTCAGTATGTTCATTACGAACAAAAACCACGCTCCTACCTAAGTGGAGTCTGTCTCCCTGGACGTTGCTGCAATGTGACCTAGGCTTTATGCATGTGTAGTTCCTGTTTTTCACGCTTTTCTGCTTTCTTTCATCTTTTGCAGCTATTTTTCATTGACTGACCACAAACCACCTCTTTGTGATCCTTGCTCTGTCTCAATTAGACTTGTCTTAGAAGAGTAAAATGGGCTGGATGTTTTTAGGCGAGGGACAAGGGAGGTCTGGCAGGAATTATATCTCCATGATGTCTTTTAGAACTTGCTGCAGTGTACCTGCCAGCACTGTGATTATCTCACCAGCAGTCAGATAAGAAAGGAATATAACTGCTATCTTATTTCCAAAGTTCTTCCATGGAATCTCCTGGGACAGTTGAAGTTCTTCAGTTAGCAAATATCTGACTTGGAAAGCCTCAAGATATTTTCCCCAAATATCTGAGAGACTTAGTCTATCTCTCTTACCTCCCCAGTATAGCAAAACCTTAGAAGGTTCTTTGAGGCTATCCCTGCAAGTTCAGTAACATGAAATTTTCTGAAAGTGTTGAAGTTACATGTTTTACACTAATATCACTTTACACTAATACTTATGCTTACTCCTACGCTGTGAGATACACAGCAGGAAAGGTTGTCACATACGGAATCAACTAAGTGAGATATTTAATATTTTATGAACTTAAGTCTTTTGTGCTCATTTCTCCTGTTTTCCTAAATAAACAGAAAAAAAGAGGAGTCATATTGCTTAATGTTTTACAGCAGCAACATCTGTTATATTTCCCCTTTTTTGTTTCAGAGGATGCGGGCATATTGTGTGCAGCACTTACAGCCGCATTTAACATAAATTACAGTTGATGTGCAATTTGCATTTTTCTGCCTGTCTTTTAAAATAATTGTTAGAGATTAATCCATGTTCAGCAGGGTTTTTTCTTCCTCCTGTGGAGTTTTCTGCTCCTTATGTTTATTTTCCCTCTGGTATAAGGTGAACTCAGCAGCATTTGAATCAGATGAGAAACATTCCCCACTGAAAACTGGGCAGTCAGTATATGTTTGTTTACACTTTTGATTCTCTACCTCTTGGACTCTCATGCATGTTCTCATAATTTACTATGTAGATTACTGCTGCATGCTTGCAAATTGCTTTCAAAAACATATTGCCTTCTTCCAGTGTGCATGAAAATGCAACTGCTCTGAGCATCCTGCTTATCTTTTCATTAGATGACCTCCATTTTTATGCTTCACCAGCTTCCTGTTTTGTGTTTTATCCTCTTCATATCTTGTGCTACTCAGCAGCTTTTCTTTTTCCTATCTCTTATTATGTTGTTCGTATTTCTTCTTTACTAAGAGTTGTATTGTTTTTCCTACTTTTTCTGCCAGTTGACAGTAACTGCCATACTGTTCAGTTTGGAGGCCTTCTGTGCAGAATCTGTACTATATATCTCATCATGGAAAGTGTGTAGTGAGATGCAGTACTTCCTCATGGAATTTCTTCTATCTGTAATGTTCCTTTCAACAAAGATGATAAAACATTACAAAATAATCAACTTCTCTGGATGAGCATTCTGCATTGCCATATTATTGAGAATCTTCCCCTCTGATCTCCTAAAGTTGTCTTGTTAGCTGGCACACTGAATCATACCTGTGATTCTGTCATGGTTCTGAGCACACTGCAAATTTTAGCTCTTTGTATTGAAGTCAAATTGTCACAGTGGTCATACTGATAGCAAGTTTGCAGGTATGTGTCTTTATGGGCTCTTTGTTATATGAATTATGCATTTTCATCTGCATTATGCTTTTCAGCTCTGAAACTGAAAACTGATACAGATAGAGAGGATCATGTGTTTTAGTAAAAACTGAGTTAGACTCATGAGGTGGTAATATTGAAGAATCTGAAATGCTTTAATGGAGAAATTATATTTGTAATTATCTGTGTTTCCAAGCTCTGTGTGATTTCAGAATTTGTAGCACGCCATTGATGTATGCAGTTAAATCTCTTGCTAAGGGATGAGTAAAATCCAAATGTTCTTCTGTGACATGAAATGACACCATCAAGAGCTGTTATTGGCAAAAAAAGTGCTCTGGTTTTGTACCCTCTTCAGGAGAGAGTATGCGAAACTTTGACCATTGCTATGCAGGACTGCCCTCAGCTAACATTTGTCTGTGAACTTTATAGCTCCACAGTCTCTTCTGCTTGGCTGTGAAATTGGCACTTATGTGCTGTTCTGGTGCTGCTCCACTGCCAATACCGTTGAATTGGCTTTCATTGTGATATGAAGTGAGCGGGAGAATTTCTCACTTATTAAATCTCTTAAATTCAATTAGTGCCCCTTATACCATAGGAGGCCATTGCAATATCTGAAGTGGAGAAAAAAATTCTTGCAGCCCTTTCTTGTTTGTACTGCCTAGCATTTGCCTAGAGCCCTGCTCTGAATTTCAATTCTGTTCGCTGCAAGTGTCACAAATCAGCAGTTGTTAGAATGCATTATGAAGAAATAAACATTTATCAGATTGCCTTTTGAGAAGGTGAATAATTTAGCTAGAAAAATTCCACCAACAACAAAAGCATGCTGCTGACTGACAATTTATTTTATCCCTTTGAGATGCGAGGAGTTGTTGCATGCTGAGTGAATATTGATCTGCTGTATACAGATAAATGAAATTCCACTTACAATTCTTTGGTTGCTCACTTGCCACCAATTAAAACTGAAGAGCATGGTCATGCACCAAAAATATTAACTAACTCTCTTCAGATGTTGGTTATCTTCTGACCTGGGAGACTGACAGCTGCTTGTTTGATTTGCCTGTGTCTGGCCTTTGCACTATTCAGGGGTTCCTTTATGGCACATGTTATTCCCTTTCCACTGCTCTTTGTGATGATAAGTAGGGGGGTGTAGTCAGGTGGGGAAAAAAAGAAAGGTAAAAGGGAATGAGTAATTTCTTTTACTTCTCTCTTCCTTTTAGGCTTTTCTGATGATTTTCTCTGTTGGCTAACCTATGGCCACTTCCCTGCCTCCAGCAACTAGAGTCATTTAAAATATGCTTCTTTCCTGTGCAAGTATGCAGTCATGTTATGAAGTAGAAAATGAAGAAAAAGTCTGCATTTATGAAAAATGAACTTGTAAGTAAGGGGTTTGTTCTCTGGAGTCATATTGGGAAAATCACTGCCACAAACTTGGCTAATATTACAGAAAGAGGAGAAAATGACGGAATGGAAGCTAAGCAGTATGATCAAAAGGAGCACTGAGTCGGTTGGGAAGAGTATGTGGTCAGCTTACCAGCTGAGGCACACATCTGCTCCTTTGATGATGTTTCAAGCCACTGCTGCAGCAGAAGTTTGACAGCTTGCAAGGAAGCTGGTCAGAGAAGAATTAAGAAGCTGTAACAGCTGTCTTAATAGAGTCAGGTCTGTGGCTACCTGCCTTTCCTCAAGATGAGGTGATCTAAAAATAGTTAAAAAATAAATAGGGTGAGGAGACTGTATTTTGAGCAGTTTCATCTGCAAATCCTGAGTGATTCTGCTGACATCCAATTATACAAATGTAATGGAGATCATCATCTAGGCCTTGATTTGAAAATGACATTTCACTGCTTTGGCAGCTCTAAAAATACTGACATTTCTAGTAGCTGGAGGCCATAAAAATATTGATTCAGCAACAGAATTGTTTTGTAAAGCAGTGATAGTTGGCTGGCTTCTGAACTGTAGTGTGTTGCTCCAGGCTCTACAGTATATTGCTAACAAGGAAGGAGTAGGGCCATTGAAAGCCAAACATGTGTTAGTGGGGGATATTGCTGAAGGAATCAAATGTCATATACCACTTGCTAAGTGTTGTTGCAGCTTTCAGACTACACACCCCATTGTTAGGTAACCTGGCAAAAAATCTGCTTTGGTAACACTGGATTTGTGCTGTAGCTTAAGCTAATTCCAGTCAGAGGAGAGGATTCCAGATCCTTCTTCCTACGGGGACTTATTGATTGAGCATCTGTTCACTGTAAGAACTATTTACTGAATGTTAAAATATGAAATCCACGGTATTTGGAGAAATTAAAATAATAAAATATCACTGGACAGAATGAGCTTGCCTCTCACTCTCAAAATGGGCATGAATCTGAGCTGTAAAAAACAAAGTAGAAGCACTTATTGTTATTTACACTATGTGGGCCATGTAGTTATCTTTTCATTAGGAGAACAGTGGGGGAAAAAACCTTAGGAAAAATGTACTTCATTAATAGAGGCTTTTCAGAAAGAGCTTATTCAACAACCCCTGCCATGCTCCAGCAAATACTGAAATAGATCACTGCAGTACAAGAAGTGTATTTGGGGAACTGACATGCCTTAGAGTCTGAGCTGGGCTGCCTCTATTAATTTCTGCATATATAACCTCTAAAACAGGCAAGTTTTGCTACTGTCTTGACGTTCAAAGAAATTAGGGAGCGTTGAGAGTGAGGAAGGAATCCCTTTTCTCTGCTGCAATTGTGCTGTTCTAACTAAAAATTACATGTGCTATTGACGTTTGGTGTATGTATGATAGACTCTTTGCATTTACTGTTCAAGAAAATATTTTGTCTTAAGCCTCTATTTTCTTCCTGCTTTCTGCACCACATTTCGACCGCTTTGTTCCCATTCAGTCCCTGTGGCAATGCATGCTTCATTAGCATTCATTATCCTCTTGGGGGATTGCAGTTGTGGGGTTGTTGTTTAGTTTTGGTTGTGCTTCTGTTGTTGTTTTGTATTTGGATTCGTGTGTCTGTGAAAATAGTAACTCTCCATTTAATCCAAAGGGACTGGCATTTGTTTATTCTGAGAAGGCAAGTTAGAGGTTTAGCATCTCTTTTCTTCTACTTCAGTCCTCCTTTCAGGAGCTGTCAGTTTCAGACAAGGGAGATAGTTCAGATCCATGGCAGTGCAAAACTGATAGAGTGCTTCAAAAATTGCTGGAAACATAGGACCAAGTGTAATGCTGACCAACACAGCTGTGCTGGAGCCTGATCAGTAAAGCAGCTGTCTGAATCAATCATTTGAAGATGGGTATTAAGCAAGTCTCTGCAAGCTGCTCATCCAAACTTGAGCATTGATAATATCTGTAGTATGAGAAGGTTGGAGGTGAGAGAAGGGGAAGGAAGGAAACTTTGATTCATTTCCTATTCCTGTGGTAATAGCTAATCTTCCCAGTATCTGAACAACATGATTGCTCCCATACCTATAATTTAAAACTTGATGAGGCATCCATGAAACTGCCTTGCAAGTAGCAGACAAATCAGAAGTCAAAACCAATGATATTACTGATCATTTCTTTTCCTCCTAGAAGTTACTGTATTTTGAGTACAAGATACCTCTGTTGCTGCCATTATGATTACATAAAAAAAAAACTAATGGTTTTGATTAATTCCATATTTTATGTGTTGGGGGTGTGGGGGGGGAAGCAAGAAGTTCTACTCTCTTTGGAGCCAAGTAACATCACACCTTCAATAAATAGGTGGTCTGAACTGAGGTTAAGGGAATCCATCTGGGCGGCATCTGAAGCTGTAAATGACTACATCGTGCTGACAAAAAATTTCTTGCATGTACATAGGGGGGCAATTTTAGGAGATTGTCTATAAAATTTTATGAAGTTATGCTTATAGGATGTTCTAGAAGAATGTAATGGGCACAAATTGCAGAGAATGCAATCCACGTGAGGGAAACTTGCATATCAAGCAATTACAGTTTCATCAGCTAAAAATTTAATCTTGCATCTAGTTATTGGAATAAGCACATGAAAACCATGAGAAAGAGTTTAGGTCATAAAATCTGCTTCTACATTAACTACAACTAGAACAACAGTTTTCCTTTTTTTCCTTTTTCTATTTTTCTTTCTTTGTTATTTTATGGAGAAAGAAATCACTGTGAGGTCTGGAAATCATTGGAAAACAATCTGCAAGTTGAAGGCCTTGGTATCAAAGCTCCTTCTGTCCTTGTGAGCTGATCCTTTCCATTAGGTCTCCTCTCAGCTCATTAAGGACAAACTCTTTATGAGACTTTGCTTCTCCTTTGCCTTGCAGCAGGTTTAGCTCTTGTCTGTTTGGGGTGATACAGACTAGTGACGATTTTAGAATCAAGATAGCAAAAGCTGCATTCTGGAAAGAAAAAGCCAAATAATGGACCTTCTTGACCTTTTTGGTTACTTGATTTTTCACACGGTTCTTGTCCTCTCCAGTGCACTAATCTGTTGGGTGTATTAACTGCAGAATAAGCAGTCTGTGTAAGGAAACGTGGAGAGATCATGAAGTATTTTTTCCATTTCTATGTACCAATGAACTTAGTCTAAATCTGCTAGTGTTCACATGAATACCATAGTTTGGAGTTCAGTTCTGATTATTTGTTTGAGAATATATTTATCTTATCAGATCCTTCAGCTCAAAACATCAGAATATGAAACTCGTAGGTGACTAGAGAGCATAGAAATCCCAAAGGCTGTGCTCTCCTTTTTGGGGTTGATTTTCTTTTTGTACTCTGAGGACTGAGGTTAGGCTGGAGTCTTATACCATCTTTGACTCTTTTGCAACTGGAATTGGAAACCCAGCATTTTTTTCCGCATGAGAAATTTTGTTACTGAAGTTTCAATTGAAACTTTATATCAAAAGAGAAGAAAAGCTCTTTCAGAAAAATAACTGTGTTTTCCCTCAGATGCAGAGGAAGGATTCAGAAACATACCATGAAATTGAAATTTCTCAAAGTGCCTCTTAAATCTTTGCTGCAATTACTGTAATTCACAATAATAGATCCAGTACTATTTTTAAAAGCTTTTGAAGGTTGCAAGTAGCATCCATAAATTGTGGGTTGTGGGCAATCTATGAAACCATAGGTTTCCAGGGCTTTTATTTAAATGAGAGAATGAGAGAGAAAGATGTAATAAAAGTAGTAAAGAAAAAACCTGAAAGTTTTCTTTGTGCTGAACAGTAATTCTGAGGCAGGAAATACCTCAGTCTTCACAAAAGTTGTTTTCTTGTTGAACAAGATTTTGCAAGTCTGGAATAAGTATCTTTTAATGCAGTCGTGTTTTTATAGAGACTGACTAAATTTGTAGTTCACTGGTCATATCTCCTAATGATGAAGAGAATATGGAGAGAGATATACAATAGTTGGAGAAACTTATTCAGTTTTCTCTAAATTTATACAGTCTTAAGATGGGTGAGTTTCAGCAAACTCATCAATTTACCTCTTGCACCTTTTACTGTTCTATCTTGAATGTATAAGTGATGTTCAGAAGGATCATATAATAGAATCACAGAGTATCCTGAGTTGGAAGATACTCACAAGGATCATCTAGTCCAAATGGCTCAACAAAGGACCGCCCAAAAATCAAATCCCATGTCTAGGAGCACTGTCCAAAACGCCTCTTGAACTCTGGTTGCTTTGGGCCATGCCCACTGCTCTGAGGAGCCCTTTCCACGCCTGACTGCTTCTGGTGCAGGACCTTTTCCTAATAGCTAACCTGACCCTTCCCTGATTCAGCTCCATGCTGTTCCCTCAGGTATTGAGGGGTACAGAGAACACGTCTCAGAGCTGCCCCTCAGTTCCCCGTGAGCTGCAGGATGCCCTGAGGCCCCCCCTCAGTCTCCTCTTCTCTGGGCTGAATGAAGCCAGGGACCTCAGATGCTCCTTATGCATCTTGCTCTCTAGACCGTTCCCCATCTTCATAGCCCTCCTCTGGGTGCTTTCTAGTACTTTAATGTCCTTATATTGTGGCACCCAGAACTGCACTCAAGGTGAAGCTGTACCAGTGCAGAACAGGACAATCCCTTTTGAACTGCCAGCATTTACTCTGTCCTTGTAAGGCTCTGTCTGGAGTGCTGCATCCAGGCCTGATGTTGCCAGAATAAAAAAGATGTAGATCTCTTAGAAAGGGTTCAGAGGAAGGATGTGAAGGTAATCAGAGGGCTGGAGAACTTCTATGAAGAAAAGCTGATGGAGTTGGGTTTGATCAGCTTAGAGAAGAGAACACTCTGGAAAAACTTAATTACAGCTTTCTAGCACATGAGGGGACCTTTGTAAATGGGAGTGAGGCCAACTTTTCATGCAGTGTAACAGTGATTGAACAAGGGGGAATGGCATTAAACTAAAAGAGGGGAGATTTAAGTTAGATCTTAGGTAGAAATTCTTTATTCACAGGGTGGTGACATTGGCACAGGCTGCCCAAGGAAGCTGTGGATGCCTCATCCCTGGAGGCGTTCAAGGCCAGGATGGATGGGAACGTGGGCAGTCTGATCTAGCACCTGATTTAGTGGTCGGTAACCTTGCCTCCTGCGAGGGGCTTGAAACTTGATGACCTTTAAGGTCCTTTCCAACCCAAGCTATTCTATAACTCAATGAACAGACTGGAGAGGAATTTGATCAGTGTGTATTTAAGGAATGAGAAAACAATGGTTTCTGTATTCTAGTGTGTAGATGTATAATGAGATACACGCTCAGACTTAGAAATAAGGTGCATTGCTTTAGCAGTACAGGTAATTAACCTCCTGAGTAACTCACCATTCTCTGTCGTATTTCCTGGCATCTTAATTTAAGTTTAGAAGTGATGTTCAAGGAATGCTTATTTGGAGAAGTATTGGGACCTTACTCAGGCAGGAGGTCAGACAAGATGGATTGTGTTTGTCTTTATAGTCTGTATGTGCATAATTCAGGTACATCATGTATGTGCGAGGTACACTGTGGTTAGTGAGATAATGGGAACAGCTCACAAGTTGGAGCTAAGCCAGCTGTTAGTTCAGGTTCTGAAGCACGCTTGGCCCTTCTTCCAAGAACAGAGATAATTAAAAGATACGTAAAATGCCATTCTTTTCTCTTTCCCATTGTTTGAAAGCTCACTTCTGGTACTTGGGAAAATATTCTTAGGACTTTTGCTAAACAAGAGCTTTAAAGTCTTCGGTGGCTCGTTAGGGAGAAAACACTAGGAGGTAAAACAGGGAGGTATTCCTATATATGTGGGGAGCTGTTTTCCACAGGGAGAAATTCCGATCATATATGGATGGCTGTAGCTGTTGAACTTGTATTTCTCATTCTATAGAATGAGTGGGGCCATTAAACTTCTCAAGGAATTCTCTCTCTTATTTATTTTAGGGTCCCAGTTGCAAGCAGAAACCTTTTAAATTTCCTAACTGGAGTTTAAAAGCACAAGTGTTCTGAATGGGTCCTGCAGATCTTAGTCTTTGGGACACGTTTGAAAATCAACAGCAAGTACAATTTGTTTTCTAGTAAATCCAATTAAAGAAAAATAAATTGTTAAAAACAATATGTTGAACTTGTGTGAGTCTTTTGGAGTCTTTTGTTGATTTTGGCCATTTGAGTCCCCTGGCTGCTTTTAAGAAAAAATCTTAATTTGTTTAATTAAGAGTTAGTATATTCCTGTAGTATTCTTGAGAAGTGATGTTGTATTATACGGTTTTTTCAGACTGGAAAATTGAGACAGGGAAAGATGAAGTGATGTGTGGAAGACTATATAGGAAACACGAAAATAAAACAATGGCACAATATGAAACCCTGGGTATTGTCATGCCTTTTATGTGTTTGGAAACATTGCTTAAAAAGCCAAGAAGGAATAACAATACAGTGTACAGTACTGTGGTACCATCCACAATTTTACTTCAAACCATCCTGTGCCACATGACTTATTAATAGGTAATACGAGGATGTATGAGTCAGCGTGGGGCCAACCAAGATACGTTTGAAAGATCTGTACAGCCTTCAGTAAGGAAAGCCTACAGAGCAGAGAATAAGGAAAAAATCCTGTAATGACAGCATGCTTCTGAAAGCAGTATTTCTCTGTACACTTCAGCTGATGCATTGTGTTAAGGTCTGTCTTGTCAAGTGGTTGCAGTCGTATGGAAAGGTATAAAAGGATGTGACATAACTCAGTTGTTAATGAAGCAGCTCCTCACTGAATGCTACAACATTATCATGTGTCTTTTCTGACATGGCATGAAAGAAGGCAGCCTTATTTCAGAATGAAAAAGCATCAATAAGAAATGAAAAAGAGAAGCTGAAGTTGAATACAGCACGCATTCCTCAGTGCCACTTGTTTTGCTGTACCAGTGCACTGCAGGTAATTAGGCAACTCATTTAAGACTGACCCCCCTTTCTCTTTGAGTGTTTTGGTGGGTGGGTGATTGCTCCTAGGCTTGTAGGTGACTGAATTTCTCATCAACCATTTGGCATCCCAGGCAGTGATGTAGATCTTCTGACAAGAAAATCGATTGCATTGCTAAGTTTCACAATTTGATTACTTTATAAAAAGTCTCTAGAGCAGCTCTCAGTGTGATTATATAGACTTACTGCTGAAATGAAAGCTCAGTCCCACATGCTTCACAGTTCTAAACAATTTATAGTAATTATTTCCATTAGACATGTACTGAAATGCTATTTCAGTAATGAACAAGGTGATGTGCAAATTATAGAGGGGAATATGCACAAAAGCCTTAAAATAAACAATATAGGGCAAAATTCAATTCTGAAGTTACTAGAAAGAGCTCCCTGAAGCTTATTCTCCCTGTTCATGAGTTTAAATCCCACGTCAGCTCGAATTTCTTTGGACTGAGTTTTGTTTTGCAGATGAGACTTCCTTTCAGTTCTCACATTTCTGACGTATTTTGGATGATCAAGAATTAAATAACAGTGCAAACGCGTAAGAAATTTAAATTGGTTTACTGTTAGTGATGACCCCAGAAGAGCAGAAAAGTTGTAGGCGCACCTAGCTTGCTTAAAGTAGAACACTGACTGCGTTTTAAACAAGGCATCTGGCCATCTGGATTTACTAAACTGTTTGATGTTGTGTCCAATGTAACAACATGCTTGAAATAGCATGGATTAAGATATACTGTAGAGCTGATATTAAAAGGAGCCTCTGCAATGGCATATAGATAATGCCCCATGCAAACGCTTAAGTCATTCTTTTATTAAGAGCAAGAATTGCTGAGTTTGGACTGTATGAGTATAGTAGAGATGGGGCTTCAAAAGTCTGTGTGCCTTAGGAAGTGTTCCACCCCTCTGAGATACACAAAAAGAGCCTAATTTACAGGGATATCAGTAGAATGGTGTTCTATTGATTGATTCTGTGCTGGGAGCATGGAGCGTGGCTAGCTCTTGTGAACCATGCTGCTTTATAAAGTTTAAGGTTCCTGGGCTAGATTTGCAGAAGAGTTAAGAGGGATGGGAAGCATAAGACTGAGAGTTTCAGTATGCTTTCCCCTCATCTGTCTTTCAACCATTTTCAGTCCTTACCCTCCCTGGGTAATAGCTCAGACTAGGGTTTGCACCAGCTCTGGGTCATTTCAGGTTTGCAGAGGTAAGATTACTCTTTTACAGCATAACCTTGGGAGCAGGAGGAATAGGCTGTAATCCTTTTTTTCACTTAACAGCTCAATATTTCACAGTCCCTGCAGTGAGTGCTTCCATTTTATGTTAAGCAGGTATTGAATGACATTCAGCAACTGTAAATGAAACAGGAACTAGGCACATAGTCTTTGCCCTCTTAGTTCCCCTATGCAAAAGCAATACTCTTTGCTGTTCTTTCTCTTTTTACTCAGTGATTTTGATGAAATAGGGATACCTTCCATGTGAAGGGCATCTTGGCTCTTTTCCTCTCATCCAGCAGTAATTGATGACTAATTAGATTGCTGTTGCATGAGATTTTTCTAATAGCAAAGACAGGAGCTAGAGCTGAAAGGAACCCAACGTTTTGTGTGGAGTCCTGTTAATTAGGGGCTCCATGGAAATTGGCTTCAGGAATCAAACTCATGAGCTGGGCCTGGGGTAGGTAGATGGAGATATGCTCTGAGCTTCTTAGCTCTGAAAATGCAGGGCACTTCCTGAATATACCTGGTAGCACAATCCAAAACCAGCTTATGCTGAAATACGTGGTGATTGGTTTCGTGTGAAGGTGTAAACATGTTACTTTAGCTACTGGCATCTTCGCTAATTTTTTTGGGTGCATGATTATTGTTGAGTGGTGGATAGTAATTTTGAACTTGCATAAAACTTCTCAGAATTTATCTGAGAAAATACACTCTTCACCTTTATTCTTTCTCTTCAAAGATGTTAAATCACATAAATGGAAAAGAAATAAGAAAATTTCAGGTAAATTTGGTCCAAATAAAAATGTTTTATTTGCTCAACTGTACAAGCAGTGAGGAACTGAAATGAAAAACTGCATTTGTGGCATGTTAGACAAAACAAAGTAAGAGGACTCATTCTGCGTAACGTGCTGTAATCCTTGGCTGGGAGGCAAACTGTGTGTGGTGCAGGAGACGTGAGAGGTGGTAATTCCTGGGAGGCATAGATCAGCCAAGGGATTGGATGGAAATTGTTTTTTTAAGTAGTCCTAATTCAGCACAGATAACAAATTCAAACCAGTATCATAAAGTGAAACGTTTAATGTAGATGCAAGATTTTTGTTGAGTTTTGTCTGAATAATTTGTCAGTTGACATATTTGCTACTTCTTATGCCATGGTGGTCAGTGCAGTTGTATGTATCTATGCCCTTTGTTGTTCTTGTTTCTGTTGTTTACGTCAACAGATTTATCCCTACAAATATAAGGTTATATGTTTACTCTGGTGAAATGATTACTGGTTCTGTGCTATTTTCATTCACGCTTTATTGCAATCTATATGAAAGTTGTAGTGTGTCATTGGCATCAGACTTCATTCTTGTATTTTAACACCATTGAGTTTCAATGCTACGGTAGGAAAGGAGATCTCAGCTGGTTTGGTAAAAGCAGTGACCATAAAGTCATCCACTTGTTTGCATTTATTTTCAAGTTTTTGTGCAATTAGTGAGATAAGCTTCAACTCACAAAATAATGACTTGGAACAGTTTTCCTCTAATCAAAATCTGTAGGAAGAAATCAAGTTTGGTGCTTCTTGTTTTCTGTTACTTCGAACTCTGCATTTAGTCGATACATTGAATATTCTCCTTGTTCGGTTTATGATGAGAATATGGGAGAAAAAAGCAAAGTGAAATCCTAAAAAGAAAAGCAGTAGGAGAATCTCTGAGTATTATTTATATGACATAATAGAGCATGTTAAAGAATCACTGGAATCTTTCTTTATTTACAGAGAAGATGAAGCAAGATTCATCATAGAAATGCAAGAGATAAGGATGAATAGCAATGGACCATGCAATACAGTTTAATCAAGCTGGAAATAAGAGAAAAAGAAATGATTACAGGGATAGTCAAACACTGGAATAGGAGCAAAAAAGAGATATTGGAATGAAGTTTAAGTAAATGGCTTAAGTAAGGGAGGAAGACAAGAAAGGACAGATTACTGGTACAGCTTACTGTTCTTCTTTTTTAGAATTCTTAAATATTCCATTCTCTCAGATTACGTATACAGAACCTTACCTTAATGAAAAGAATCTACCAAGTGGTTTTAAATAGTACGTGACTATTCCATTGAAAAATATTAGCAGAAATGGCAGGGGCTGTGGGGCAAGGAGGATATTAATTTTGAGTCAGGTCAATTTGTTTGAGAAATAGGTTTTAATGAATACTTGTTTTTCCCCAGTTCTATTTATTTCCCAGTACAGATGCAAAATTCACACTATAAAATAAAAAACCAACACACCTACAAAACCTAACCTTGGAAGTAAGATGAGAAGTTAGAGTATGCAATGTGGGTTTGATACTGTATTGAGAATGGAATAGATTTTCAGAAACCAGTGGGGGAGCATTAGTTCTCATTGTAGGTGACAACAATGTTGCATAATTAAGGTCCTATTTTCTCAGCGCTGTGGGGAAGCGTGGATATTACAATGCCTGCACATTTTCTGTCTCCTTTGCTTGAAGGTTGCACTCAACCTTTATTTTATGTTTAAGTGAATGAGCCTCGTTTGAATTTATGACAAGTTCTTTCTTCATAACAGTCTGGCATAAGGCGTAATTTTTGCCTTCTCTGCATAAAATTCTGTATCTATAGCTTCTATTTTACTTTTTCTTTCCACTGCCTTGTGAGAAAGAGCAACCATTGTTCTTTGTATAGAACAAAGTTTGAAAGTTTGAATCCTTCTCATTTTTAAAGGTTGCATTGGCATTGGTACTTAGTGATTCAAGAGTGGATTATTGTGATGCAGCTTGACTGTCATGTAAAAGATTTTTGAACTATCACTTGAAATTCTTTCTTGACACTTTCCCACGTTTGCATCTTAAGGCTTTTATTTTAGCTCTAACTTTAGGTGGGGCTAGACTTTCCTTGGGCAATTGCTGTCAAGCAGTTTGTCATCTTTGCCATCTCCCTCCTGCCCTGACACCCAGTGTGCCTGTAGTTCGAATAGTGGTAAATTTCTGTTTCCATTGATTGTCTTCAGAATGCATTTACCTCCAGTAAGAATGAGATAAACCCCAGTACTGCATGTTCTGGGACTGTCAAGCTGGCGTTCATAGCCCTTTACCATTTGGTATATTGCTTCTAGCACCAAAGTAACATAGTTTTAGTGACCAAAAATTTTGGTGTATGAGGAAACATGGACATTAACTTGGATCCAGGAGTGGTCCATCAGATCCAGAAGTGTATCCTGTAACAGTGCGGTGTCGTATAAAACAAGAAGAGAAATGTAGGAGTCCGATCTCATTCTTTTTTTTTTTTTTTTTTTTTTTCTTTCTGTGAGATAAATTATTTGGACAAGAATATGCATATAAAAGCTTAGATCTAATCAGGTTAGCATTCTCAAATGTTTTTTCTCCATAGGTTCTTTTCCAGACAGTTCAACTGCATTAAAGCATCAGTCTGCACTCTATGTAGTAGCAAATCATTTTACAAAACTCTGCCTAGTAATGTGCTTCCATTAAAGTCTTACAGAAGATATGGGAATATCCTGACACCAAGATGCTAACACAGAAGAGCATAAGGTGAATATGTATTTAAAATTTCCTTTCTTCCTATGAAGATACCTGTTTTCCTCTCTTCTATTTCCACATTCTTGCAAAGGCAAGGGGAGAGTTAAGGAATTTGGCAGGTGCAGCAGTATAAGCTGTAGTCTGGGCTTTAAACCATTATGTGCCTGCAAAGCATGTTGTACATCCACTAACAAGGCTGCCATTCATTTTTTCGATAAATCCTGCACAGGGGTATTAGGGTCTGTGAACTGACGATTGATTTGCTGCCTTGAAAATTATTCTTTATTGATTTATATTACATGGAGGCAACCACAAATCTATAGTGGTCTTAATCGGAGAGAAAATGCTAAAGTTAGTGTCATTCTTATTTAGTCAGGCAATTACAAGTAGGTGAATTGGCTTAGTACCTCTAGGTGACATCTACATATTATTCAATTATGAATTTCAGTAATCCATGAATTACAATATATAAAAGCATGTGAGATCAAGTTAATTTTTGTGTGTGTGTGTGTAATAAGAAGAGTGCCCTTTGTTCAAGAAACTGTTTCAAATAAAATGCAAGGCTGGCATTTAAAACCTGGCAGTAGGAACCAGGTTTGATTTTTAATGAAGGTTCTTGGGATCTTTACACAGTATTTTTCTGCTGTGATGTTTAAATTAGAACTGAGAATCTGAGATACTACACTGCAGATCTGTGTACAAGGTATACATCCTATTTTAAAAGTGAGCTCATGCTGCATGTTTCTGAGATTTTGCACAGAAAATGTGTGCTGTGTGGCAGCACAGAGCTGTACCGCAGGCACAGGGACCAAACAGCAGAAGGGCTGACCTTGTGGCCTTAGCTGGCTTTGGCAATTGCTTTTACTATCATGGGTGAGGATACTGTAATTACGTAGACATCTCAGATACAGCTGTATATACATGGTGATCTTTGCATCCCTTCTGTTCTGTGAGCTTAGAAACTGGGGGATGCTGTACAGATGCTGAGGCAGTGCAGATGTACACAGTGGTTAGTGCCAAGGCAGTGGCAATGAACCGGTGGAAGGGGAAAAAGATCTTCAGTGGGGGAGTTCTGTGGAATTTGACTGCAAAGCAATGGGAACACATTAAGGAATATTAATTTAGCCGCTGTGGCTTTTCTCAGAAGAATATGTGAAAATAAATATACCTCACTCTACATACTTGATGGTAACACAGAAGTCCTGATGCTATTTTGAGATGTGGGTTGTTCACAGGGCTTATCCCTTTTCAGGGAAGAAGGGGGGAATTTAGATTTAGAAAAGGAAAACACTATATTGTATCAGGTAAGACTTTGGCTTTTCTTTTTTACTGTTCCTCTTGTAGTATTAGTATAGGATCCAGTTTCTGTAGGTGAATTTTAACTCTATCATTATAGATGGAGTGTATTTTCTTATTTAAAGAGTAATGATAATGTGTACAGTGCAAGTTTTTTGTGGACCTGGTCCTATCAGCATGGCACCTTAAAAATGACATAGGAAAAAAAAGCCAAACTGGTTTAAGGGAGTGGACTACTTGCCAGTGGCTCATCGTACTGAGGAATGCTTTTCAGACATGATGGGAAGTGCAGCAGCTTTTAAGACTATTTCCACTAGATATTTAAAGTCTTACAAGTTTCTGACTGACATAATTGTGAGTCTTGAAAATAATCTGGGCCCCAGCTGTTTTATCCTGCTGGTTTCTGGGATGTCCCTGAGCAGTAGTAGAAGTGATGAGCGGGGGCTGTCTGCATGCTGGACAGGAGGAGCACAAAGGCACCAGCAGCACGAGCCTTGCACTGCTAGTGATTCCTGCTGTGCTAAACACGTGGGCTGCTGCCTCTGTGCTATGCTTGGCAGTTCTGAATAACAGCAGATTCTCAAAATCTCACTGTCCAGATCTTTTACAGCACAACTTGCCACTATGTACCATGTTTTTTGTTGCACTACTTATTTCAGACTAAGAGGCTATGTTTTTAGAAAGAGATTTGGAAGGAGGAGTGGTGGCAGTTGTGTAGACAAGCAGCTTAATGAAATGCTACTGAAATGCCTTTTCTTCTATGAAAACTAGTGAATCAATTACAAAAGCAATTTTCTAACTCAGTGTGATTTTATTGTGTTTGACCAGGACATTTTATAAATATTACTTCTTGCTGAGAGCAAAGAGTCAATTTTATTTCAAGCTTTGCTTTCAGATTTTTGGAAAGTACCAGAAGAGCAGAAAGTGGGGTTCATCACTTTGTTCAGGGTTCTCCATGGCAGCCCCCTGGCTGGTATCAGCAAGAGGAAGTCAAGCTGCTGAGAGAGCTATCAGAGGGTATTTGGACATCAGGCTACAGGAATTTATTTACAAATATTTCTTATGTATTTGCTTATTACATCTTCTTTTTTGGGGGGAGGGGGAGCCAGGTGAGGTGTGTGGGTAGAGGTGTTGGAATTCAGTGAGCTGTTATTTATTCTGCTAGAGTTAACTGCAGGAAAAACTACTTTACCTTAAAAAGTATATGCTATTAGTCATGCTCCCCCCCATCAAGGAACATCTTCAAAACAACAGAGACTGCTGAATAGCCGTTTTCAGTTAAACTCTACAGAAAGATATGCAGTAACTTCAATGTCAAGCAAGGACAAAAATAACACGTGTATGCTCTGATTTATGGCAAGTATGTAATAGGAGCGCTGGTAAGAAAATGTAAGAAGGCTGTTTTTTCTGGAGAAGTGCAATGAGAAGTCACTGGAATAGTAAATACTCATCTATACTGGACCTCAAGTTGATAAATATAGGTACCCGTGATGCACCTCTTGCTAATGGTATTAAAACATGAATGGTTTTACTTACAGTGTTGCTCCGTCCCACTCCATTAACACACAAATCGTGAAATCACTGAACCTCTCCTTCCTCTGTGCTGCCCTACTACCCAGCCAGCCCTGGCTAGCAGTACCCTTACCCTACTGCTGTCTCTTCCAGGGAAGTGCCAACAGATACGTGCTTTAATGTGAATGTCTTTGGATACCATTTCTCCTAGTGTTATTTTCCTGGTAGATTACCTGCTGTGTAAGAAACCAAGTTGTAAAACCAGCCATTTGTTGTTCTTGGGCTTGATTACTTTCAGTTTTTAAGGTGGTAATTACATTTCTCTAGCTTTTGGAGTTGACTATTGCTACAGAGACTTTCAATATCATCTGTCACAAAGTAGGATGATAATGGGACTGTGTAAATACCTTAGGTAGGAGAACACTTTCCCTCCTGTATTTTCTTCCCATTCAGACTTCACTGTAGGAGCTTTAGGCAAATACTTCTTAGGCAAATCCTCTTAGCAACTTCTTCCTGTGAAGTAAATCATTAATTTACCAGACTGCGGATTCAATAAAGGAATAAATATTAGAGATTATCCTTGGACCTAAAAAGCAGACATGTAATGGTTTTGTCGTATGCTGCCTGGACTGGAGTTGCATTCCTTAATCCTAGACGGAATTACTGCTTGCTCAATATAGGAGTTAAGCGTTGGCAACAGTTCACAGCATTTTGATGGATGGATGATGCAGATGGTTACTGAGCACAGGCAGAACAGGGATGCTGTGGAGTCTCCTCCTTAGAGATCTTCAAAACCTGGGTGGCCCTGCTTGAACAAGGGGTGTTGTCTATTAAAAATATTAAATTCTTAGATAACAGTATTTTGACCTCATTAACACAGATCTTTTTTTTTTTTTTAAACTCAGCTCTGTAGTATAGCAGCATAAAATTTCTTCATATCAATTAATTTTTTTGTTTTGACCTGTCATGTAATTAAGATCCTGTTTATTGAAGTTATTAGAATATTAGAAAACTAATTGCATTACACTTATTTCTGGACTGTTTGTGATTTAATTGACTTGTTTTTACAAATTTTTGTGTCTCTTTGCAATTAACTCATTAATTTAATTTGTTTACACATACAAGTACTGACACATCACCATGTTGTACTAATAGAGTTTTAAAAAAAAAAAAATCATTTGTTTCCCAGTTGAAGGAGTTCTCTGGTATACATCTGTTCATTGATAACACTGCAAGTTTGCTAAGTAAAAACACTGCCCTCGTGCACACCTGTGTGTTATTCAACATATAGAGGTTTGCACAGGATGGCTGTTGTGTATGTAAAACACTCCTGTCTACAATGAAATATTAACCTAGAACAAGGGAAAATTCTGGCAATTTTACTATTTTAATGAGGAGATCCTGATTTTACTTGGTCAGTTCTCTAATTTCTGTTGAGACATTAGATTGTAATAAGGCATCATAGAGAGTAGAGTAATAGGAAAACGTGTCAGGGGAGAATAGTTAGCATTTTGTAACATATAAGGGAAGATTCTTGTACGGTTGGATCCAAAGCCCAGTACTGTCAATAATTTCTTTCCACTGACTTAGTGATTTTAATTTCTGATGGAGATTCCAGTCATTTCTTTATCCTGAGCAAAAGTTCTTTGCTATAATAATTTGTTTAATTCACAGTGAAGCTGGAGGAAGGAATGCATGGCTTCAGCACGTGCTGTGTTGCAATAACAGAGGAGGTGTGCTCTGTGGGCAGTGACAGCTGACGATAAACAAGTAAGAGATGGGGCTGAGAACTGTTGCTTTACATGGACAGGTTTTGATCTTGTGAATTTTCCAATTTTTACTGAAATTGTTTACAACCTGAGAAATTTGCCTTCCTTGCATAAAATTCCTTTCCAGAAAAGGTTATGTTCTACTACTGTGATTATTAAGTTCTCGTTTTCAGTGTTGTTATACAACCCATCTGTGTAACACTGATACCTTGATCCTGGTAATATCTTGTGGCAGTGGGCTTTACAGGCCTATAATTTGTTGTGCAGATGAGATAAAATACATGATTTTGTGATGGGTGATTATACCTTTCTCATTCAGATAAAAAAAAAAAAACCCACAACCCTGCTTCTCCCCCACCCAAAAATACCAGACCTATGTATACCACAGGGAACTCTTCTTAGCTTTTAAATTCAACTTACAGAGGGAAATGTGCCAAATAAGAACAAGTGCTTTAATTATAAGGAACAGTTTTCTTAGGTAAGACAATTGCTAGAATTGCAAAATGAATTGAATAAGTTACATAGTCTAGCAGAGTTTTTAATGAATACTAAGTCTGAAAACATGGCATGAAGCAGCTATGGTTGTATTTGCGTATTTGTTCAGGATAATTGATAGAATGGTTTAATTAAATATTGTAAAAGGTAATAGACTAAATACTCTGTGCGAGAAAAGTAAAACCATGAGATTCAGTAATTTATCTGATTGAACCTTTTGTATATTTAAGCAATAAGTCTCAATAGGCTCTGCACTTCTGGGTAATTTTAACTCAGCTTGGATGGTAATGGAATACTTCATGACACAGAAATCTGAAAAGGCTTTTGTTCGATACAAGCTTTGACCAAACCCGTAGTTCCATTTAAACATTAATCTAAACTGAAGCTTAGTGCTAAATACAAACTCAGACTGGGCTTCTCCTTATCTAGGATTAAACAAAAAATAGACTTTTCTGGGAAAAAAAAAAGAAAGGAAAAGTATCACGTGGTTTGTCATTATATATTCACATAAGTTAGGATATATAATAGATGACATGTATGCTAGTTACCAAAAAGTGGTATCTGGAAAACAACAATCCTGAAGAAATGGAAGAGTGATACACACTTCAGAACATCCTTGGCAATTGTTTGGTGGCCCTAAAATATAAAAATCGTAGTCCTTGTTTCATTGCCTTTTAATGAGGCCAGTAGTCCAGAAGAGTGAGGGAATTGGTTGTATCTGGCACCAGTGAGGCTACAACTCATGTGCTGTGTTAAGCTTTAAGCCCCTCACTACAAGGGGTTTGAATTGCTGGAACATGTTCAGAGAATAGCAAAGAGGCCAATGTGAAGGGACTAGAAAACAAGACTCATGAGGAGCAGCAGGAAGAACAGCAAGTTGAGCTGAGATCTCACTGCCTGCCAGAAGGTTGCAGCGGGTTTAGTGTTGGTCTCTTTTCTCAAGTGACAAGTGATAGGACATGAGGCAATGTCCTCAAGTTATACTAGAGAAGGTACAGATCAGATATGAGGAGGAATTTCCTCACAGAAAGGGGGGCAGGCATTGGAACAGGTTGCCAAGGGAGTATGTGCAGTCCCCATCCCTGGAGGTATCAAAGAGATGTGTGCATGTGACACTTCAGGGACGTGGTTTAGCAATAGAATTGGAGTGCTGGGTGGATGGTTGGACTTGGTGGTCGAAGTTGGAAGGTCTTTTCCAATCCAAATGCTTTTATGAAAAGAAGTGGTAGTACAGGAGCATTCATAGGTCAGTTGATAGAGAATTTGACCATTTAGCATTATATAAAGCCGAAGAACTAAACATGTATGAGTGATGAAATATCTATAGGTATAAGGAAGGATATTTGAAACGCTGTTTACAATCAGTTATTTAAGTGAGGACAAAATATCATTGAAAAGTTGAAATAGCATTTGATGAAATGCTTTTCTCGGTTTTGTTTCTGGAGGGCTTCATGTTAGATACCTTGTAATATTTAGTTACAGACTTAATTTAAGGATGCTGATAATGCATGAATTATATATAAGGTGACCTACTAATAACTTGTGATATAGTCTAAGTATTCTCAGTATTACTCTAAGTATTCTTCTTCAATGTTCTCAGAAGTTTACTAATGTAAACTAGTTAATCTGATGTTTATGAAAAGTTTTTAAGTTTTGTGTAATATTAGCATTTTAAATTGTTATCTCTTTGGTATGCAACAATTGCAGCTACAACAGAGGTTTAAAAAAAAAAAAAAAGATTATTTAAGGACCCAAAAACTCTAGATGAATTGACTTCATGATATAAACTTAAAAAGCAAACAAAACAAAGACAATACATGATTACAGGAGGGTTACGTATATGTGACAGTGATGGTTTGAAGTCAGAATATATTTCTATTGGTTCAAAATACAGTTTTTAAAGGCTCAAATCATGAGATTAGATGTTCCAGGAGCCTTCAAGCTTTTCTACAACACTTAATGTACTGTCTTTTGTAGGCAGCTATTTCCTATATTTGTCCTATAATCTTGCCTTGATCTTGGACGCTGTAAATATGTTTCTGTCTCTCCTTTGTGTTTTCCCAGTTCAGTTTTTTGCATGGATGTGAACAGCAGTAAGGAATATTTTAATCATTCACAGTATTTGTTTCTGACCACCTGAAAAAACTCTTTGCTGGGAGAGTCAGTTGTGTGGGTAGTTTGAATGCTGTAGCTCTTGTCAGAGGTAAGAGTTGTGATCCCTGCACTGCAGAGGTTAATGCAGGTTGCTAGATAGTCTTGGAGAAGCACATAATTTTGAGTCTGCAAATGTGCTTCAGTGCAAGTAAAGTCTTAAAAAGGCTTAAGAATGTCTGATTTAAGTTGTAACAGGTATCTAAATACTTCCACTTCACACATGTGATAAGCATGAGTCAGCATTAGAAATGGAGCTTTTTTTTTACAGGACAGTAAGAACAGGTCTGTTTAATTTTATGAGGATATGGATGCTGAATTCAGGTTGTTGTTTTAATTCCCATATTGTTTTCTTCTCTTTGTTAAGGATTTTGCTAGGTTATATTCATTCAGTTTTTCTAACTGGCAGTTTCTGATATTGTTAAATATTGTGCTTCAACAAACTGCTAAGGTGCACAGCTTCATTTCTTTCATTCTCACAGAAGCTCAGTTTTTCATCTTCTGTTGTCCTTGTGTTCCTAAAATTGGATCAACAAACATATTTTATAATACGTAGAAAAAGGAGTGCGTGACCTCCTAAGAGCCTTCTGGTGGCAGTGTGTTACCAATTGTTGTGCTATACCTGTTAATGTGTTTCACCTGGGATTTAATGGTTGGTTTTCATTTGTTTAAAGGTTTTCAAAATGGACTAGAGCAGATGCATAGAAATTAAGAAAAACTTGACATCCAGATCTGTGCTACTGAGCATTCTGCATTAACATAGGATTCTTATCCTTTCTTTACCCTGCCATGTGAGCACTGTTGCACGGTCTTGAGATAACAGATCTGGACTGGCTGCTGGGTTTGTAGGAAAGTAATTAAGTTTAAGGAAAACTAGAACTCAGAGGCGGTAGTGCAGTGGGAATAACTTGCTGTACTTCATTTGGCTGGGATGGTTTATGTTCAACAATACATGTGAGGAAGTGCAAGATGCAAGGTTGTAGTCAGCATTGTTTTTGCATTTCCTGTATTCTTATGCTTGATAGTGTATCTCAAGGCAACTCTGCCATAACGTACTGAGTAAGCTGGATCAAAGGTCATATCTTGCAAACCTAGTGATTTGACTCTGAACGTAAAATAGTTCACTGACAGGTGAGTGCTTTGCTGGTAAGGTGATTGCTGAAATAAGAAGGTCAGACACATAGGTTATGCCTTTTAGAACTTGTAAAACATTTAATGCATTATTGCTTGGATGTATTAGCAAAAGATATCATGTAGGTAATGCTAGGAGTTCACGTAGGTATGTAGGAGTTCATTGCGCAGCATAAGATTTATTTGGAAATTGAAGCTACCGTGCAGTTACAAAATGGGAATTCTTTCAGAATTAAATGTGTTTAAAGATTTGCAGACTGCTTAATAACAGATATTAGATTGAATATTAAAAAAAAAAAAAAAGATGACGTAACTTCTTTTTTCTAGGGAGATAAGTTACCCAACCTGATGTATCTATCAGACTTACAACTTCACACTTCTTAGAAATATGGTTTTTTTTAATTAATAACTCCATTTTTTGATCATTCTTCTAAACATTTAGTTTGGAATAATGAGTAAAAAGCATGCAATCTGTAATTTGACAACTCCCTGATATTATAAATATTATGTTATTGCATTACTTTGCCAAGAAGAGTTACTTCACATTCCAGTGTTTTCTTAATAACCCAAGGTGAGGGAGACTTGCCTAAGTTTCTGCTGGGGCATCTCTGATTAGAACATGGAAATTTTACATTTTTATAGCATCACTAAGACACCTCTAAACATACATGATTATTTATTCTTTAAATTATAGCTCTGGAGTGCAATTGGATGTGTTGCTGCTTGATTTATAATCATCGCAGCCTGCAAGTGAATGGACACACAAAGAATACAAAAACAGCCTGTGATGATTTAAGCATTCTAAGCTGTGGGATGCACTTTCAGTATCTTTCCCATCTGTTCAATATAGAAAGTACATCTCCCAGTATCTGGGCAAAAGGAACAGCCAGTGCAGCCCTACGTGATTATGAATCATTTTGTTGCATCTGTGATACTGTGAAACATATGAGTAGTGAGGAAGACCTGTTCTTCTTTTCTGGTGACCTATAGTAGTAAATAAAAAATGGTAAAGGTTATCAAGCAGTACGGAGTACTGTAGAGAAAAGAAATGCATCTAAGGAAGGCACTCCAGGAATACAATCTATTCAGACTGTAGCAGCTGGAACTAAATCTGCATCTATGGGGAAAGGCTTGAGAAGGACTAAATGGCAGTCAGTGGACTCTTAATAATGTCCCCCTGACTATGCAGGGGACTGTCAGAGCTCAGGAGCTCTGCAAACCTGTGACATCAGGGAGCTGGATAATAGAAAGACAAAATGACCAGTACTGCAAATCTTGCAGTTCTGTGGATGCTGCTTCTGGAATGGGGGTAAAGGGAGTTCCTCAGGAAAATCTGTATCTGACTTGGACTTTGTAAACAACGCTCTGTAAAATGCAGTGTTCCAGTGGTGTAAATCATGTCCTTGCAGTGAAGCAGAGACATATCTGCTTTTATAGACACCCCACAATGAAGTTTCTCCTTCTGCATTCCCCTGCTCTGTCGGTCCTCTGCCTTACCCTGCAAAATTTTGTTTTCTTTTAGTACAATGACCAGCACACCAAGCAGATAACATACAATATTATTTATAGCTTTATGTGTGTCAGTGTTCCTTCAGTGATCACCTCCGGAATGTTGAAGTAGCATGGTTGGTTCAGAAATCATTAATTTTACAGCTAGTGTATACTCTGATTTGATGTGTTTAATACAAGAAATCTCACATCTTTTCCCTCCGCTGAATATACAACCATAGTATGTGGTCTGATGCTGGAGATACTGTTGAGAGAGGTGGAAATAAAGAGAGGTGTTCATTTCTATCTAATGTTGAATTTGATCACTTGCTTGAGTGTGCAGCAAGTTTCAGGAAGATAAAATCCCAATCATGAAAGAACAGTGCTCACATGCACTGTCAGTACTTGTGCAGAATGGGAGCTGTACAAACTTGTGCTGTCATTACAACTTTCTGAAAAAATCCAGCTGAATCAAAGAACAATTTTATGCAGACATACCTTGGAGGTTATTAGACGTGCTGTCTAATGGACTTAATAGCCTCGCTGTGCTGTGCGGAACAGGGCTGCTTATTTGTTACTGGGGAAATTTTTTGGCCAATGTGGAACTGCGATCCGAGCTTAAGGTTGTGCCTACCGAAAAATAGAGATGAAAATGTAGATGTCACCAGAAAATATTTCACCTAGGTGCACTCTTTGAATGATGAGCTGCAGTAATTATGAGGGTAGGCATAGTTCAAAAATACATATTTCAATAGATTATCCCCTTCTAGTATTTCTTATTTCAGGTGTCCTCATTGAAGCCTAAGAAAAAAATGGCAAAATCCGTGTTCTAGCGTTATGCTTTTCACCTGTACAAGTCATATCTATTCATACTGCTACTAGGGAGCAAACAGCAGCAGCATGCACTCAGAATCCTAGCAAAATGTGACACAATACAAAGAGGTCTGGTTTGCTATTTCTTGCAATACTGATTAGTTTAACATTGTTCTGAAGGACTGAAATGTTTCTCTGAGTATGCTGGCAATCTTTTGAATTGTAGGAACAAATCCTTCTAAAAGGAAATAGTGAAGATTGCAAATTCAAACATGTTCATTTATGTCAGATTATCTTTTCATTTTGAACTGTGTGGAAAGGCATGATGCATAGCTGTGTCCATTTGTGGACAGCTGTCAGCATAAGTAGTTAATTAAATATGTAGACAATAATGCACTTTTTTGGATGTTCTGTGACACTGTATTTGGAAATCTTCCTTGCTATTAAAACCATGGCCACTGACTAGATTGAAGTGTCAGAATCTAATTATGACTGAAATATCCATGACTATAACTTTTCCAAATATGTCACAGTTTACTCAAAAAAGGACTTGCAGGAGATGAATCTATACAAGAAAGTGTTGGTAATGTAAGTGATCTTACAGTGAATAAGATCAAGCAATTAGAGCATCAAGGGTTTATATCTCAACAAGTAGTGTTCCCCTAAGAAAGAGCAGAGAAGATGATCTTGAAAATAAGTGTATTTGGATTTCTGCCTCTGAAAGTACTGCTTACTAGTGAAATGGAAGAAAATTCTATGCAGTCAAACACTGTCTTTTAATGCTGTGTTATAAACAGCTTTTGCTGTACTGTGCTAGATCTGACGTGTGTACACACACACACACACACACACACACACACACACACACACTTTCCTCCAAATACTACACTGCGTTTTGGGAAGGCAGTGATTAGGCTAGTGACCAACTAACCAAATCTTACAACATAGCCTGTACCATAAAACAAATGATCTAATGTGATGACTGATACACAGAAATTCTGCCCTAACTCACTGCAACCTATTGATTCTTATAGTGCCTCAGGATGCACTCCAAGGTATCTTCAAGACTTCTGTGATCTGTAATTCAGCTCCAAATTAACATACTTGAGTCTTATTCTGCCCTTTTCTGACTTGGTAATATACTCATTGTCTTTTTAGTGTCATCACACCACTTTTTTTCTAATGACTGTAAAATATCTGATGGAGAAGGGCTTAATGACCTGGAAGTAACTAGAATTCTGCAAACAAGATAGCTGCCATATCACAAACAGTACTGATATTTTATTCACATATGCTTCTAGCTACTGCAATAAATCTAGATCAGCTACTGTACTCATTAAGTGAATGGATAATTAGCTTGTGGGAGTCTGGATAAACTACCTGTCAGAGTAGTGCCTTTGTAAAGGAAGACATAAAGCAGGTTTGCAAGCTTTGAGAAGGCTTTATTCAAAGAAGTGACTGTTACTTGAAAAGGGTCCATACAACATCATTTTCTTTCTTATCTGAAAGAGCTGCTTATTAGAATACAGTCTAAGAAAAACTAGTTTAAGATCATCCAGTTCTGCAAAATATATAAGCTGTGCTCTGAACTTTTAGATGCTTGAGACTGATTTTCTTTCACATCCATTTTGCTGTTCTGTGGTGGCTCTGATGCCATTGTGCGAACAAATAAGTGATGAGAGGTAGGAAATTGTCATGCGACACTCTGGAATGGATTGGATCCGCTGCTGTGTCAATATAATCTCCATGTTCATTTCTTTGATCTTGATTCCTTCCTTACTGAAGGGAAACAGTCAGTCTTTATCCTTTTCTCTCTTACTCTGTGTCACAAAACTCCAAATGTGACAAAATAGGAAGGACTGTGTCATACAACATACTATTTTTTCCTCAAAGCCCAATTAGTAGCATTCTTTGTCTTGATATGTGCATATAAATGAATATAAAACTGCTGAATACAGAAGTTAACTGCTGATTTAACCACTGGAAGAACAGCTTATTTCTTTACTAACTAAAATTTTTGTGTTCCACAGTAAATCAAGTGTAGCTCATGTTATTTGTGATGGAAAACATTGTGTTGCAATTACAAGAAAGCAAAGGACAAAATGATTTCATATTAATTTCAAATCTCATGAAACTGGTGACTTAACAAGTTAGATAACGTAGTGTGGAGATTTATTAGGTGATGTACGTTAAGGAAAGATTTGCTCTGTAAATTAGAGAACTGTTCACAACCCAAAAGGTTATGGGAGAAAATCAGGTCAGAGACTGATGATGCTTGTCCCTTCTTTTTACTTATTTACTATTTATTGGTGTTTGGTGCTGTGCATCAAAATGCTGTAGTTATAGTACAGAAATGCAGTTGAAGGATTTTCCTATTTATTGCTTTTCATTTGTGTTGTAGTCTCACTTTCTGGTATTGCTCTTGTTTCCTTAAGCTTCTCAAGGAAGCAAATAGATCCTTATATTCTCAAAGAAAACTTAGTGATCTGGTTGAAATATTTCTGAGTTCTGTTCACATGCTTGGAGAAGTCCTTTTCTTCTGCAAAGTTTGCTAGATGATCAGTTTCCTTTTTCAGCTTAAACCATGCAGACAAACTGAAGGGCTGTTTGGTGCAAAAAGACTAAGAAGACTAAACAGCCCCATTGCTATTATATCATATACCAGAAGGTCTTGAAAATCTGCGTCGAGGAGTGATTAAATACAGCAAATTCAAAAACAGGGAGATAAGAATTTTATTGCTCAAAATGTTTCATATTAAACAGAAGCTTTAACATTTTTAGAAAGCTTGCATATAATACATGTCAACTCTCTGGTGTATTTATCCTACCTGCTAGTAGCTTGTAGTTAGAATTTAGCCATCTGTCAGCAATTAAAACGCAAGTACTGATTTTCATATACTAGGACAACATACAAAGAGAGCCATTTTCTGGGACTTACTCTTGTTAAAGGCAAAGGCAAGTAGGAAATCAATCATTTTTCACTGGATCAATAACCATTGTAACGTGGGCTGTAACACAAAAAACAGCATCAAAACCAAATACTGTCGATGTGCAGTACATCATTGTGCCATGCTGCACAGGTGTAAAGGTGATGATTTAAGTTCCATTTCAGCAGATAAGTAATGCCACGAGTAGTTGAGTAGGATTTTATTCTTGTAAAAGATTTAGGAGTATGATTTATTAAGTTTGATTTTCTAAATGTTACATGCTTTAGAAGTGGGGAATATAAATACTTCTTAGAAATCAGTTTTACCTTAGATGCTCACATGAGAGTTTGATCAGGAGAAGGCAAGCAGGTTTTTTGTTTCATTCTTTCTTTCGCTGGGGTTTCACAGAAATGAAAAGAACGAGATTGATAACAACAAGGAATGTAATATCCTTTGAATCAAATCCTGCAGACCACCCAAGAACTGGCAGTGGTAATTTCCCCTGTGGAGCCGTGTGTTAGTGCTTTGGTCTTTGTCAGGGAATCCTCTCATGCTGGTCTTACTATTAACTCTGTTTAGGGCTATCCAGACTAAGCTACATAAACCTGTAGACAGTGACTGTCAGTACAGTATTGATTTAGTTATTTGGCTTGGTGGAATAGGTACTTAATGCTCAGCTCCTGTTCAGCTATTTGGACTAGAACAGCTTTGTTGACATTGTATTCTCCCTTTACTAGTGTACCTTAAAGCTTGATATTGTATGAAGATGGAAGCATAACTCTTTAGTGAGGACCAAGTGGACAAACTATTTATGGGATAAATTTTCTGCTCTGCTCTGGCTCCTTCAAATGTTCTGGTGTTCCATGGGGCTGCTTGGTTCAGCTAGCAGGAAGCGGGAGAATCCTCAGGTGCCTCACTTCTGTCTTTGCCTTCCATGACTAAACATCACAGGGAGAAAAAAGTTTGTGATTTTTCTTTTGTTGCCCCTCCCCTCCATTTCCTTGCCTTAACCCAACTCAACTAGCTTTATTTTGACTAGAACAAAATGCTCCCTTTTTTTTTTTCCTAGCCAAATACTATCCACCCCAAAGGTACTATCCAGTTATGCCATTGTTTCTAATAGATTTTTCTACGTATTAAGACGGGTTAACAGCAAGTTTTATTATGTTCTTCCAGACATGCCAAACTAATTTCTGCAAGTACTTCCCTTGCTTTTACTTGGATAATTAAATTTTAAAACCTGGTATTGCCCATTATAAAGAAAACTATTGTTAGAAGAATTATGAAGATAAGTTTCATAACATACTGTTTGAAAATATTTATTTCCTTACTTAAATAATTCTCTTTCCGTTGTGAAGCCCCTCTAAATAGTAGCTAGTACTGCATGCTTTATACTTTGCCAATACGTTCATAGAACAGCCCATGCAGCTGCAGAACAGACCAGAGGTTATTAGAACTTGTCATGGCAGATAGTCTCAGTGCATTTCCTTGTGCTTTGTCTGTTGTTGAAAAAAATTAAATTAATAAAGATGAAAAGCACTGCAATGTATTTCTGAAATTATTGTATTCCAGGTATTTAGGAGTACTGTTTAAAACTTTGGATTGGTTCTGTGCGTTTGGTCACAGAATTACTTAATGTAAACAACCCAAACACTTCATTTAGTGCAAAATAATTTTGCTGCATGATCTTTGGCTTGACAAGTTTACCTGTATTTTGCTTCATGGCAAACTTGAAAGAAGATGCAAGAGCAGTAAAATCTTTTGCTCAGTTGGTGATAGTCTATGGATTACAGGCAATTTTGCAAGCTCTCTATCCTCCATTTTAATCTCAAATGTTTTGATCTATCTTGGTAGGCAAGCTTGTGCATTATTTTTCTTTGCTTCCTGCTGGGTAGGCTGGAATATACAGAGAATTAACTCCTTAGAACAACAGCCCACTTACCCAACAGGGTTCAAGCTCTTCTCTGAACCACTGAAAGCAGAAAAAAAGTGTTTTATGGAAAACTGGAAAAAAATATCTCCACTGAAGAAAGCAGGTTTTCCATATTCTGCCTCCAGTAAGTATGGCTGCAGGAAAATGGGAAGATGCAGAGAAACAGAAATTTTTGACAACTGTCTGTCAGAAGTTCAGAAAATGCACCATATAGTGTCAGTCACTAGAAGGACTTCTGCCTAAAGCCAGCTTGGGAAGCTTGGGAATCCATCTGAGCTCTTTTTGATAAAGGGATTTACTCAAAGAGAATTCCTTGGCATTGTCTTGCACAGACAGCAAGTACTAAGGGGTACTACCTGAATACCTCAAAACTGCACCTTGTTTGTGTGTGATGGACTGGAGCTACTTTTACAGGCTGCTGCTTTATGTTCAACTAACTTTCAAGTTTATGAAGCCGTGATGCATGGCCCAGGAGCAGAGCAGTTGCTCCTTGTTGGTCTGTGTGCTCATGGCTGTGGCAGCTTCTTCGTGAGCTTCGTGTCACTGGCTTGTCACTGGCTAACTATGCTTTGGCAGCCTGTGGAGATGGGGAATGAACAGGACTGCTCAGGATGCTTTTGCACGTTCCCTTGTGTGTAAAGGGATTACCTCAATTGAAGCAATCAAGGGGATGGTAGTCTACTCTTTTCTGAGAGGCAGGCTTGTCTTCCAGTTAGCACAGAACTGAGACAAATACACCTACACCCCATTGTTAAAACAGCAATGAGAAAGTATTTTTAACAAATGCTGGCTCTAATGGTACTTTCTACTTTTAAGCCTCCTAGTGAAAGAAACCGATAGAATGCAAGGGACTTTTAAAGAGCTTTATCACATGAGGGAAGGCTTTGACAGCAAGTAGAATTGGAGCCTGGACTGCAGGTCAGAGAGAGATGGGACCAGGTGATTCCTGAAGTGTTAGTGGATGAGACAGGCTTTGATACCTTGCTGCTCAGGAATAGCTAGCAGGCTCTGTTCTTCCCCAGGGAAGTTAGCTCCTGTGCTCTGAATAAATGGAAGCCTAAGAGAAGCCTTAATTAAGAATTAACTTCCATAACAGCTAAATGTAAAAATACATTTTTATTGTGAAAATACTGTTGTTTTTATTGCTTCAGGCAATTACTTTTTAGAGAAGATTTGATTCTTTCATAGATATTCCTAAAAATGAAGTTATCTAAGCTCTTCAAGTTCTAACACCTTTTTCTTTTCATTATGTACACTTCTTAAGCAGCATTTTATCACGTAAAGAACATTTTTAAAAATTCTTATTGGCTCAGCAAGTAGGCTCCAACTTGGTTATGCTAACAGCAATCTTCTGCCTCTCTTTAATAGTAGCATATATTGGAACCTAGGGTGAAGTTCACATATAGTAACGAGGTGTATTCAGAATCGTAAAGTTTTTCCAGTGACCCCAAGTTAAATGTACTTTGTTACAGAGCAGTTCACTTTTATTCCCATGAAAAATAATGTGTTTTATAAATGCAAAGGCTGCATCAACAGGTGGTGTGTGGAAAAACATAAATTTCATGTGATAGATCCTTGAGTTGTTATGAACCTTGAATTGTGAGCCTTTTATATACCATAGTTTGTTTTCCGCATACTTTGTGTAAGTCATATAAAGGTAAAGCAGGTGCAGATGAGACTAGATCATGAGTTGTGCTTTTCAAAGCAGCATTTATTCTTGATGGGATATGCAGTATGTTTAGCTTTTCAGGGGTGAAAAAAACACAGAGCCTTAATGGAAAGTCACTACTGTCTGAAATCCAACTAGATGCAATCTTTTCTGTATGCTTAGAGATGCCTTTGGAAGGAGTCTGGAAGGGAGACTAGATAAGGAGACAAAGCAAGCTGCCATGTGAGTCCTGTACTTTTTTTTTCTCCTGACAAGACCTGCAAAAGCCCTCAGCTCTGGAGGATTTTTGTGAATTTTGGGAAGTATGAACACTGGCCTAGATGCCAATTTTTGTTTTAACGGCACAGGAGAAAGCTGACAGACACATCTGCCGTTTGTTCAAATAGTTTCCACGTGCTTCTGCTCTAATACACAGTACCATCTGTTGAGCTGTTCTGCAAACGGATTTCTATTCTTCAGTTGACCTGCAAACCTAATTATGAATGTGAGGATTGTGGAGGTTACCTTTTAAATATACAGCCAACATTTCTCTAAAATAAAACAACAACAAAAACAACCACCAAAAATGTCTGTGGTTCCTGTTTGAATGAATTATTTAACAGATTACAGAAATGCATTGCAGTTGAAATAGCTCTCCCTACTGTGGAGAATAGCCCTGTTTACACAGGGGCTAGATTCTTGTGTTGACAGTACATGGCATTATTTCACATACTTAAATGTGATGAGGTCTGATCCCCAGTTCTTTCTTATTTGATTTCTTATTTTGATGATCACCCAATCACCCAAAAGTGATTTGAGAAACAAAAGGTTTTGCTATTAGCACTACATTGCACCAAAATACTTGGAGGTTGTAGGATGTTTTCTCAAAGAGAACTGCCAGGAATTAGGTGATACACCTAATTTGTCCCACAGTAACATACTGACACATCTACAATCCTGAGATTGTGAACACTGGTCAGTCAGACTCCTTAACGTAAATTGTTCTAGCGTGATTAAAAAAAACCCAGCAAGATACTTCAAGGCCTTTGCAAAATTCCTGTCTTCTCCTTTGAATGATTTTGTCTTGCTGGATGAGTTTCAGTTAAGCTGCTTTCAGCTGAAGTGGCCAGAGTTTGCAGATGTACTGAAGCATCTTAATTTTTATTGCCACCATGCTTTCTCCTCCACCTGATCCAATCACTATTGTTTAAGCTCTAACCCAGTTATTATGTGTCTGAGGTTGACACGAGAGCTGAGAAGAAGAGAGCAGGCTGTCAAAACCAGCTGTCAGCCTGGATAGGAAGAGTGTGAAATTGAAGTAATAACTGGAATATCCACAGCATCTGTTCGAAGATTTTGAAGAATTTGACCAGTTGGCATCCTTCCAGCCCTAGCTGAGTGACATCATTTATTATCAGTCAGATACCTTTTGTCTTTCATGTGTATGCATGATATAATGTGAGGTGCTGGTGCACTGGAGAGAAAAGCTTTAAAATTATAGAGCAAGGTTTAAACCTGACAGCTGGTCCAAGGAGTGATTGGTAATGTCAGTAGTTACTGTATTCTGAGGGCAGGGATGTTTAAGATGATATTGAACTTGGACATTTGGAAGCTAAGAATTTTATCTCTTAACATGGTATGTTTGTAAATGGACAAGCAGATAAGGTCAGCAGAGAAATTCTGCCACTACATGACATTGCTCATTAACTTGTTTCCAACAGTGGAAGACACTGGGCAAACAGGGCATGTTTTCTTGAAAAAATTCCAATTTTTTTTTTTCGAAAAAAAAATGGAAAATAAAATATATGGGGTTGTGAGGCTCAGCTGTGAGAATATTTGTGGGCTAAATTCATCTCTGCCACTCATGTGACGTTTGCAGTCTTGGGTAATAGTGGACACCTGCTTTACTGACCTATCAAGAGGAAGAAGTGAATGAAAGGCTCAGAGAAATTCCCACAGATCAGCTGGCACTGCATTTTGTCTCTAGAGTTCTGGTATGGGATTTACATCTAGCCCTGTGTTAGCAGATCTTCTGTATTGCTACTGGTTGTTTTTATTTTCTCCTGCTAATGTATAAGCTCTCAGAACCCCTCCCCTCCTTTTTATCTCCATTTCTTCTCTTCCATTCTATCATTTACTCTGTCCTTTTTGACGCTTTTTTCTGCTCAATAATCTTCTCCTTCAGAATCAATCTATACACAAACATTATTCTCTGTAAATATTCTTTACATTTTATGCTGTAAGTGGTATTGAATATTTTAATTGTACTGGTACTGAATTATTTTAATTATACACTGTCCTATATGAGAATTATCTCCTCTTTCACCTATAGTTTAGTTTCCTTAGTAATACTATAAAGCAGCCTTAATGTTGACAGAGCACAAGCGTCTTTGCCCATTTTGTCATCTGAATCAGCTGTGGAGAGTTAGAAGACAGTGTTTATCAGTGTCAAGTTCTGTTCCATTCCTCCTCCTGTGGAGAAACGAGCGTGTTAAGCAAAGTGGATGGTAAGGTGCTGGGGGGAGTTTTGTGGCAACTGTTAAGTCCTGTAACTTGTGGACCTTGACAGGAATCAGCGCTATGTGGAAAGAATCTTCTTTTGCAAAATTCACCTAAAGGTTGACCAAGTCTCTGACTTTGTCATATGTAATTTTTCGTAGTTTGCATACTGTTGTAATACAAGAACTAGTTATTAAAAAAATGAGTATGTGAGAAGTTTTACTGCATGCATGCTATTAAAGACACTACTGACAGTGGTCAGACTTGCCTTCAAAGCCACTACATCTTGGTTCTCCAGGATAATAGAACAACACATCTTACAATCTTGTGTGTAAGTGTTTTGTGCTTCCAATGATTTGTCAGGATTGGTTTTTGTTTTTAGAAAACAAACTTTCTGCTTGCCGAAATGACAGCTTAGTGCCTCACAGCTATTCTCAGATATCAGGAAAAAATCTAGCTGGAATTAATCTGATTCCACTGGCATCTTGCTGACAGACACATCAAAAGGACTGGAAAAGATGTCATAATCTTTGGTTATGTAAATATCTGAATCAAGATTGCTCTGAGGCAAACTGCAGAGCAGATGATAATGTAGCCCTTCTATACTACATCAGCAATCGTTTTGACAGGTGAATTTGAATGCTAATATCTCATGAATAACATTTTGGGAGGGCAGAAGGAGGCATTGTGCACAGTATGGAAACTTATCACCAAAATACATCTTAATATCAGTAAACTATAGGTATTTTTCAGCTCTCTTTAACAATTTAAGGGAAAGCAAATATATTTTGTCGCTCCTTCTTTTGTTCATTGCCACTTTCCTACTCCCCCACTGTCCAGAAATTGTACAAAAAGCAGAGGAAAAAGTGGCCTAAATTTGAGTGTGACTTAGCAGCATCAAGGCAGTGTTGGTGCCTGGGTGGCACTTCTTGCAAATGTTTGTCTCTGCAGATTTGGACTTCATGCAGCTGTTGAGGGATGTCGTGTTACTTCACAGCACGTGCTCTGCAGTACCAATCTTCTGCTTCATTTTAAAAGATGACTTTTTTTCACGATGCAGGGCTTTCAGAATGGAACAGCTGTGGGCTCCTCAGGAACAACTTAGGAATGAGCTTTCTTTATATTAGAAATAGGACAAGTGGTGAACTTCAGTTGTAGTGATGGAGGTAGGGAGTGAAGCCTATAGCACGTTAACAGTGTAGCACAGGAAGAGGCAGTCTGTCTGTGGGCCTGTTCTTGCTGATGCACATTTCAGTGATGCTCCCAGACAGAAAACACAATGTTCTGTCTACTGGATATGGCCTCATTGGCTGGTGCTCCATGGATTTTTCTGTAACTGTGGCACAGAATTGTGATAGAGCATTTCAGTAGAAATCCTCTAATGGGAGTGGAAATTGCGCCTGTTTCCTTTCTAATTTCATCCAGTGATGCAACCAGAGCGCAAAATCTGGCACAAATGGTCGGGCTTTAAAGAGTTGAGATAACTGAAGAATTTATGATCCCACTGCAGCAATTTCACCCCAAACTTTTCTATGAACTGTAGAAATGGGAGCACAGATTCAGATTTGCTTGTTGCTGGAATCACTTGAAGCTTTGTGATTTGCATCATTGAGCTAAATAGTCACAACCATTTCTCCTCCATTCTGCGTGTGTTTCTTATGCAAGGCTTTTAGGAGAGGAACCCTTTTGGGATTACACATTTTGTCCTGCACTGTTATACCTCAAGATGTGATAATGGAAAAAAAAAAAAAAAGGCTCTGTAACCCAGTCACTAGATGGTTCTTGGAGAATAAGAGAAGTGGTGTTTTGCTAATATGCAATAGTGCTATTTGCCAAAAAATTTAGTAACTTAACAGGTTTTATGATTACAAATTTTGTCAGGTACTGAATATCTGAGAACAGATTCAGCCCATTTGAAGTGGGATGAATCCAGACCACCTTGTGAAGTTTTTTACAGAAATATCCTAGAAACAAAATGCAGACCAAGCAAGTGGTCTGGAACAGGAAGTGAACCAGTTTGAACAAGAGAGATAATGCTGTTTCTGTACGAGAATAACATTGAGTTCTGTGGAAAAATGCTACTTCAGGTCACTGGCTTGATGTGGGATTGTTCAGAACTGAGCCTTTGCAGGTGGAGATGTACGCAGTAACAACCTGTGTGCAATGGGAGCAGGCCTGTAGGCAGAGGGTTGGTGGTCAGGGCATGTGTGATAGGAGTGCAGAGCAGCTTGCTTTAACCTGCATCTCTTCTGGTGCTGTGGATTACGAGCTCCTGTGCCTTTGAGCATGCTTGGCATGCTGACTGTGAGTAGTTTCTCTTCCCAGAGGGAATCCCCATTACAGTACTGGAAGAGCCAGCATTGTGTGAGAACCCACGTGCACTTGGTGGCACAGCTGAGGGATTTGCTTCCAAAGTGTGCTGCTGAACCAAACTAAAACTAAAGTAGATACTTCACTTCCAGGGATCACAACGTTCTGCAGTCCTGTCTGGTGAGCTGAACACAAGGCTGGGTCCCATCTGCCAGTGAGATCTTTTTTGGTTTGTTTCATTTTTAAGATTGTTTTTTGGGTTGTTTGGGTTTTTTTTTTGTTTGTTTTTGTTTTTATTGTATTTGGTAGTAGCTGAGAAATGATATCTCTTTAATTGAATTGCCTCTGTTGCTGAGAGTGGAACGCTTTCAAAGAGCAGCCTGGAAGGACCTCTAGCTCTTCTAATTCTGCCACTGGGCCTTCATGAATGAAAAAGCATTTTAATAAGCAACTTGCAGCTGTGCATCTCTGTTAAAGATATTAATGCTTTCTTGATATCCAGGCTAGTTAAAAAACTCATTTTTACCCAGATGTTTTAGTGAGGTAAGTTCTTTTTATACTAGAATTTCAGTAGGAAAATGCTATTCCCCTATGCTGAATTCAGAATCTACTGAAATGCATAATTTTATCAAGAGAACCATTACTTTTTATTTTCACGGATTTCTTTATGTAGCACTTCAGGCTTCAGATTTGCTGAGGGGCAAAAGAAGTTAAACTTGCACTTTTACATTTTATTTTTGCCATCCATTCCTTTTACTCATTGATGCAGGTGACACCACTGGGACCTGCTGAACAAACCAGGATAAATGATGGCTATTTACAAATAAGTGAAAGTGAGTGCTTACCTGTTTGGGAGATAAGTCACCTTGGATGCCATCTGTTGTTCTCAAAGGGATGTCTGCTATTTATTCCTACAGCAACTGCATTTTGTGCCTCAGAGAGCTCTTTAAAATCATATCAATAAAGCTGCTTTGTTGTGAATCTAAAAAGCATCAGAGAGGTCGCTGCCCTGATAAAGCCTCCTGCCTTTTGGAGCTCATCCAGTCATCCTACTGAACAGCAAATGAAGTCAGCTACTTTGCAGGGAAGCTAAAGGGGTGCTTTAATTGTGGAAGGATTGGAATTTTCCCCCTGAATTTTTAAATGCAATTTTCCATTGATATATCGAGATAGACCACAGGACGTTTGGTGAAAGGACAGCAGCTTCTCTTCTTGGTGCACTTTTTACTATTACTGTTTTTCTACATGCTTGTGTTTTGCTTGCAGGGCTAATGTTCGTGCCCTCCAGCAGCAGGAGCATGCAGAGAGGATGTCAAATCTCTTGCTGCCAAATGATAATGGAGATTTTCTTTAGCTCAGGAGAGAGGTCTTTGAGGATCTGAATGTTTTTTTCTTGCAGTTGCACCAGGGGCAGATTTCAGAAAGAGGGGCTGCATCTGACACCACCGTGGTGTTATTTTCAGATGTCAGCATATATCCCACCTCTGTAATGATGATTTCCCTGAGGGGATCTGAACCCATGTATCACTCCACATTTCAACAAATGTATTGCTTTACAGAAGTCTGAGTGTTAGGAAAACCTGCCGTTTTCTGCTGTTTCTTTTCTGGGAGAACAAGACCAGACCTACTGCCACTCCCCGCCCTCCCCATATTCCTGTTAGCGGGCCACAGCAGTGTCTGTCAGATCACTGGCAAAGTAATGACAATGGGAGGAAAAAAAGAAAATGTTGTGACCTTCAGACTTCGTACACAGGTCTAAGGTGAAATTTGAGCACTGTGTTCCACCAATATAACTATAGTGTTACTGTATACGTTAGCAGGGAGTTCTGGAAGTGCATTTAGGTGTGAGCTTGGGTGTTTGTTTAGCTTATAAAAGACTATAGCCTGCATTTCTGTGGGTGTTTGTTGACTTTTTTTTTTTTTTTTTTTTGCTTGTGTATAATCAATAGATATCAAGATGTTATAATTGCAATATAATCAGGAGAGTAAGGCAAAACAGACAACGATTACAAAAAGAGAATAAGTGGAAGGCTTACCCTTATGCTGGGCTCACCCACAAAACACCAAGAGAGATGATCTCCAGAAGAGATCCTTCCCCTCTGGTAGCCAGCTCTTAAATAGGTCCAGGAGGGGTGGAGCCTGGCTCCACCCCTTCCGGCAGCACAGGTGAATTGCCTTCACCTGTGCTCCTCTGGCTGACTCAAGGCTCACCTCAGGTGATTAATCAGAGGTTCAGGCCGTGACTCAGCAGTTCCCATACAATCAGACACCTGAATAATTAAAAATGGATCTGCTTTTGGTAGCAAACTAAACAGTAGCTCAGCCTGGTCATGCTTCTACCATTAAAAAACAAACAAGCTGTATGGGAACTGCTGAGTCACGGCCTGAACCTCTGATCTGGAGATCATCTCTCTTGGTGTTTTGTGGGTGAGCCCAGCATAAGGGTAAGCCTTCCACTTATTCTCTTTTTGTAATCGTTGTCTGTTTTGCCTTACTCTCTTGATTATATTGCAATTATAACATCTTGATATCCATTGATTATACACAATTATATTGTGATTATAATATCTTGGTTATACACTGATCTACACCAGCAGGAGCATGGTAACTAAGCCAAGTGCCCTAAAATACCATTTGGTTTACTTTTATCCGCTTAAGCAACATCTGAAAATATTACAGTTTTGATACCCTTTATTTCTTGTTAATTTATTTTTAGTTTCCACTCACAATTCAAGGAGAAGCTAAAATACATTTGACTTTGGAATGTGTTTTCTGGTTTTGTCAGCTTAATTTATCAACACCTCCAAGTGCTATAAAATCACTGTTAAGTGCTGGATATCCAGCCAATTATGTGTTTTATTTTAGTGTACAGTAGTGCATGTGAAATGAGCAAGCAATTAGTATATATTCAACTATTTTCTTCTTTAAAGGAAAGTTGTTAAGCCACTGGAAATAAGAACTGGCTGTTTACATAGGCAATTATAAGATTGAAAAGGTTTTGACTCTTCCAGGGACTTAATGGAATTTGTTATGGTGTGTTTCTCTAATCTGCTTTCTATAGCTTTCTCCTTTCCCTCCCCCATCCCTGCCTTCATTAATAGCAGCTGTGACTAATTACTTGCACAAAATGATCAGTGAGCAAATCCATTTTCTCCAGATAGTCTCAAAAGTCATTGTCATCTTGTCAAAATATAAACTTGGGAGAGGTAGGGAAAAATAGGGAAAAAATGTACTTACGCTTTGTATTTTCTTCAGGATATGTAATCATTAAAAGGGACAGGGACTTGTGTCTCCATTGGTGGTGGTGCCAGGTCTCTACTGACCACCCCCACCTGTCTTCATGTCTAGCACTGTCAGCACTGGGAATGGGACAATGCAGCAGAGGTGGGAGCTGGTTTCTGTTTTTTTTTTCTAGGTGGTCATTTCTAAAAAACACAGCAGCAGTTGCGAAGACAAATCTCTTTTCATACTGCTTTACCTGACACTGAGCAGAAGAGAGAATGGGGGATGCTTTGGCATCTTCAGCCTCTTAATCCCTCCCTGATTCCTGTGTCAATCCTCTGTGATTACATGTTTCCCTGTAACCTATTTGAATTTTTGCCTCCAGATTGAATGTTGCAGTCTTTCCTTTCAAGAGAGAACAGCAGAAGCAATTGGTGTTTCCATTCTGGATTTAAACGCTTCAGACCACTCATTTTTATCAATTGAATGTATGAAATATACTTTGCATAAATTATTGAACTGTTGGGGAGAATGTTCTTACAAGCTTCACTCAGGCTCCCAGTGGAGCCCATAAGATGCTGCATTTCACCAGTATGGTTTTAATGTTCTTCATTTTGCCTTTGCTTCTTGAGTGTGTTGACTCTGTAGAACAGTTTGAAAAAATATTCTTCATTGGTGAGCATTTGAACTTATTCCTTTTCATTGGGTACATTGATGTGTATGTGTTCATTAATAAATAAGTATTTAGTGGAGTAAAAATATATTTAAAAAATTAAATTTCATTATATTTCTTAGATTTTGGAATTTACATGAATATTTAAGTAGAGAATGGGCACATCTGCAGCCTAATGTTAATTTATGAGAAGGATTGGGAAAAAGAGATTTGGTCATCTGGAGAAATGCTAGCTACCTAAATAACCCATGTTGCAAACAGCATATGTGAAAGTATGTGGATATCTAAAATGCAAATTTACTTGATGCTTTTGTGCTGTCTTTATTTTTATACCGTCTCTAACTTTTCAAGGATTCCTATGAAAATCTTTTGCAAGTGAAAGAATGGAATTGACCAAAGTCAGATGTCTTAAATTTTGAGTCAACATTGATGTGATCCCATGTAAAATAACTCAGATATCTTGAGGTCTTATCCTCGCTAATGGGAAGAAAGCTCATTTTGGGTAACAAATTCTTTATATATCGTGTAAAAGAAAAGGATCAGCCCAAAAGAGAAGCTTTCATGTCCTTAGGATATGTCTCATTTTGTTCCAAACCCAGATTATGATCAGATATTGACCTTTATAATAAGAGAAATAGCTTCACTGACATTCTCTGATAGGGATAAAGAGAAATCTAGTCTTCCACTTCAGCATTTGTATATTTTATCTTTGTAATTGATACTATGCCAGTCAATAAATCAAGCTTGCTATTATAAAAAAAAAAAATCAGTACAAGAATTTATCAGATAAGAACTGGAGCTTAGTAGATGGTACTGTTCTTCAATAATTAATAGTACTGCTGCATATTTTGCCCCTCTTGTGCAGAGGCCTTCTAGAATGATTTATGGTTTGATCCTGTTCCCTTAGAAAGTTTTGTGGTAAGAATCCAGAGCAGATATAAGGATGCCCTTTTGGGGAAAATTCAACTAGGAATTGAAGACTTTCTTTGCAATATGTTTGGTTTACGAGAGAAAATCCTTCTGTGACAATTCCACTGGATTCAAAGCCAGGGTAGCTTTTATTAATTTTGTTTGTTTGTTTGACTTTTCAGTTGTTTTGTTGTTGTTGTTGTTTTTTTCGTTGTTGTTGTTTTTTGGAAAAATAAGGATACTGATATACAATGCAGCCAACAGTAAATGGATTTCTGTGCTCAACTATTCAAGTGGTAAATGTTTTAATTATGAATGGAAAGAGATGTTCTGGGAAGGCTGTGCATCCGCTGAAGATTTTTAAGATCAAATTGAAAATTTACATAGGTTGCTTTGAAAGTAACACCTCCTATTAATTTCCATAGAAACCAAAACAGATAAAAAGAGCACAATAATTCTATTCGATGGAGCAAATTCTCTGCTATAAAACACTATTTTTTCAGCATAGTCACCACCATTAGCCAATTTGTATGGATGAGCTGATTGAGATGTTCTTCATGTTGTGGTGTGGTCACTGTGCATGGCCATCTGGAACCTGACTTGTCTTTCTCTCACTGTCACTACTGCAGCACCTCACTGTGCACGCATTCACTGTTTGGTCTCCATAGACATTCAGCAAGTGTTGATGAATGTCAGTGGGTGTCATGTTTTCCACATGGAGGAGTTCAGTTCCACACTTCTGCTTCATATGCACTTCTGTGTCAGATGCCATTCTGTCAGACTTGCCCCTCTGTTGCCATCTGACACACAGCTACAAAATGTAACGCAGTGTTGGTGGGACAGTTCCATCCTACCAATATCTGCCTCTGATGTCATGGGCCAGCATAATAAAATAGGAGGCATTGCTTTTGGAGCAATCCTCATACGTAGCTATTTCATATTTGGATACAGATTTTCTGTCTGAGAATTTGCATGGCTATTCGGGTGCTCTGCTGGCTGGGACATTGTGCCAATACAATTTTAAATGGGCATCACTAATACTTAAAGATACCTGATCTGCCTTGTGTATACAGTTCTATGTTTTTGAATATGAGTTTTTGAAGGCTTGTCTCTTTCTCTTCAGGATTTGATTTTGCTCTGTTCTGGTCTGTGCTTAATGAGACCATTTCATGTAATGCTGCCGCTAGAAAGGGATCTTAAATCAGAAGCAGAAATGAAATGCTAGCTTTTAAGAATTTGCCATGTGGTCAGTATAAATTGCCAAAACATGGATATGAGGAGATACTTTGGGAATAAACACTATGGAAGTGATCTATTTTGCATAGCCCAGGTATAGATCATCTCTCATACATAGCAAAATTGCTCTTATAGCTTTTCTTAGATTTATGTTGAAAATTAACATCTGCATAAACAGTTGCTTTAGATGCGTAGGTGAGTGGGACTGCTTTCCAAGAGCTTGTGTTAACAAGAGCACTGGTTTTGAACCCTTTGAGAATTAAAGCCTTATTTCTGGGGAAGGTGCTTCAGCAGCTGTTGAATGGTGCTTTATAAGGTAACGCTCACTGTCATTAAAAGTGGTTTCCTTTTTTCCTACTAATACTTTATGGCTGTAGTTGATGTGATGATAAATATTAACATTGATGGAGGAAACCACCTACAGCTTTCTCTCTTCTTTAGTAATAATGATTGGCTTTGGGATTACAAACAGGTTATCAGAAAAGCTCTTCTGTCTTGAGCAGTGACTTATATCACAGCAGGGCTTTATTTCACAGGGAACATGAAGGGAGATAGACTGATAGGTTTTGCTCCTGGCACACAGACCAGTTCTCAGAGGAACTTTTTCCTTTGTATGTTAAGTTTATTCTGACCACTCAGAATTCATGATAGCAGTCTTTTCAAATATATAAGAAAAAGTGACATTCTCCTTTTCTATACATGAAGATCAATGCTAAAAGCGGTTGAATAATTTGTTTTTACCACCTTCCATGCTCCTGTCTGTAGCCAAAGGAATATTTGCTTGCAGAGCTTCATCTTCTGGTTATCGTTTATTTCCCCAGCACTGAAGCTATTTTGCTTTTGTCTGAACAATCTGATGTGATCTAATCTATTCTGTCTTCTTATATTGAGATTAACAAGCCATATACCTTCAAGCACAGGCCAGATCTACAGCAGCAGAGCACAAATGAACTTGAACACGAGGTCAATCAGCTGCACAAAATACATCACACAGTTATTCCAAGGCCTGTGCTGTGTCTATAATTGCCCCTTGTTCTCTCATTAGAGCTCTGCTACAAGTCATTATTTTGAGTCGGCAGAGCTGCAGGAAATAGTCAGCCTGATGGTTAGTATAGTGCTGAATAGGTAATATAAATGTCTTGCAGCACAGAGATACAAGGAGGAGGTATTTAGATTAAACCTAATAAAGTGTGGGGTTGTTAATCCCTTTTTGACTTTGAATTAAAACATTACTCATCACATTTTCACTGACTGCCTCTTTACTTGGCTCCTTGCAATGATGACTTTTTCACAGGCAGGCTTTCACAGAAAATAAATGGAAACTGGCAGCAAGTATGTTATGAGGTTATGAAAACCTGATTGAAATAAGACTTTGGCCAGAGTACCACTGTCTTTTGGAAGAGTCTTAAAAATACTGCTCTGAGTTTTTGCGTGGATTTTGTACTTGTGTCAGCTAGATACTTAACTAGAAAGAAAAAATCTAAGTTGTTCAGTATAGGAGATATTGGAAGTTAATTTATTTGTGAGCTCGATCCAGTTTTAAATCATGACATCTGCACATGGAGCTTGGTTTGGTTAGTTCCAGTTCTGTTTGTTCTGGTTCTCCTGAGATGTCTGTAGGATGCTTTACAAGTGTGTACACACAGCTAAATCTCCCAGTTACTTCCTTGGTTAGATTCTCCACTTCAGGCTTCCTGAATGAATTACCTTCCATTAGTGCATCTCCATGCTCAGGCTCTGAAACCTTACTGTCCCAGAGTGGTTGTTCTCCTGAACGTGCTGTAGGGCAAGCTGTTTGCACAGAGGATCTTCAGACATGCTACAAGCAGTTCACGTGCTGTCTGAATGAGAGTCAGGAGTCCTGTGAGCTGGACCTGGAGAGGAGATCAGTGACGTTGCACAGATGCAAGTTTTGATTCTAAATGCAAAGCAGATGTCCTTGAGGGAGAGGGCACAGATGGGCAAAATACTCCAAAGCAGCTAAGTGAATGAAAAAATCCAGAGCAGACGTGAGGTGTACATTTTCTCAGAGGCTGGTTCCCTGCTGCTGCAGCCAGTAGCTGTTTCACAAATGTGTGGTTAGGCACCATCTTCCTCTCTGACTAGGATTAGAGAAAGGGAAGTTTCCACTGTTAGACTGTGAAATTTTTCTTCAGTTTCATTTTCAAAATGTGGAGAACTTAAATCCAAAAGTGTTAATTTTAGATATGATGTTATTATAGAGATTCAGGGACACTACATGCAATTGTTGATGTTTTCCCATAGTCAGAGGAGAGGTCTGTAATGACCAAGTCCTTGTAGGTCTGTACTTGATTCTCAGCATAGAAGTTAAATTCACAGTATCAAAATGAACACTGAACATCCCCCAGAAGCACCTGGAAGGAGTTAAATTTGAAGCTGTACACATTTTGGCAAAATGTTAGTTCCCAAGGACCCTACAGGTAAGAATCATAGAATCATCATGGTAGGAGTAGAATTCTTATATCATCTAGTCCAACTGTCCACTTCCCACCAGGACTTCCCCACTAAGCCGTGTTCTTCGTCCCACATCCATGTGGTTCTTGAACACCTCCAGGGGTGGTGACACCACCACCTCCCTGGGCAGCCCATTACAGCACCTGACCTCTCTTTCAGAGAAGAAATTTTTCCTAATATCCAACCTGAACCTCCCCTGGTTCAATTTGAGGCCATTCCCTCTAGTTCTGTTGCTAGTTACCTGGGAGAAGAAGCTGATCCCCACCTCGCCATCACCTCCTTTCAGGCAGTTGTTGAGGGTGATAATGTCTTCCCTGAGCTTCTTCTTCTCCATACTAAACCCGATTCCCTCAGCTGCTCCCCATAAGACTTGTGCTCCAGACTCCTTATTAGCTTTGTTGCCCATCTCTGGGTACTCCAATGTTATTCTTGCAGTGAGAGGCCCAAAACTGAACACAGTGCTGGAAGTACAGCCTCACCAGAACTGAGTACAGGGGAATGATCATCTCCCTGCTCTTGCTAGCAACAATATCTCATACAAAATGCCAACAAGCGATTAATTTTTACAGTTGTAATGATAAAAGTGGGCATTAGGGGGAAAAATACTAAATCAGGCCACAACTTTTCAGACTGAAAATACTGATATGGATTTGCTGGTGCTGCCAACTTCATATTGTCTTTGCAACCTTACTTGTAACAAAAGGGTAAATAACTGTGACAAAGCCAACTTTATAAAAGAAAGCAATCTTCTTCACATAATAAATACCATTTTTCACTGGTCTATGGCAAATGATAAGCTAACCAAATCCCAGCTGAAAAACTGAAACACAAAATGGCACTTAAGCCATTCTTCTTCCAGGGTTTTCTTTGAGCATAGAAGAAAAGAAGATTTTGTACTAAGCCTTAGCTGTTCTTAAGTATTCAGAACAACAGATGTGGCTGATTTGCAACTGGATAAAAACAGGATTATTATTGAGATAGGAGATATAAAGAAGTTTGTCCTTTCTTCATAGATCCTGTTTTCCAGAGGATTTACAGAAGGCAAGGAGAAAACCCAACTTTTGGTTTTTAAATAGAGCCTTAAACTGAAAAAAAAAACCAAAATTAGGTATCTTTTGGTTTCAAATTCCTGATTACTTTTCCAGCTTCTTATTTCTAAAGAGCATTACTATGTACAAATGAAAACCCACTGATAAGGGAATGTGCAACTGATTGCCTCCTGAGGTTACCCATTGTGTTAGAAGAAGTATCAGTTAGCATAGGGCCATCTGCAGCGTGATTAAAACTTAGCATGCAGAAATGCTGAATAGTTTCTGTCTAAAATATTAAATTATTTTAGAACTTCAGTGTATAATCCAGTGACAAACAATTTATTTTGATTGACTTTTGAAAGTGTGTATTCACAATCTGTTTCTTAGCTTCCCTCATACCAAAGGTATTGGAGGCTCACTTTTACAATGAAGGTGTAAAATCTTGAACATAGGAAGTGGAGCTATTAAAAAACAGATCAAATTATTGACATACATGTGGAAGTTGTGAGATTAATAAGAATTGACATCTTCCTTCAGCAGTATTAGAGTAACTGTGCTTAGAGTAATTGAAGTGGATATATACAAATCATTTTTTTTTTTTAAATATGTGCATTATATATATATGTAAATTCTGACTTACAGCACACATTCAACAACTCTTATTGCAGGTCTATGCTTTAAAAAGAGGGAAAAAAAACACCAGTAGTAAATTCTCTTAACCTAATAAGTTCCTATATCAGGTTTTCAAGTACTCTAAAACTCCTGGCAGCTTATTTCAGATACTTGTAACTGAATAGCAATGCTATTTTTGAACAATTTATAGAATTCTTTAATTACAACAATATATTCTTTTAAAAATCATGGAATGAAAGGACAATTTTCTCTAATGTATTAACTGTTTTTGCAACCAAAGTATGTGAGAGAGTCATGCTTGACTGGAATCAGAAAAAAGGTGAAAAAAGTCTCCAAAAAAAATTAGTTACGTGTTTTTTCTGCTTGATATGAAGGATCCTTCTTCATAGATGTGTCAGTCTTTCTGGAGGAATTTGGAAGTCTGGTTGTTAGGATGATGTTTTTCTTCAAAGTTTTGAACTGTGATGAGAACTTAATTGAATGTCTCCTAGAAAACCACCAAAGTATTTTTAAAAGGTCTCGTTTTGCTCTATGTCCATTCTTAACAAGCTACTGAACCAGTGCTCTAACTGACTCCTTGCACCCATTGGGTTGTTATGCTATGGTCCTCTCAATATGATTGTCAGGAGATGGTTGAACCTATCCTCACATAGCAATTCCTATTTCCAAAACAGGGCATTTTAACATGACAAAGTGTACTGAATGGCACAGGAGGCTAAAGTATTTCTTAATCATTTCCGAACTCTTTAGTGTTAGGCACCCAATGCACAGAGAGCAGGGCAGGTTTTCTCTCTGAGACTCTAGTCTTGTACGGAAATTGTTGAAAGCATCCTGTATAAAAAGCAAGCAGACAGTACAGGGTTCCCAGTGCTTTGTTATGGTCTCTGTGGATTAACTTACTGATTTACTAAATATTCTGGTGGCCAGAATGTACTTCATCTCATAGCAGTGCTTAGAAATGGAGAGTAGAATGTGAACTAACAGTTTGGTCAACGTACAGACCTCTTTGAAGTGTCAAATTAGAACCACGTGCCACTGTAAATTACGAACTGGCTGTATCACAATTGACAGCAAGGCAGAAGAGATTTTGCATAGACCCGTTTCAGAGTTCATGGTCTCCAAGACTGGAAAGCTTACATTAAATTGAAACGCAGTGCAACAGTTCAAGCCACGGATACTGAAGCTGGAACTGCACTTTCAACTTGTAGTGCCAAGATTCAGGAACCTGTCTTGATCTTCACATGGTCTGCAGGAAGGAATATATGGTTCAAGTTTGGCAATTCATTATGAAATAGAAGACTACAAGCATCAAAATGATTGAGATGAGTATAAAACTGCCTTATTCCCCATGCATTCGCACCACTGCCACTGAAGGCAGTGTGGAAGGCAAAAGAGTGAAAAGATGAGGTATAGACAGAGGAAAAGAGGAGATAATAGGAATTGAAAGAGAGAAGATGGGGAAAAACATGAAGGACAGATAGTCCATATGGAAACTGGTTCACTGACCTTTTGTGACTGAGCTTATAATATTTCGAGATGCAGTGGGTTAATGAGTGTCAGGGTCTGCTACTGGAAGGAAAGGAAGAAAAAAAGAGGGTGAAAATGATGGAAATTCTTGCAGACTTGAATTTTCCATGATCAATTGAATTTAAAAGACAGTACGTGTCTAGGAAGACCAGAAAAGGTATTTTTATATGTGCTTTTTGGATACTTTTTTTTTTTTTTTTTTTTGCCTGGCTGGCTCTGCAGACATAAAGCTGCATATTTTGATGTGTAAGTGAAATCTTCCCTGTGTCACGTCATTTTTTTTAAAGAGAGATTGAATAGTGCACATGTCAAGAACTGAGAATCTTCTGCATTTTCCTGCAAGCCTTTGTGTACATGATGAGCTAGAATAACCTCCCTGAACCGAATTATCCTTCCATGCTATGGTTCAGTGAATATCATTATATTTCAGCACAGCTTGAGTGATTTTTAATGCCAAAAACATCAGCAAGAAATACAAATGTTACAAAAACATTGAAACAATATCATAAAAAAAAAAATAATCCAGGATCATAAATACTTTGCTTTGCAAGGTCTGGAAGGTCAGCATAGCTATAGTGTGGAAAATTAAAAAGCTCTCCATGTGAATGCCTTTGGGTGGAAAAAAAAAAAAAAAAAGTAGTGTTTTACCCTAGAAATACAGAATCCTTTTTTCAGCCAGTTAACAATAAAACCATTTTTCCTAATAGTTGGAACTGATGTAGTTCATTCATGATTGTTCTGCTTTTGTCTCTACATGTTTTAATGCAGTATAATTAAAGCAGAATTAGAGAAAGTGGAAAACCTGTGACAGCTTTGATATAAATGATGTACTGCAGAAGGTAGTGCACACCAACCTAAGATTCTGGCAGAGTGAAATCCAGCACACTGGGGCAGGAACTGAGGTTTTTTGACTGGCTTTGAATGGGGAAGTCTTCCCCTGGCAATCAAGAATTGTGTCAGCTCATGGGCAGGGTGTCAGAACGCCCAGGAACACAGGGAGGATTAAGGGAAAGGAAAGAAGTTCTGCATAATATATGTTCCTATGGTGGACTCTATTAATATTTTACCCCATCTTCATTCCCTCTCAGTTAGTACTTTGCACCTGGAAACTTCCTTATGTCCATTAATCTTGTATTAGCAGCTGTTTACTCCCTCGGAGATCAGTTTATGTTCCAGTACATGTGTACACGTTCGTGTGCTATTGGGGTTTTAATATAGAGACAGCTCAAAATCTACCCGTCTGTGTTAGTATGCATTCCTCCATCTACGTTAGTACATGTCAGTGACTTTTGGATAAGGTGATTTCTGCTTATTATCTGCAATAGGGCTGTCTTGCCAGCCCTTCTGAACACTGACCTGTGAATGCTTCAGTGCTGTGTGGGCCTTAATCTTAACTGAAGGGAAGAACCTGTGAGAAATACAAGGAAATTTTTATCTTAGTGTTTTACTGTGAATAAAGATCTATATGTCTAGCAGTATCTCCTGGGGATTCTCAAAGCATAAGAAGGATTGAAGTGGTTTTGCTAAGCTTCCATGTATGATGACAAAATAATCATTTAAATGTTTGTTAGACTCTTGGTTATCGCTGATGGAGTGGATGAATATTACGTTTGAATTTTCACTCCATTTTCAACACCTTTAACTCTGTTAGCTGACAAAGTCCATGTCTAGCAGAAATGAGTTAATTACTTTGTCGACATCTGACCCGATGAGCCTTGTTTTGGCTTTTGTGGAAATGTCTTAAAGGATGATAATGTCAAGCTGAGAAATACCATGCAATGACTATACAGCTATAAAATAAGCATTTTTATCATCTTGCTATCATCCCATCCGTTTTTAACAACTGCCTTGCACTTCTTCTGATCTACATTTTCAACACTATGTCCTATCAGCTCAGTGTTCTGGTTTTGAACAATGTTGTCTTAGAATGTCATAAAAATTTCCACTGCAGGTGTTTTCTGTCTGGACATCCTAAGAGAGATCTATTAGAAATGTTCAGGAATAAGTCTCTCAATGTTTTTATGTTATATCTTGGAAAAGCAGGTTATACATCCTTCAGGAAATAGAGATCTTTATTATGGAACCATAAAAAACATCAGATTGTTATTTTTTTTCAAGTGAATATTTTTAACCGGTGTCCGCTTATTCAACCTTCATAGGCACGCTCTGATTTCTGTATTTCTGTGCAGTGTCATTTCTGCAGTTTTATGCAGTAATATCCACAGTAATGATAGAAAGGCAAAGTTTGATCTGCTGTGGAGATGCCAACCTCCATAAAAGCTGACACCACAGCATTGGAACAGGAGCAGTGGTGGCACCAATACTGAGGACAGTTCTGTAGTACAACTTCAGGGCTGGTGGAGGAGTGACGCTTCAGTGGGTATAAGGATAAGAAGCCTCAGTAACTTGTTAGTTCTTCGTTCTTCACCTTGGTTTAAACATGGTAGGTGTGTTATAGCAGCAAACAGGAAAAACTCTACTTTGGGGTAAAAATCTCAATAAACCATACTTTTGGAATTCAGCTGAAGCCCGAACCAGCCCTCCTCTTCCCGCCCTTTTACCCAAATTTGACTGTAAATGTGCAGGACTAGCATTATCTTGTAATTTTTTTTTCCTTTGTATTTTTCTCAGGAAAACATAAGGTAATTTCTCCATGAATAGCAACCACATTAAAGGGAATGGAAAATTGAAGAAAGCTTTATTGCCTCAGCAATATCTTTTTTTTTTTTTTTTTTTGCCTTAACCTTCCTATAGTAGTACATTTTGCAAACATCAGGAACCTTCCTGGCCTTTTAAAGAACTGTAGGCAAACAGCTGATAACTGTGAAGTGGATGGGAGTTCGACTTTGTAAGTGGCTGCTTCTATTCAGTGTAATAATTCTGTTAGTAGGGATAACATTTACTAACACTCAAGGTGCAAGGAGTTGAAGATGCTGGCTCAGGGTACAGGTTGAGGAAGCTCAGTGTGTTACTGAAGACCACAGGCTTTTTCTTGCAGGTTACTCCCTCCCCTGCTGCACGACAGATAGGTGCACTGCCCACATTAGCTGGCTCTGTAGTGTTACAAGTTAAGAAGTTATTCTTCCAGGAGCACTGAAATGAATGTTTATGTTGTAATAACAACCTTTTACCGGAACTCTGTCTCCTCTTGGGCTCATATTAGAAAATTTCTTGTTTACCAGTTGTATGGTGAAATTATAACACCATCTGGTGCATGTTTCTTTGTATCATGTAAAATTCATTATCAGCTTTTTCGATCTTGGAAGGACACAAGCAATTACTTTTCATTTCAGCATTGTGGAACCTGATAAGCAAATCATTAGGGAAATTCTGCATTTTTACAAAGCCCCACATGAAGTCAGTAAGCATAATTATTTTAAAATGCCATGATGTTTATCAAAATAAGAGCTCTGCACGGACAACAGTGATTTTAATTTAATTTAATAAGCAGTCCTCACAGTTCTTGCAGATACAAAGGGATCTGGCTTTACATGTGTAATATGCAGTGTGCAGAACATACTTAGTGCTGTTCCCTTTGAAACGTAGAGGACAGTTATTAAAATTTTATAGTCCAAATTAAAATTTAAGATTAAAATGCAAGATCAAAAGAATCAATTTTTATCCAGAATACTATTAGGAATAAGCCTTTTGGAACAGAGGGGCTCAGTGTCTTAAATGTCACGTCCTCCTCCTCCTCCTCCAGAAAGCTAGATTAGAACTAGTTACAGCTGACTACAGAAGCATAACTTTCTGTACTATTTTTTTTAAGGAAAGAACAAGCTTTTATTACTTTTTAATGTATTGTGCTATTGTAGAGTCATGAAGTAGTAAGTGCTGCTTGGGAACCTGTGTGACAGTTTTTGAAATATGGTTTGTTTCATGATTGGAAGGGAAATCCATGGTTGTGGATCTGTTAAAATGAGTTGGAGGATGCCAGAGGATTTGCTTCTTTGTCAAAGCAAAGGGGAGCACGGGAAGGCTCATGCAGTAGCTCAATCTGATTAATAACTATCAGAGTGCCCATTTTTCTAAGGTACTATGCCATTAATATGTCTCCTGGTGTCAAATCTGGTTGCCATTTCTCTTGTAAGACACTTTAATAATGAACTGCAAAATTGATGACACACAGAAGTAACCTTATAAGGAGAAAGTACCCTGCTATATCTTTACTTCTAGCACAAAGTCACAAATCCCCTTTCAGGTTTATGTATTTTTTTCCTGAAACTTTACCATGGTGCTGTTCTTTCTGTGTAGAGTTGTAAGAGCCTGTTTTTGCTGTTCTTGAACAGCTATTTGTCACTGGGAGGCACAGTGAAGTCATAACCAGCTCTCTGATATAGATCACAAGGGAAGTAGCAGACTGTTGCTTAATTTCATCATGGAACTGACACAGAACTTGTCAAGGTCAGTAGAAATTCTGCTCTGCACTTCAATAGAATTTGTGCAAGTCCTCATACGCTTTATTCTCATGGGAAGTTGCTGGAACAATGATAGTGTGCTGCTGAACGCTGGATTTCTTGCATGGAACTTCAACAACTGTGGCCATTGCTGGTTAACAGACTGTAGTCTGAATGTGCTCACTGATTTTCCCATCCTTGAAAATGTGTGCATACAGTCATATAACGACTGTTTTGTAATACGAAGTTAACATTATTCCTGTGAGTTCACAAATGCTTACTCGTTAGCAAAGCAAAATTTCTCTGAGCTCTGCCATCCAGTGTGTAGTCACTCACTCATTTGAATAAATGGGAGAAGTCCCATTTACTTGCTTCATTTCTGTGCAAAATGTGTGTGTATCTTCTGGTTTTCTGCCATGACTTTAAGGATGAACTACAACAGCTATGATTCTATGTTATTTTTTAAAACTAGAGAAATTATGGGATTGATACCATGTAGAGGAAATATGTACAGAACCGATCAAACAGAATTAAGCTTTTATCCTGTCTTTATAAATCGTCAAATCCTAAAGCAATAGAAAATTATTTAAGCTCCCGTTATTTCACTGAAGAGCTTAGGATGGCTGGATGACCAGCATGAAATGCAGCATAGCATTAAGTGAACAAATGCAGAACTGGATTACTGCAAATCTGTTGAGAACTGCAAAATAAAGGACTTTATCAAGATTTCAGTGGCCAATTCCCCTTTCTGACAAGCATTTGTTTTAACAATGAAAGAAAAGCGCTGCATGAAAACCATAAGCTACAGAGTTCATTAAGAAAGATCCTTTTGAAACGAGGCCTGGGAGACTCACTGTTATCACAAAATCCAAAGCATAGCCATCTGTGGTTATCAGTTTTTCAGACGTGTATCGCTGAAGCTAAATTGATGAAGAGGCAGCCTATGCCCAAGTGGGGAAAAAAAAGTTGTTTTTATACAGGAAAGGGAAAAATGGATGGAGATTAATGAAAGAAAAGGATCTGAACAAATAAATAGGAAAGAAAGAAAATATTGTTATCTTTAAAGGTGGTTAAAACCAGATTCATCTAGAAGAAGATATTTTTTTTTAGGGTTAAAATCAATATATTTGCATGGCATATCTTATGGGGGTTCTCTTCTTTTGTATAACAGATGTCATGGTTCTATGCTTTTTGTTTGTTTGTTTGTTTTTTATTTTGGGTTTCAGTATTCCACATCAAAACATCATGTAGTGTACAGGGCATTAAAGTGCCACTGCCCCAATCCCAGCTACCTATCCCTGTACATTACAGCAGTCACGGGATCTGGCCCTTCCGGGTGGGGGGGCGCACTCTTGCTGCCTGGCAGTGGGTGCTGGAGGTGCTTTCCTGGCCGTTCCAAGCTTTTCAGGTTTGAATCGGTCCCGGGAACTCTCTCTCTCATCTTGTCTGATTTATTAATCTCAATTTCAATTAAATTGTACATATTGTGTTATCTTGTATTCCGATATTATAGTAAAATAAGTTTTCCTCCATAGATTGTTGCCGCTGCTCTTTTCCTCCCTTCCTTCCTTCCCATTTTTGTGGGATTGGGGTGGGAGGGGGAGGGCAGAGGCCTGTCGCCCCTGTCACGGACATAGATTGATCTGGTCAAATCCGTGACAACAGATTAGGGACTTCTGTTACTTTCTAAAGAACGAAGGGCTAACACGCCTTTCACAATAAATATTTTCTTTCGCCAAGAAAATATTACACCTCCTAATAGAACAGAAAAGTATTTGAAGTAACCATGGTAGAATGATTTCCCTTTATCACTGATCACAGAAAGAACATACAGTTCAAGTGCCATATATGGAATAAGCTACAGCGCCTGGTTTGTTATGCTTCTGAAGGCAATGCAGAGGAGCAGCGGAGTTGCTTGTTTTTGTAGGTAAGGGTGCATGAAGCCCAAGGTTTGTGGACAATAATGGATGATAATGAAACCTTAATAATTGATAATGGAACTTTAGTTTCCTATAGCGGGTTGAGAATTCGGGCAAGCTGTGGTGTACCTCACCTTTTGAACTAACATATTTTCTTTTTTATAACCCAAATATCAACATTTTTTCATCAGATCATTGCTACACGTCCTACTTCAAGAAGAGAATGTTTTATAGTAATGTCACAACCTTTTTGGGTACTTCTCTGAGTTTGATGGGACTGTAATCAGCAGGGAGTATAACATTTTTATTTATTTCCATTGGAATTAGCAGGGATGCCTTTCTCCACTATACTTTACCCAGCATTTTCCTCTCTCTGATCCAGTAGGAGATGTCAGGAATTCATCTGGGTACCTTTGACCTCATGATTACTTTTGATGAGAACTAGATAATCCGATCAGAAGAGCCTTTCATAAAAGGTGGTATAGGGACAGTCAGTTCCTAGCCTTCATCACAGGCTCTAAAATGGAAGTGAAAGATTTTGTTGTGTTTTAATATAGGACTTATTGTGTCTGATGAGTGCTGACTGTTACATCAGTCAAACTTTGGATACGGGACAATAATGTGTGTATTTTATTTGCCAGAGAAAATATCCATTAAAGTAATATTTGGCCCATGAAAGAGTGTTTTATGGAGTATTTAAAGAAAAAGAACAGATGCAACTGTTATTTCTATAAACAGCCTGCACACTTTGTGTTTGCCCTGTAGATTTTGGATTTAATTTGAAGTCTGTCTTAAAATAAAAATGCTGCTGAACACAGTTATGTAAATGTTTTTTTGGTCTGGGTTTGTGGGGGAGAAGTAGCACTCTCTCCACTGACAATCTTGTAGAGTTTCAAGGGCTGGAAGTCCTACCTCCACAGATAAGTGCCAATGTACTTATGTTGGAGAGAAGCTGTAGTTAGCTTGCACACAAACAAGTAATGACTCAGTTTTAAATGTAAAGATTGGAGTAGTGCAATCCTCACTTTGTTTGCTGACAAGAGTTTTGAAATGTTTGGAAAAAAACAGATATATTGCTCTTTTTCTCAAGTTCTGCAGTACTTTGTGATGCACAAATATGTGTTGCAGTTCAGCCATAGAGACAGAAATCACACCTAAGGAAAAATGACAGTGGATCAGTGGAATAGAACCATACATGTGCTATGAAGGAGTATAAATATTGAATCGCATCCTTGCATTTACATTTTTGTACTAGCTATGAAAATAGGCAGATTTTTAAAGAGTACCTGTAGATTTGCTGATAGATCAGACAAGACGCAATGTTGCTCTGCTTTTAGCAAGGATTTTAGCTGAAGTGCAGATAAAAATTAAGCTGATTCATCTAAAAGATGGTGGAAATGTCGACTACATACAAATTAGCAGTTACTGATCTTTCTGACTTGAAGGTCTGTACAAAGGGAAGATGGAAAGGGATGAGAGAGCTGTGCTCAAAGCAAAAGGCTTCAAATCCTTGACTTGCCTCAAGAGCAGCTGGCAGCTTTCAGTACTCCCCTGCAGCAGTGGGCAGCACGAGAGGGAAGGCAGGACCTGAACAGCTGCGAAGTGGTGTGGAAGGAAAAGAATTGTGGGTAGGTTATTTTTGTGGCAGGAACAGGTTGGAACTTATATAAGAATGCCAAGTGTTTGTATTTTGTGCCTTTGTTTAATAGAACACGAGAACAAAGGAAAATAAAAGTAGGCAGTAACAAAGGGTGTCTTCCTCAGATGCTTCTGCTGCTGTGTGTGCAGCTATTACAGCTGAAAGATGCACGTCTGCCACTTGCAGCTCTACTGTGCAGTACCATGAGCTGTTGCAGGCATTTTACATAATCACTGGTCAACAAAACAATAAACAGTGGCCAATCCATAAGCCTAACGCTTTGATAACTGAATTGTTGTTAACACAGTGCTGCTGAAATGACTAACTTTATTTCACTATTTGTGGTGTGGGGGGGTTCATTCTTTTAATTTACATCTTGTTGCTCCCACATTCATAAAAATTAATGCTTTGATTCTTTCATTTGGGAAATATTCAGTGTGGTAAAATATACATTATGTATATGCTTACTTTGCATTCATTGGTTTTGCTAGAGTTTTCATTAGGTATAAGTCAGTTTTTCTTTTTTGAAATTAACTCTCTGAAAATCAGTTTCTCTTGAGCTATAAGACAATGGCATCTTAAATTATATGACATGATATGCTCACTGCAAAAGAAGCTAATCAATACATTAACTATCCCCCACTCCCTCAAGAAGTCTTTATCCTGAAAAGGATAAACTCTGAAATATTTTCTTTGTAGAAATTCATTTAATTTTAGAATATGAATAAATTTTAACCAAATGCATTATTAAATGGTAAAAAAGTAATTTAGATACAGCTTTTACAAATGTTTAATAGAACTTTGGAACAACTGGATGGGAGTTACAGAACTTAATGTTACTTTTGATGAATAGTTGATTTAGAACTGAAAGCAACTTGACAATTTCACTTAATTTGCATTTACATGTCAAGTCGAATTCTAATTTCAAAATATACAGATTTCAAAAATCCTTGCTGAGGAATTAATAGGTGGAAAAGCCAGCCCATCTGAAGCTAAGTGCTTTAGACTCAGATAAGGTAAGTGGAAGACAGAGAGAAGTGTGAGTGAAAGAAATAAATTGAGATGTTTTTAGCAAAGAGAGCATTAAATCATGCTATCAAGAATTACCCCTTTTATGTCAATGGTTGCCTGCATTGTCTGTAAAAAGCTGCTTAGAAGCGGCATAGCCAGGAGCATGATATTCCTCCAGGGCTGGGCTGCTCCCCTGCAAGTGTCTCATAGGGAATGGTGCATGCAATCACACAGCTACAGAGTTCCTGGTGCTTGTAGCTCTTTAGATCTCGTTTGGCATATCGCTTCAGAATGTACGTTGTGAAGGTGAGTGTCGGGGAAAAGATCAGGCACCTGAATGAGACATGTTAAATGGTACTCCTGCTTTTGCTTGCTGTTAGGAGGGAGGTGATCCAGAGCTCACAGAATGTACCTTCTGTTTGGTTTCACTGCAAATCTGAATCAGTTGGGTCAGAAGCAGTGGGCCAAAGGGTGACTGAGACAAGGTATTACACAGCAAGAGTATTCACCAAAGAAAATGGTCACAGTTTGTGAGAGGATCTCCATAGCAAGCTGAAAAGAGAATTTGATTTTACATTTTCAACCAAGGAAGTTACTTTGAATACATTTGATTAAACAGAATATTTCATTTTAGCGTTTTAATAATAAATCATACACAGCGAATAAATGTAATATTTGTAGTACCATTAAAATGTAATTTCTTTTGTACTGCGGAAGAATTATGTGATAGGTGTAAGCATACTTTTTCTTTGTTCTTAGTTGAGATTTAGCATGTATTTTCCAATTATCTGACTGTTTTTTTAACATTTTAATTATTTCTGGCAATGACACTCAGTTTTTTCAATTCAATGGGAGCCATAGCTCTAAATGCCATTAAGGTTCTGGACAGAGTCCTGTCATTTGTATAAGGCATTGTTTTTCACTGAAAAACAGCTCTGAAAATAGTTCTGAAATCTATGGCTTCTAAGCATACCAAATGACCACCTGCAGTTGTAAACTCAAGCTGATACAGCCCTACATTATTACTTCAAAGCTACGCTGCTGGTTCATGTCTGCTGATGCTGTGATAGTCCAGCCAGGTAGTGTTCTGATTTCACAGTCAACTTTTGGTGTATTTTTGAAATGCACCACGGATTTGCAAGCATAAAAGAGAAGGTATTTCTAACTATGGAAATGTTGTAGTGATCTGACTGCTGACCAGTAGCTGCACAGAAAGCTGTGCTACATGAGAGTGAGGATCATCATTCTTGTTCAGGAGAATCACTCATCATGTTGCAGTCTGACTATGGAGACTATGGCTCCACAGTGGCACTTCAGGCATGTTCTTGTGTTCACAGAATCAACGGCTTCTCATGACTTTCTCAAGTCTGCATTCACCTTGCCAAGGCCAAAGAAGTTGTTTCTACTTGGCAGGTGATAGTTTATACAAGGCTTACCATCAGGCCTTTAGTAGGTTATAAATTACTCGATATGGCAGTAAAAGTATTACCCGCTGCATGAAGTCTGATGATTTGAAATCAGCCCATGCTATTTCTTCCCAGCTCGGAATTTTGTAGGAGTGTGGTTGCTGACAGAGTAAAAATGATTAATTGATATATTATGAGCTTTCTAACTTGGGAACATACAGCAAATAGAATTTCTTTATTTAATCTTCCAATGAGAAGTGAGGAGAAGGAACTGCCTCCCAGATACCAGCCATCTTTTATGGCCCTCTGTTTAATTTTAGAATTCAATGCTAAGTTTGAAAAGCTGATGTCCTTTTTATGTCTTGGTGCTTGCAATGTGAACGTGTTTTGAGAACAAAAAAAAGTAACTGCTGCATGTTGTTTTCCAGTCTGATTATCATGCGTGCCCATGAAATAAGCAGATTATGTTGCTTTATTAAAGTAGGCCCTTGCAATTTCATAACAGTGTAAGTGAAACAGAGCACAGTGGGATTTTCATTGTTAATATTATGAAAATTACACATGAATCAAATAACAAAAGTCATACATTAACAATAAATGTAAGAATGGTAAACAAAGCAAGGACAGCTATGGACAAAAGAATTATATTGAAATAATAATTGTATTTGTAAAAATATCAGAGCAACTTTGAAAAGAATCAAGCTCATCTATATAAACCTTAATGCACAAATGACATAATTGTCAGCATTTTCAACATCTTCTCTCATTGTCCTGAAAAAAAGAAAGAAAGAAAGATAAAAAAAGAAATATAAAGAAAAAAAAGATCTATCTGATATCGAGTCAGTATTTTCTAGTAAGTTTTTAAAAAACATAGAAATACTATGTGGTAAATATCCCAGTAGGTCTAAGCTCAGCTGTTAAAATAAGGAAAGTAAAACAGTTTGTCTGTTTTTGTACTTATGGTTCGTTCAAAAGTACTTCAGGGAACATTCTTTGCAGTGTCCCAGGGCAGATTTTTTTCTAGTCATTACTGGGATACGTAGGAGTCCTTCATCAATGAAAAATGAAAACATCACAATGGACTTGGCACCACCACTGCAACAATGTTGCTTAAATAAATAGTCTCCCTTATTTAGATAAGGGATCATTGACTGAGTGGACATGAAACTGACAGGTCATCCTGCTGAATTTCAGCTTGTTGGTTCCTATTAGAAATTACTTTCATTATTCTCTCACTGTGTTTTTGGTATATGTGCTTGGTGTTTCTGATAATAGTTACACGATTAAAAATAACTTTTTTTTAAATTTCTTTTACTGTAATTCACACATTGAGGTTTATCTGGGTACTTACAGCGTCTTTATTAAAACAAAAACATTACTAGTTTGTATCTCGTTTGTCAGAGGATCTCATCTCATTGTACAGGCAGTAGAAAAAGATTCTCTTGCGAAGCTGTTACTTTTTTATATTGTACTATGCAGAAGACAACTGCAGATTGTGAAGCTGGTTTTGCAGAATTCTGTTCTGATGTGCATTCAGACCCAAAGAAAGCTTCATAGCAGAGACCAGTAGCTTATGTCAAGTAAAAGGGTGTGATGGACTGGGGATGAAGGAAGGTTGTATGCATTATTTTTATACGTCTGGAGACAGCGGTGAATCTTTATCTGCAGGAGTATGTACATAAATATGAGGACTTTTCCAAAAGTAGTTCCTCCTATTTTATTATGTCAGCCCATGATGTCAGAGGCAGATTTTTGTATATGGCAGCAGAGATTGAATCTTCCCACCAATATTCCATTACATTTTGTTGCCAGATGGCAGCAAAGGGGCAGTCTGACAAATTGTCCTTTGACATGGAAGCAAATTGCCACTTGAATTTTTGACTTGAGATTTTGGAAAACCAGTCCAATATTAATCCAAAAATATATACCAAGTTTTCAAAGCAGGTAGAACCCCTTCAGCAAAGCACACAACTATTGACACAGGATGTCCATATGTCTTGGATAAATGAACTTTATTTCCTTACATGAAAAATATCTATTCAAAACAGCTTATTTACTTCAGCATTTGAAGAGTGGAGTAAGTAATCTCTTTGTAAAAGAAAATAATTAATACCTCATTAAGTATTTCTAAGCCTTACTTCAGCTGCATGTTGCTGCAAACTGATCAGGATTAGGAATGTTTGCTGTTAATCCAGACAGCTACTACAGGTTCTAGGAAAGAGTTTACATATGAAAGGAAAGAAGAAATCGGAGGATACAGAAAGTATCACTGTGCTGAAAAGCAGATCAAACCAGCACTGCCTTCTGTAAGGCCTGAAATAGGATGAGGCTAAAGACATTTAGAAATCAAATGACTTTCTTTTCAATTTTATTTTTAAAAGTTGGGTTAATACCTAAAAGTAAAAAATAGAAATGTAATTTTCCCTTGCTGTTCTGGCTATTGTATCTTCACAAATGCCGGTGATGAGCTCTGAGCTTCAGGTGCATGAGGACAAATTTCCCAAAAGGCTGCTATTCTTTTGTAGGTTCAGTTTACTTACTGTTGCATTCGTCTCTGTGATCCTCTGCTAGTAGCTCAGTACTGGGAACAAAACTAGATAGTTAGACGAACAATTTTATATGGATTTTCATGGTATTCAGCTGCCAATCAGAAGCATGCAGATTCAAATTGGATGGCTAAATACACAAGTACTTTGATTTGTCTGTAAACCTATCTTGAGCCTATAAAGTCTGAGTATGGATTTTTATAGGTAGAAATCTTGCTTTCTTAGAAGGACACTGAACCTTTGGAACAACTCCTCTTAATGCTTGGTTGGGTCTGTTCATTTATACTTACTTTCTAGATGATGAAAATCTTGGAAGTCTGAAGCTTAGCCTGAAAACATATTGCTGAGGCTAAAAATACTTGCAGTATAATGTAACAGATAAAGCTCTGAAGAACCAGATTTCATTTGATGGTCTAGATTTTGTTTTTCAGTGATTGCACAGAAGTGTTAAATGGGAATGGCCTAGGGACAGGCTCTAAATCAATAAGCAGAAATAAGTTTGTGAAATCAATTTTTTGTTTTTCACATACACAAAAGTTGATGCAGCCAGTGCTGGGTAACTCCCATTAATTGCCCAGGGTGACAGAAAATTTATCAATTACTTATTTGGAGTCACGGGGGAGAAAGGAAATAACTGCAAAGTTAACTATTATATATATATATATATAACTTCTTATATATATATATTATATATATATAAGAAGTATCCTACTTGAGTGGTTGTTTAAATATAGACAGAATAGATTCTTCAGAGCTTTATAGTTTTTCTGCCCTAAAATGTTTGCTATCCACATATTTGCTATCAGAGGAAGAACAATGTTATTAGAGTGTTAACATTTCAAAGATGTACAGAGAAAATACACACTCAACTTGTAAAATGCTGTTCCCATCATGAACATTATGATGATAACTGTACAGAAGAATCTATAATTATATCTATCAAATATATCTGTGTGGGATGAATCCTTTCTTTATATGAAAATAGTCAGGCTTTTTAGACTTGGCTCTCTGTCCTTCCTATCTGGTCTGAACGCAGGCTTGGGATTTGTAATTGGGGTCTACAAAAATCATTACATAAAATCAGTTTTGTTCATGAAAGCCTCTACTTTCTGCATTCCCATTTTTCCTTGATAGTTTTCCTTCCTTTCCACTCATTTGATATGAATGACAAGATTTCTATCTTAAAATTTGTTTCCCTTTTGTTGGGCTGAATATATTCTCTCTCAAAAGCTCCTATTTTACTTCAGTTCTTAGAGTTTTTCTCATACTTCACATACTTTTCTTCCAGTTTCTCCTTTCTTCCTTCATAGTTCCTTGCTGGACTAGCTTTATTTTACAGTCTTTATGTCTTACCATTCCTTCCAAAAGCCTGAATACCCACTGTGCAAGATGTTCTTAGCAAGGTAAGACTTGAAGTTGCTGAAGTACCAATGGCGTTATTTCATAACTAGCACTTCTACCCTAGCTATGTCTGGCTTCAGAGAGGCTGGGGTATTTCTATTCCTTATGCCCACAAAGAGGAGAAATAAACAATTATAATAAAATCCCACTTCCAATACAGACTTCCTATTTTGTTATACGTCAGGCATCTAGACCTTGATTTTATCTAATGTGTGTTTAGGGATTAATTATTTGTTCAAAAATGTTCGAGTTTATCAATATGTTCCTGGTGAGTGTTAAGATCATAGCTAGATTTTAGGTATGTATGAATTTCACTGAAAACTTTGCTCAACCATCTACTTAATTTTTCAGTTTCTTCTCTGGAAAAATGGAGGCAATGCTTGTCTTTGACATACGCTATTTTGCTCTCAATTGTTCCAGATTCAGTAGGATGATTTGTGGCAAAAGTTATGGCCCAAATAAGGGCATCTCTTTGTCAGACTTTGAATGCTTTCATACAGGTTGCAGGCTTTAATCCTTCTCTTATAAATAGTATATTTCACATCTAGTATCTATAAAATGGGCTACTCTCCCTTATATGCACTACTTAGCCTTCTTACCTCTCCTGAGTATGAGGTGTGAGAGAGCTCGTTAAACATCTAAGTTAGACTAGAGAAAAAAATAAAAATAAGAATATAAATTAAAAATACACCATCTGTGGTATAAACAGGGCACTGAAATGTTATTTAAGATTTCCATAAATGTGACATATGATAAAAAGAGCAGTTGCAGAAAGCAAAAGAAGAAAAAGACTTCAGACTAATAAATTTTGTGCTGAAGGTGACACCTGACACTTCAAAGTGAAAGAACTGAGTTATTTCTGTTTTCTCTGTCTTTAACAGAATGCAAATTAATAGTCTTTTTCATTGCATTATTAAATTACTTGAGTATCTAATATATATATGTGACCTATGGTGGAGTGAGGAGTAGGATGAAGGTTTGGCATCAACTAGGTTTTATATTTTAGTCTTTTTTTTCTTTTCCCTGCATACTATTTAAAAAATGAATCTGAGTCCTTTAGTGCCAAAGTAATCCTGATCCTTTTATCTTTAACTCCTTTCTAACAGCTCTTTGAGGAAATAAATCCATCTAATACCCTTAGTGTGAAGGCAGACAAGCCTCCTGGAAAGTAAGTCCATCACATCCTTGCTTTCTCTCTGTTCTTCCCTGTTTTCTAGCATAGAGGCTAAATTTCAACAACTGATTGAAAATAATCCCCTGTAACAAGATTGTAATGGTAACAAATTGTGATTTTTGCATAAGAGTAAGATCAGGAATGCATGATATAGTGAGATAATTTATTCAGGGGAATTAAATAGATATTTGTAGGTGCTGTTTACCAAATGAGAATGAATTGGTTTAGCATCTGCTGAAAGTATTCAGTTAACCATAGCCAAACTCAAATTTAAATTTCCTAAAAGAAATAGCTTGTAAAGATGGAAATTCATCATGAATCAAAAAGCAAGAAGATAGTAATTCAGAATAAAAATCAGCATGTGATGCAGCATCAGCAGAGACGTGAGTGTCCTGCACATAAACCCTGCATGTGGGAACTCAGAGTCTCCTTAAAAAGTTTCTGAAGTGCAATGAAAAGGACAGTGGAAATGGTGGGGGAGGAGGAAGAGAAGCTGGCTTTGCAAACTGCATCTCGATGATCTGTTAGACATAAGGGTGAGGAAACAAGAGAGTTGTAGCTGAAAGCGCTATCAACAGAGTGAATTCTTTCTCTCTAGAACAGATTAAAAAAAAAAAAGTTATCTTTGGTGATCACGGCTGTGTAAATAGAAAACGCTTACAGTCTGGTGAGCGCTGTCTCTCATGCACTCCTCAGAGAGTAATCACGAGGCTGGCAGTGCAGTCGGTCAGTGATGATATTAGCAGGCAACTGCTTGCCCTGGGCTCAGTATCAATTTGTGTCCGAAAGTAAGGCAGGCCACAGGAATGAACCCACACAGCTCTTTCACTGGTTGGCCTTTGGCTGTGAATGAGCTGTGGTGAGCCAGACCTACCCAGGGGCAGTGCTGCAGTGGGACAGGAGCAGGTGGCCACGCTGCTGCCCACACAAGGGCTGGTGCTCAGCACCTCACCCACTGCACACACACAGCCCTTCCCTCCTCCCCCTTCACCACTGGAGCTGCTCTACTGGTTAAATAGAGAAGAAAGAGTAAGTTAGGGGAAGCTCAGCCAGCTGGTGACCTTTCAGTGCCTTGTGACCTGCCAGCACACCTGAGGAGAAGAGGTATGAGGGAAAGGGAACAGGAGTTCGAGCTGTTTTTGTTGTAACTGCTGCGAATGCACACCTGTGTGGAAGTGTTAGGTGAGGGGAGAGACGGAAAGCTGATGTGAAGCTCCCTCTGAAAATATAGAGGGGTGCACATTCCTGTGTTCTGTCTGTTGAGGAAGTGACGTGTGCTAGCACTGGGGCTGGCGTTTCCAGTAAAGAACTGGAGTGAATCACTGGGCTCTGAAGGGAGAAAGGCAGCAAGCTGTTAGTGCTTTTGCACTGAGGTATGACAGAATCTTTGTAGGAGTATCTGTGTGTTGTTCCATGCAGCGAAATCTTCAGATATGCCTTCAGCCTCTGGAACAGCCACAGTAAAAGAAAATGCAGAGCATATGAGATGTGCAGTATCCCCAGCAGCTTGGCTCTGAGAGCTGGGTCCTTGAGTCTCGCCGCCAACCTGTGCTTTGTTATAGAGCCTTATCTGGGCCAGTGTGGGTCTGTGGAGTCTCTGCTATAGGATGCCAGAAGTCAACCTGTGCATTAGCACATGCTTGTGAGCTTGGCAGTCATGCACCAGTGTAGTTAGAGTACATGAAAAATATGGAGCTTAATGTTTTAGAACTAAGGCATTATGTTTTAGTAATGGAACTGAATTAACTGGTGGAAATTTTACTGAGAAATGATGTACAATATCCATTACTTCAGTGCCTGAAGTCAAAATGAAGCATATTTTAAAAGATACAAGACAGCTGGGACATTATGGTCTACACTGGTGAAATACATTGGTGAAAACCTGTGGTTGTCAGTATGCAGGAGATCAAACTGGATAACCACAAGGGTCCATTTTACTTCTTAAAAAGGAGTGAATATAGTAATTTTGTTAGAAATGCTGTCTCAAATTGTCATTTGCACTGTGACCTCTTCATATCTATCTGAAAGTGTTAAGTGGCCTTAACGGAGATGCAAAATTTGCTGACTTTTTATCCTTTGTACACTGGTAGAACAGTAGAAAGGGATTGTGTGTAAATGGGATTCAAAAATCCATTCCAAAACTTGCCTGCAAGTTTCTGGGGATGGAAAGTGACCCTGTCTCTAGTCTGGCTCCCTGTTTATCAGATTTTATATTCTAAAAATCCACACTGGAAATAGTGTATTCTACGCGGAATGTTAAAGTCAGTCATGCATTTTTTCATTGTTTTTATTCAGAGATGATGTTTTTGACCTAAAGATGAACCAATTTTTAATCTTTCCTGGCCTTCTTTCACCTTGAATCTTTTCCTGTATTCTTTAAAATATTCATACTTGCACTGAGAAGCCAAATTTTTCAAGGTGATCGTAGGTGAATAGGATTAAACAACTCAGGTCAAACTACTTACTTAATCACTGTATATTCTTTGTGCAATTGGCAAGAAATTATATTTCATACAGCATTCTTTATAGTCAAAAGTTTTAGTATTCTATGAGAAGAAAAATGAAAGGCAAATATCATGACCTTTTGTATCACAATGACCTGTAACTGGAGATGGGTTGCAATTTAAATACAGAATTTAATCCCACCTTTACAGTATCTGTAGGCACTTGTAAAATATGTCTGGGACGTTCAAAATGGAAAAGATGTAATGTAATATCCTTCCAGGGAGAAGTGCTCTGAAAACTGCCATTTTTCCTTCATGCATTAAGGAAAAATTACTGATGAAAATTTAGGAATTTGATTAAGAGAAAGTCCTAATTTATCCCAAAAGCAAAGCTGTCTTCCCTTTTAATTGTTTTATTTGTTCTAATGCAGGAGAGATAAGTAATTTCTGTTTTACTCCAGAAAAAAATCCCATTTCTTTTTACTGTTTCCCTGTGCAATTTTTTTTTCATTTATTAAATTACGATCTGTTAATGACATAGCTGTGTGATTCCTACTCAGTATTCTTTATAACGGAGTAAATTCTGATAGCCAAACATCGGAATTTAGTCTGAGCATATACTTGTATGTCACTAGGCAAAAGAAAATATCCTCAGCTGAAGGATGCTTTTCTCATTCTGAGAAAAGAGAATTATACCTCTTGTACAGAGACTAAACTTCAGGAGGGCATAGGTATTAGAGAGAGATCATTTTTACCCAAGAAATATGCAAACAAAACCTCTGATTATACCGTCTGGGCCGAATAGGTTAGAGAATGGAGTGGGATGCACTTAGCAGTTCCTTGCAGAGGAAACGTGTAGCACAGAAAACCCAATGGATTCCTAAGCTTTCCTTAGCACAGAAAATCGCATCTTGAGCATCCCTGCAGCACCAGCAGCAAAAAGTGACATTTCCATGTAGTTTTACAAATGAAAGATCTTAAAATCTGACTGTTGAATTGAATGTTGTCATGCTTGGAAGAGCTTGAGTACCCTGCAAGAGGCATGGATTTTTAGTAATTGCTGAGCACCTTCATTTCAAAACCAGCTTTCCTGAAGTTTTTTGGTGTAGATGTTCCAGTTCATTATGCACATCAATCTGGAATGAAGGTAAATGCTGCTTCATCATCTCTACTGGATAGAAAAGAGATGATGTAGCTGAGCAGCAGGTGTGTAACATAGCTATGATGAGATGGGACCCCAGTAGGTGATCCAAAGTGATGCAAATGATCTGGACAGATTCAGAAGTGTGCTTTAGGTTCTCATTCGAAGATGCAACAAAAATAAGACTGGAGGTCATCAAAATTTAGTGCAGCAGTTATTCTTTCTATCTGATGTCAGACAGAATCTTAGTCAGTGCTTGCTACCAGCTGTGCTTGCACAATTCTGCCCACAAGGAAATGAGAAAATTCTTCATGATTTCTCTCACTGGATTGAAACAGACATCTGGACTGTTGCAGCAACACAAAGACAAAGGGAAAATTACTGGTTGTATTGCTAAGGTAGTGAGAAACTTATGACAACTCATGACAGCAAACACACAATACACGTGCCATGCTAGCATGGAAACAATGCCTTCTGTAACTGAAGTTGTGACTGACAGCTACGGATGTGATTTAGTGAATCATTATGTATGCTGTTTAGAAGAGATCACTGTATGGAAGGTAACAAGTGTTACAAGTTTCTGTAATATTCCTACGTCTTCAAAAGGTAGGGGAGAACGCTTTATCAAAGAAGCTATAAGCTAAGTATATTTATGCATTAGCTGTAACTCTGATTTTTCCCACATTGGAGATGTTGGCATTCCTGGTGCCACAGAGATAAAAGTTCTCTAAGTTAGTACAGGTGTTTTCTGTGAGATTTTTATACCTCATCAGTACCTAACATGTTATCACTACTATCGATGTTGGAAGGAGCGGGCAGAAAATGTCAGAGTTGAAAATGGGGTCTTGAAAATGTTCTGTGATTTTTTTTTTTGAGTGCTTACCAGTAGTGCTTAGCAGCATGCAGATGCCAGGGCTCACAATGAAGGATGAAGTGCAGGATCTGAGAAAAGAGGAAGAGATGTTCATCTTTGACTTCTGCATTTTCCCGGCAAAACCTGTCCCTGCTAAGGCAGTTTGACTTTATGGTTCTCTCACACTTATATCCCTACTTCCCTTTCCTTGCAGTGTTTGGTATTATTCATAAAGCTTCAGCTGCCAGACTGTCACAGTTTTGAGTACAAGCCTTAATGCCAAAAAGCAAGGGCAAAATAAAACAATGAATACCAATGCCATTGTGATGGGAACAAGATCTTATGACTTATAAAAGTTTAGTCATAATTTGGAGAGAAAGAAAAAATGCTTTTAACACTTGAATTTAAAGCGTTCGTCTGAAAGGAAGAACCAGAAGTGTTACCTCAAACCTTTATGGGGCCGTAACTGTTTTCTAACACTTTAAATATTGGCACACTAAACTGGCAATGGCAAATTACATTCTAAGGAAAACAAAAGCAGAATCAAGTCCTTAAGAAGCAGAATGCCATAGAAAAATGAAGAATGGAGCAAGAACTTAAGTTGGATTATTAAGAAAAATATGAATCAGTGTGAGAAGAAAATGCAAACTATTGAATAAAACATTTGTCTGTCTCAATTTAATTTTTTTTGCACTATGGAAAGAACCCTTTTCTTACAAGAAATTCTGCAGTTTTTAATCAGGTTTGATTTTTCTTATTGTAAATAGGACAGCTTATAAGAACAGATTTCTAATAGTCCATAGAATTTTTGCAAAAATTCCTGCAGAAAGTTATGCAAATTTTATGCATTTTGGTGTTCTTCTGTTTTCTCACCAAGCTCATTTCACAAAATGAGACTTGATAGTTGGAATATGTTTTGAGATTTTTGGAACCAAAACCAATTGTTCTAGAAATACTGGCTCCTTAAACAAAGAGGAGCTTACCTCCTTGAAAAGGAACTCCTGCATAAATGATGCAGTGAAAAGGAAGGATTGAATCAATTGTTCCTGTGCTTCCTTCCTTAAAATTGAATTATTCATTATTTCCTTTAGAAATGCATTGATCTTTTTTTTATTATTATTAAAAAAAAAGAAAAAAAAAGCAACCAAAAAACCCCCAAAAAACAAACAAAAAAAAAAAACAAAAAAAAAACTGAACAACTGAAGGTTCCCACTGAAGTTGCACATGAAACAAAAAGAAATCTGTGCCTAGGAAACATCCAGAGATTCTGATTAATTAGCATACGTTAGGAGTTACCTGTGACTTCTCTGGTCTTATATTTGAAAGCAAATCCTGATGCCATTTCCCAGCAGAATGGCAGCCTTATCATTGTAATTCTTTACACGTTTCTTGATGATATCTTCTCACCCTACTTTTTTTGGATACAGAGCACTACAGGGTGGTCATGTTTCAAGTTCCCTTATGTCCTTATCAGCTGGCATTGGTGTAAATTGGTAGAGAAGGAAAATGCCAAGGAAGTGTCTTTGAAACAGTACTTTCCCAGAAATTTGTGCTTCCAGGCATGCTGGACCAAGGAGTGACGGTCCTAAAGAAAGGCTGCTATTAGTGGGGAGCAAGGCAAACAGCAGCTGTCTGTCCAGGAATATAGCCCTGATTTGTGACAGCTTTGTGTAGCAGAAGCAATATGGGAAGGGATACAGTTAGCCTCTTTTTGCATAGAGTATTTGTGGGTAAAGAAATCTGTCTGTCCGGGCTGCTGTTAAACAGGCAACTCTTCTAAGCAGATGAAACTGGTTACTTAACCCTGAGGTCAGTGTTTCTAACTCCTAAATTTTTGCAGCATTTCACTTTGTGTGACTTTGCTTTTGTCTGTGATCTCTGTAAATTCTGTCATTTGAGATAATCTCCCTAGAGCTTCCCCTTCATTCCTCCTGTCACATTTCCCTGCAGAGTGTTGGTTTCCAGCAGAACTGTGAGGCAATATCTAGGGTATACAAGGCTGGCAGCCATAGAAGGCTTTTGTAGTGGCACAACTTTTAGAGCCTTCTCCTAGGAAATACAAGGGAATAAGGACTGTAGTGTTATGTATTTCTGAAAAGACATTTTCTATGTGTTTTACCTGCACTTGAGATAGATGATAAGGGGTCTTCCAAGCCTTCAAGTGGATGTGAGCAGGATATCAGAACATGCTGTCTTAAAAGCATCATTTTACTTGGCCCTCCCCTGCTCAGAGCCTTGATGCTGTTAGGCTCAAAAGCTTTTATAGCAGTGAAACTGGGAGCTCTTCTCAGATTGAGTCTTATCAGTGCTTGTAGAAAAGAGGTGACATTTAGCGTTAGAGGCAAGCAGAAGAAATATTTATTTGGCATGTTGATTTCAAATAAATGATGGATGCTATAATCTACTCATTGATTGGAATGTTAGAATAAAGCTCCAGGGAACACAGAATTATCTGGCTGGTAGGCAATAAAAGGGCATACTTAATTGATTTATCATACGTTTCTGCACCTTCTTCCAAGGTTTTCTCCTCCACGTACAAGGATATGTATTTGCTATCATTTATGGTAACTCACATAGGTACAATTGATGCGTACAAATATGTACCCAAAAGCTTATATACAAAGCACCACAAATATATCACGGAAAGAAAGGAAAAATATCAAAATGTTTGTTATAAATGTAGCGTTATGTATGCAAGTTACTTGTTGGGGAGGGTAGGGAGTGGAATAGGGCAGTGGATGTGTTGTGAAGTCATATGTCTTCAGCTGGGAAATGAAAAGCTTGCCCTGATCTGCCGTGGTCTAAGTGCAGTGGCCTCTGAGTGTTTTCTTTCTTCTGTATTTACGTTCAGAGATCGTCTTGTACCATATTTGATATACACATTTGATGTCTTAATTTATGACCATGTTAATAATAGCCATCATCGTTTTAGTTAACTAATTAGATTAATTATTGTTATTACACATTATTAATATTATTTACCATATTCACCATAAGGAAAAATTTCAGTATTAGGAATCAAGAATTCTGTTACTGCCTCTCTGATTCATGGTCTGCCAATGTTAACGCTGAAAACCCGAATAGTAAGATGTTAATAATGGAATTATTTCAATTCATCATTTAGGTACAGCATTAAGAGCAGTTTCTGACTTTCAGTGTGTTCATAGCTTTTTAGACTTTGTCACCTCTTTTGTACAATTTCGTCATTGGATGAATGTAAAAGTTTTAGTCCCTTTCTTTATAATATTAGGATTAAATTTGATTTCTCATTTTCTAACAATGTTTAGGGTCAGTATTTCCTTTGAGTGGGAGAGGCTCCTAATTACAAGAGATGCTTCACTATGAGCATAAACAATAATCTGATCATAATCATGGCAACATACTGTTTGAGTGCATGAGATCAGATTAAGGGCTCCGCAGTGCTTAGTGGAGCCTTTTAGTTATTGTAGTAGTCTTAGAATTTATTTGTGAGTGCTGTAAGAAATCTTGAAAATATTGAAATTAATTCCTTAATCATCTCTTTCAAATACCAGCATTTCTATTAAGAACAGTGAAGAATGCATTTTCTAAAAAGATAATCATCTCTCAAGTAAGTCTAAATTGTTTGATGCTTGCTTGAATGGGATATTTAGTTAGCATGCATTCCTTCCATTTCTACAGTTGAACATTAGCAACGTATTTCCTAAAATTCTTTTTTTGTTTTTAAACTACATACAATTTCTGGCCAGATAAGCCAGAGTGATGTATACCAGGATGCCCTACATGGTAAGCCCAGCGCTTGTCAAAGGGATCATATTCAGAATTTTGAAAGCACAGATTTACTTTTCAAGTGCTTGGCACTGATTTGTTTCATTCAGTAGAAACATCCAGGCTTTCCAGACGTACGGCAGTGTAGCAGCTCAAATGGGCTTGCCAGATGTCCTCAAATCCCAGATAAATGTTAAGCATTCTTGAATTGTGCCACCCATGTTAGCATTCCGAGCAGAAAGAGGAAACATTCCAAGAGAAAAGAGTCACAAAACCTCTGAAAAAATATCATGCACTGAATGATCTGAAATGCTCGTTCTGTATAGGTTCTCTATAGGTTTCTCTATAGGTTGTGTGAGATTCTGCTGGGTGGACTATGCGGAACACTTTTGCTTAAAATACATGCAGGACTAAGAAAGCTTCCTGTTTATCTGGGAAACCAAATATGGCTGCTTATATAGGTAATGACTGAAGGAACTCACTAACATGAAGGCTGTTAGCTTATTGTCAAGATAATTCAGCAGAAGTCCCTGAAGTCCTGCTTTCTTAGATTTGAATGTTCAACCTTTTTAATACAGTGAACAAATGGTTGGCAGCATTGATGGCAAAAAAGCACTTCATCGGTCTTTATGTACTATGCAATACATCTGACTGGAGATTGATTTTTGCAGTGGTTATGATAGTGGGTACTGCTCTTCAGTGTTTTCACTCATGATGCGTTCTTTGACTGATGTCAGAAAATCCAAATTCCTTTTTTCCTTTATAGAAACTGAACTCAGGAAAGGACAGGCTGTGGTTATTCTGCACAAACAATTTTAGACCAATTTTATCTGCTCACCAAAACAATTCATACTGATAATGTATTTTATTTGCCTAACTGACAGAGTACAAGATCCTGCCACCACAGCAGCAGGAGCATTAAGCCAGATTTTGTAATTTCTGATTTATGGCTGCACCATTACTTGGAAACTCTAGTAAGGCAGTTGCTACCTTAATGTTCTTTTAAGACTCTTGTGCCTGAATTGATGAGGTCTTCAAAAATCAGATTTTTGATGATGTCATGGATATAACCTGGATTTTAGATTAAGGAAATACCTAAGTATGCACTTTAAGAACAAATATATGCAATTCTCAGACCAAGCATGAGCTTTCAGTGAGCTCTGGAGTTTGGCTCACTGAAATAATTATACTAATCAGCTAGGAAAAAAAAACATCACACAGTGTTCTAAGCCTACTGCTTTCATGAGATATTCAGCCTTGTCAGATTTTCTACAAAATCTTCAGAAAACCATGTCTGAATTTGTGCCATATGTATGGCATCTGTGATGGTGCTCTGCATGTCTTTCATGTATCTTCATGTGGACAGTTAGTACTTGGCTTTGGAAATGAATGATAGTTTTTGTGTGAGTAAATTTAAGTGTGTATGTTCCACATAACTTCTTCTATTTTATTCTTCTTTATTTCTTTCCAGCCTTATGTTACGTGTTTTATTCATATAATGGGATTTCTCTTTGTCCTCTTCTTCACTTAATAATTATAAACTAGCTTTTTCAATTTTAAAAAGATCAGAGAAAATTATGGACAAAACCTGCATACAGATGTCTCAATTAATGAGTCTCTTAACTCAAAAAGCATGTGGAAATCTTGAAGAACATACAGTGATTTTTCAGAGCCCCTTTTCAGTCTTTCAGCATGCAAACATAGCAGGCTCTTTGAAACGGAGTCTTTTGAATGGGTGCTTGTGTATGTGTCACATGGAGTGGGTCTGTGACCCACGGTCAGAGTTTGCGGTTACAGTAATGGAAATGATGATGATAAGTAGGCTCTTTCCTTATGTTAACAGAGCTTTGCGGATCCCATCGAGACACTGTGGTGGGATGCCAGAATATGTAAAAACAGGCAAGGTGAAAATACATGCAGGCTGACATTACGAAAGCATGGAACCAAGCAACAAGGGAACGATGAGCAGCCTTCCCTGTGAAAGAAAACAAAACCTGAATTTGCAAGGAAGGCGTAATGGACGGAGTAGTAAATTCAGACCACCACACAAAATAGGTGTGGAGCTGTTAATAATGCGCAGGATGAACAGACATACCATGTCTGTGGGCAGGCTGGGTGGGCAACCCTGTCCAGCAAATGTCAGGGTTGTTATTTAAAGCAAAGCAAACCTAGCAGAAAGGTAGCAGCACAGAAGCTGTGCTCTTGGGCTGCTACAGATTGAAGCAGTCAATGACATGGGTGTTTGAGTGGACAGCAAAAGTGAGACCAATTTTGTATCCCTGGGATACATATTCATAGACAAGATTGAATTGAAATGTCCATGATGTTGGGGAAAAGTTATTTGAAAAATTAATTACTTTAATTTTTCCCCAGCTCTACCTCTTCTGCACCTCTAGTGCATGAGAAAACAATTCATTGTATTTCTTTGATGGCTTATTACTGATTATATTTTAAGAGAACGGGCTATTTTTTTTTTTAAATCTAGTCTAAGATGTGTAACATAAACAGTGTCCTTTTTTTCTCTGCATTTGATAATCTGGATTTTGAAACTAGGGAAACTGATCTTCAGATTGTTGCCTTGCTTTTCTGTTTCAGTCACACAGATTGTAAGGCCTTACCTTACTTTTTCCTGAGCTACGAATCAAAGGACAGTGAAAAAAGATGAGCACCTGGACAGTGTGTGTGAGATGGTGATTAGCAGTGATAAGATAGATGCCTTGTTACACGAATGATCAATCTGTGTTTGGTTATTAAGGCACTTTCTTGTTGGAAAACGTCTGAAATAGGTAAACTGATGATGAAATCCTGAAGAAAAAAAGAAAAAAAGAATTGCAAAATTGTAGCATCTCATAATTGTCAGTAAAGAAGGCTTTTTATGTGCAATTTCACTACTACTCAATAGGTTTGTAGAACATATTTGATTTAGTTGCACTATTTTCAAATTGTGTTATCTGACAAACTGAGTACAGAATGCATAATTAGATCATACTACTGTAGTTATGATAATGAATGCTGCATTTGCAAGACTTGAAGCCTCGCATTAGGCAGATACTTAATTTTTTATAGCTGTTTCTGACAGGTAACATTTTTTATCCTGATCATAAATCTGTCAGGAATTCTATTTGTACTAAAGGCTTCTGTGTAGTAAATTACAATTTTGATTTTTAACTGACAAATCTGCACAAGCATTTTATTTTGTAAGCAAAGTAGTTTTAAATAAATTCTTTGCATTTACCATTGCCTTATTGTATGACTTCATAAACAGTATAAAGCAGGCTTTAAAACACTTAGAATAATGGTATTTATCAAAATGTTATATATTCCACAAACAAAAATCTTCTGAAATACAAACCTCTCACTTTTAAGAGTTGTTGGCAATTGATAGAATGTAAATGAGTGAAAGCACAAAAATTGTGTGTTGCATGTATTTTCATTCAGGTTAATTTTATTGGGTAGTAAAGGAGAAGAAAATAAGTCATAGAGAGGAAGAATAAAAATAACCCATTGAGACAGCCTGAACACGATACTGAATTTTCACATCTAAAAGTAAATGTGAAGGATTCTGACTCTGCAGGAGTTGCTCTGTATCTTCCAACTGCTGTCATTATACCATAATCTTAAATGGTTCTTGTTCTTTGCTAAGCAGTTGTTCATAAAGCCCACGTGCTGCTGCTCACATGCTCCCTCATGCTGGCCCTCTGGCCTGTTTATTGAAGGAGGAGAGTATCTTGGACATGTGCATGTATGATACTGAACAAATGGATTCACATGGCAAAATTGCTTTCCTAGGGAAATAGAAAATAATCTGCCTTGGCATCAGAACTCATCTTCTGTTTAACAGTATGAATGTAGTGAAATGAAATTACTTAGAGGCGTGATGCAGGAGCAGTTTTTAAATACGAGGGTACTCTGGGTGTGCATTCAGTGCTGCTAATCTCTCTGGTTATTCTGATTTCCAAAAAAATGTGAAAGAGCACTGAAGTGTTTGGACAGTCCCTTCGGCTTCCATCGTCTCAGGCTGCATTTACCCTAGGAAGGCAGTTTATAGGAGGGGAAAATAATTTGTCCCTGTTGCAATTCTGTGTTTTGATTTTGTGATACTTGGATCCTCTGTAGGCTTAATATTCAGGGACATGAGTGAATGCACGTTACATTTACTGGAAAGACTTCTGTTGATTTAATGCGGGTGTTGGATCAGGCCCTGAGAGTGCAACAAATGAGAGCCATAATAGGCCTTTCTTCCTTTAAGATACTCTAGAATGCACAGGAATACACTCTGGGGAGCCTGGAGAGTACACAAATAGGTGTGTGGAATAGAGGCTTATCTACAGATAAGTTCAAGAAGAGGAAGATTATATTTATCATAAAGCAGTTGGGAAAAGCTGGGTGCCTGTTAAGCAGACACTATATCTTCTCTTTATCTATAGAAGTGATAGCTGGAGAAATACTGATGTGCCCTTGTCTGTTTGCTGCCTCAGAATGGAAAGTCTCCAAAACCTGTGAATCAGTGACACCAAAGTGGTCATTAACTTTATAGACTAAATCACCTTCATTAAGTTTCATTTGGCAAAATTAAAGGTCTTTTTATCTTTTTCAAGCATTGCTTTAAAAAGAAACAATTAACATTACTACTCTGGAGCCCTGAGCACAGAGCACAGATACTGCAGTCCCAGAGATTGGATGCTGTCAAAATTTACTGCCTGTATCATCTGAAACATTAATATTTTATTTGAAATACTTTGGATGAGGCCTTCTTCTCACGGTGCAGTAGAACTTAATGAACATGCTTTCCTAAATAATTTTATGTCATTTGGTGCTTTAGTGAAAAGATGAGGGCACTTAATTCTCAGATGCATCAAGCAAATGTGTAGTGCCAATTATTTAAATTGTTCTTTGAATCACTCATACCATATCTCTGCAGTTAATTAACTTTCACACCTGTCTTCTGTTAGAGAATCCCCCCTATTTATTTCTTGTCTTTACAATTCTGCTTTGTGCATTGTTCCTTCCAATACTGTGTTTGCTGTAAATTTGACAAAGATGAAAAACCATGATGACTGCAGATGGACAACGATGACGACTGCAGGTGGCAAATGGGGGTTGGAAGCATAATGGGAACAATTTCAAGGACTATTCAGCCATTATTTGAAGGAAACACTTAGATACCAGTGTGGAGTATGACAGTTTCGGCCTACTAGATGAAAAATAAGGAATTTTGTTTGTGGCTGCTGGGGGCTGTTCAAATAACACCTTGCTGTGTGCACTCTGTGTCAAAGAAAGGAATGATGAGGAACTAGGAGCTCCTAGGGACTAGGAGCCTGTGGAAGAAGTGACTCCCACTCTGCTAGAAAACTCAAGCAGGAGCCAGCTGTGGAACCAGAAGGAATAGACTGTTATAGGTTTAATAGAAATAGGAATAGGTCTTTCAATTTTATTTAATAAGATTGCTGTCCTTTAAAGTACTCTGGGATGAGGGGATCTGTTTTGTGTCTCACTCTAGAGGTGGTTGGAAAGCCCCTCTCTGGGTGCTAGGGAAGGCTGAAGCCAAAGGAGTAGAGGTATGCACTGGGGATCCTCAGGAAATAAAAAAAACAACTTCAGGGAAGCGATGGCCAGCCCTTCTCATCACTGTTTCTTACTAGGCTCAATTAGTTTCTGCTAAAAGTTGCAGAGAAAAGCCTGGACCAACAGAACAGCGGCAGAACTGAATTGTGGTTCACTGAGGAAAACTATTTTTTAGCTCGCCTAATGCCAAGACATTGTCAAAGCTAGAAGTACAGGTGAATTAAGAAGTATTCAGAAAAGCTTTGGCTGTATTTTTCAAGCTTGTATAGACATGCTGTTCACTGTTATCAAACATTTCAGTAGCGGAGCTTATAGATATCATATGCTTAATTATAATATTCAGAGTTTAGTCTCTGTATAGAAACTGTTCTTGCCAGGAGGTAGGTAATTATGTATTCAAAGAAAAAAAGCAGAATGTGTTGTTCTTGGAGTTCAGGGTTTGGTTTGTGGTCTATGTCCATATTGAGAAATTGGGCCAAGAATTAAGAATTTCACTTGTCTATTTGATCTTAAGAAATCTCTAGGAACTGTAGGTTGGTTTTCTTTCCAAGATGTATTTTTCAGAAAATATTTGGTATTATCAGTTTTTGATCTAACTAAAAGCTCATGAGGTATATTAAAAATGTCACTGCTTAACTGACATTCTAATATTTTAAAATCTGTCTTTCCTCTGCTACACATGTTCAATAAAGCAGTATTGCTTTGTTCCTCAGCAGAGATTCTGTATGACACAGGGTGTGTGTGACTAATTTTGTTGTACTATTTTCTGTGTGGATCTACCTAAGTGCTAAGGTTTCGTATCGTAAGGTTTTCCTGTTCAAAAGAGTGTCCTTTTTCTACAATAATTCCCTATTTTTAATTTCAGATTCTATTGTCTTCTGTACATTTAGCCAAGGAAATTGTATCAGCCATCTTATTTCTTTCTCCTTTGCCTTTGGAATCACTACATTAAAATAGAGATTAGTGCTGTATTTTTTAACTAAGAACCTTTGTGCAAGCTGACAAATGAAAAATTATTTTTCTATTCTAATTTTTCACAATTATCTGAAATGGCTGCAGGCTTTGGAGTGCTGCACCTGTGAGAGGGCAATTATGTCATATTGAGCTAAGGACCACCGGTGGAATTACTTGAAGCATTATTTAGTAGTATTGCAACCTCTGAGCCTTGAACACTTCAAGATGTAATATGAGTAATCCTGTGCTATTTCCCACTTTATCTAGGTGCAGCATTATTATAACGGCAGCATTCTTGTTATAATTGTGCTAATGGGGAGGGGGGAAGGAGGGAGAAGAATGAGAAAGATAAATGGCAGGAAGAAACTCCTTTTCCCAGCAGGGAAAAAGAGAAGAACAATTTTTATGATCTCATTCTTGGTGTTGGTGAAAGACTGCTCAGCTGAGGACAGAGGATACTTTCCCCAAAAACAAACAGCATCAGTCTCATGAGTACTCCTCAGGGAGTCCACTTTCTGTGGACATCCCCTTCTCACATGTTCTTCCTTCATTCTGCTTACACTATTGGTATGAGAAGTGGGATGAATGGCGACCAAAGGTGTAAATGTACCAAAAAAAAAAGATCTGCACAAGGCTTGGAGGGCATGAGGCAACACTGATACAGGCCTGTGAGCTGGAGACCGCAGCTCATTAAGTGAGGTAGCAGAATCCATTAGCAATTGGGAAACTGGTCAGGAATCCTTGTTGTCAGTTTTCTTGCATGAGGTCCTTCTTGCTCACTTAACCCCTCATTTGGAAGGAATTACGCAGTTTGTCATATCAGTGTTCAGAGGTTGTTGACCCCTCTTATGAAGCACTGAAGGATGTGTAAGCTGTAAAGCCCTCTTTCCAAGCCATTTGCAATTTGGCTACTACAGCCACTTCTTCCTCAAATGGGCATTTCCTTGGCTCTCAGTAACGATTTAGAACCAGAACCTGTTCCAGTTCCAGCTGTGTTACGCAAGCTTAATGGCTTTTTTTTTTTTTTAAATGCTGTTGAGAAGGACTGCTTCTGGTGGCTTATATTCTCAGATAACTGTTGATTATTTTCTTGTCATTTTCAGTTCACTGGCTGAGGAAAAACGGCTCTAATAAACAGTGGCAACTGTTGGTCTGGCAATAAATCCCTCTCAGCTTGGGGCCTTGCACAGTGCAGTCTCCTCAACAAACCCAGGGTGCCGCGCAGACACGCAGCCTTGTTTTTCACCAGTGAGGTAGGTAAGTGCTGGAGTTCTTGTGCAGCACCTTCTCACCCTTTTTGTCTTTGAAGGTTTCTCCTTATGTTCACATTATTAAGTCCTGCTCTCTTGGGTTCTAATCCAGCAAGTTGGTTTGATGGTAGGGAAGATTGTGTGTTCGTACAGACCATAAAGAACAGTCAGAAAGTAAAGGGCAGGTAGATAGAGGAGGAAATGTGGTTATTTCCTGGGAGCTCCATTGGTTATGTACACACATCATATGGGTAATTCATAAAAGAAAACTCTCTGTGAGTGTAATCTGAGGTAAAAATAAATAAATAAAATAAAGGTACAGTTGAACACATACAACTCTGTTAGCAAAGAGTGACTGCAGGCAGCTCAGCTTTTTAATCTTGATTTTATTCATTAAACAGAATGTAAATAATGTATCAGCGAGCTTAGAAGGATAGAAAGGCAGAAAAACTCAGTTACCTGCATCTTTTATGTGATGCTGAGGAACTAATTTGTTCAGCTAACTGAAATGGTGCAGAGGTGAAGAGAACCTGGGCATTGTTTTGGATGCTATATCTGAAAAATATTGTTTGACATGTAAATATCAGAATCGGAGGAGGGATGGAAGAACATTATGCTCACAGAAAATACTAGCTTTTCACCCAGTGTCGTGAATCCCTGTGATCTTTCATTAAGATGCAACCTTACTTAAGTGAAGAAGTTTCTTCAGTTACAAGAGTCTGATTAAGTTCTGATTAAATTTGATAAATTCATGAAAATATGTTGCTGTGGTTTGCATTTGCTTTCAAAGTTTAGGTCATGCAGGAATCTGTGAAATGTGATTGAATAGCATCAAACTCATCTCACTAAGCATCAAACTTAAGAAAATGAATGAAATGTAAACAAGCAAGCAAAATTGTGAATTGAATCTGGGGAATGAAAAACCTCTGGGGAATGTCCTGCTGTAAATGGGAGTAATGTTGGATGCAACACAAAGTTATGTGGCCAAAAATATTACAGATTGAGGTTATTGCTATGTTGTTAATCCCCAACTTGACAGCATTACTCATGAATATTTTGCTGCTGCCTGAAGTTGTGAGTAGTTACAGAGGTAGGACAGAGAAATGACTAAGCAGCCTTCTTTCCCACAGAGATGTGACTGTCTAGATAATTAGCTGACAATCTGATTTATGAAAAAAATTTTCTCAATCTAAATGGCAGCTTAATACTTCTCCAAATGGCCAATATCTGGCTATGGGCTAGTAGGCTGACAATGATTGTTTCGCAGAGGAACCTGCGGCAGGAGCAATGTGTTTCTGCTGTAGCCCAGACTAGTCCTGACTGGAGTTTGCCTGATGGCTGATGAGTTATTGTCAGTAATTTCAGAGAAGCCCCCTTTTGCTAAGACATAAAAATGTGAGGATGGAGAGTGGAATTCTATAGTAATCCTGTCATAAGACTAATGATGACATACTGTAGATGAAATGTCTTGAACCTGAGTCACTTAGATATTGTGTTATTCATCAGTCTTTTTTAACATAATTTGTTTTGTGGCTTGTTTTTTTTCCCCCTCAAATTGTGATTCATATGAAACCATTTGGCACTTTTAAACCATATGAACCTAAGAGTCTGTGGTCAAGACCCTTGCATGTAACAAATTCTGAGAACAGGAAAACACAAGTGCTTTTCTAAGTAACCATTTTTTATTCTTCTCTGTAAATAGCTTATATATATGTACACCATTCCCTAAACCCTATAGGTGTATCTCTATAGAAACACAGGAACTTTTGGCCCTGTGGATAAAAACAGTGTTGGGCATGGGTGAGAACTTATGTCCCACCATATTACAAAGAAGGGATAAATCTCATTTGAATGGCTGCTTTGGGCTCTGAACAGAATAAAAGAGGTTGGTATCTCTGTGTCTTGGCACTACAGAAATCTCTTTTGTGCTATACCAGAAATAGGTGATGACTGATATCATACATATCAGGGTTATTACTAGGAGATTGTTGCAGGAAGCCTGAGAAAATGAATACTGAAGCTTTAGCAGCCAGGTGTAAGTAATAAAAGTATTTGCTTTCATTTAAAAAAAAAAAAAAACAACCAAAAACAAAACAAAATGAAAAACACCAGAAAAACCCCCACTATATAAACCAACACGTGAGAAATGTAGAAATATACTGCTGGAATACCAGCACATTCTAACAGCAGCAGTAGCTTCTTGAACAGGAGCACTAAGGCTCTGTCTTTTCAACTATGGAACTAATTAGCTGTTGCTACTTCCAATTTTTAACCTTGGTCTGTTTCTTCATTTCATTTTTATTCTGTCTTTAATCGTTGCGTGTCCATCTCGGCTTTATGCGGCATCCAGGCTTAAAATCCTGTGAATGAGTGAAAGAGCAGACTGGAATGCCTCCAAGCTGAGCATACCCTGTGTGAAGGTTGCTTTCTATGGAATCACTGTGGACACCCAACAGAGACAATTAGAATATATCTACTCCAAAATACCCTCTGGTATAACATTGTCGACTAGCTAATTAGAGGCACTTTTACAGCCCGTGGAGATCATGAGATTCCACTGCCATCTCAGTAGAAGGGCACACAATAGGCCGGGAAATACTTTGTTGCTTAGCATAGGAGGACTGAAATCTGGCAGTGGACTTGCTCTCTTTCAAGGCTAGACCCTTCATTTGTTCACGCTGATGGCTCATCTGGTTCATGGGCTCTGCTGTCCACTATGGCTGTCATTATCTTCTGTTGCATTTCTACTGCAAGGGTGCCTTAAAAAGAAATTGAAGTATTGAGTTCCTTGATCCAGTCTCTCAGCATATACTTCTGTATCACTATTTAACGTGTTCCTGTAGATCTCTATGCTTTTTCAATCACCTCCTCCATATGGTTTGTGTGTGAGCTTTGAAGTATTTCTTCTGCTTTATTCTTCTCTCAATATATGAAATTTAAAATAAAAATTAGGTATGGTTATACAGCTAAGATACATTTAGCAGATAGTAACATAGTACAATGCGTGAGATGCAAAGTTACTACCAAAGTCTGTTTCTGAAGTTATCAACTGGAATTCAATCAATCAACAAAGTACTTGTTGTAGGAGGGAGTTTAAGCTGATGCAGACTCCTTAGCACACGATTAAAAGGAGCAGCATGTGTCTAAGGCTGCAGATTTGGGGCCGTTTTTTTTGTGTACCTCAGCACCATGTGTCCCTGGGCACTGCTGCATAGCTGTGTAAGCTGACTCCAGCAGTATCAGAGCCACTTCTCAGGCTGGGAGTGCTGCTGCCTGTATCCCAGCTGTGAAATATAGAATTAGGTCCTGAAAATATTAACAGATACGTGTTAATAAGAAGAGGTGGTAGGGGCTGAAAGCATGTCTTTCCCGCCGGCTTCCTTAAGTATTACAAAACGTATGTCTGGAGAGGCAGCACAGGGACTCTCTCAATAAATCTGGATTGGCCCTTGGCCAGGAGAAGTTATCATTGAGCTCAAGGATCTGTACTTCTCCTGAGGAAATAAAAAAGCCTCATACTCTCATATTTCTAGCTGCACAGTTTACATTAAATTAAAATATGTTTTATCCGTTTAGCAGTCTGAATAATAAAAGCTGTATACAGCTGCACTAACATTGTGCTGTGCATTCTAATGACAAGCTTGTGACTATAGCAGAATTGCAACTGCAGTTCAGATGTTTCTTAATTTATCCCAAATATTTTATTAGGGCTTTTTTAAAGTGTGTATGCCAGAGAGGGAGGGGAAAAGAAGAGTAAATAGCATTTAAGATTTTAATAATTCTTTGTTAAAGAGATTTAATGTAAGGGAAATATGGAAATTGTATGTTTTCAGACTGACAAGTGTCATCATTTTGCCAAAACATGATTCAAATAACTGTCTAAATATTTGGAGTGTCTTCTAATAAAAATATACTCAACCTGTTTTCCCCACTCCGATTAATTTGAAAGCAAAAATGACATACAGTTCAAAGGAAGTCATTAAATCAGAAAGGACCACATTGTTCTCTCCTGGAAATCACGATTTAGTATTCAGCCTATAGTCTTAAACGTTTGTGTGTTTTGCCAGCTGTTTAGCGGCTTGAGGCACTTTGAATATATTCAACAAAATGACAATTAGACTTGGGCAAAGTAAGATTCATTAGTGGAAACAGCAGAATAAAGTAGACAAGTAAGACAAAAAAGGGAAGGAAAAAGGAAAATGGCAAACTCCCTTCACCACAATTTTTCCCCTATTTTGAAGGGTGTATATGTGCGTAAACTGGAGAGTCATTCTATATGCAAGGGAAAGCCTGTAGTGTAAGAACTTAGGGTTACATATGACTTATTTTCCTTTTAATGTTCTGTGAGAAGAGACTGGCAACTTTTCCCCACAGATATAAAAAATAGGTAAGTGACAACGCACAGAGGATTACTGGCTTTAAAAAATATCAACTGCCTACAATATTAGAAACAGAACAAAACTTTAGGCCACTGCCATTGTTTATGGAAGCAATGGATGAACTGGGAGGAGCAGTGTTGGGATGTGCCACACGTTGTGATATGTCATGTTCAAACAGAGCTTTGCCAAGCAAGGGCTTATTAGCATCTGAGCTCTCTACCTGTGGTTCAGTATGCATGTGGCTTTTGGCTGTCTGGTTCTAACACTGCTCTATCGTTTGTGAAGTGCTGTATGCCGACATGCGAAGTAAGTTGTTCTGAATAAAAAAAACATTGCATAGTTGTCAGAAAATGCAGAATACTGGGTCAGAATTCTTCAGAACACCATTAAATAAGTACACTACAAAGGTTACACAGTAAAACATGCTGCCGTGTATCTGTAGAAGCCTATTCCTCTCTTCAAATGTAGAGTTCAGATTTTATCCCATGAAAAGTTCAGGTTTGTTTCATTCATTTAGCCTTGAAACCTGAGTGATCTCTTTAAACTAAATAGCAATTCTGTTTACAACATGTCATAACTTTTCATCTCTTTACATGCAGAGTACTGCTGCACACACGCGCACCAGTGTTTCTGCTAGCATCTAATTGCCTTTCTGAGAGCTGCTGAAATGAACCAGATGCCTGAGAGTTGTGCTCACCATGACAAATGCCTCACATGCACCCATAAATGAGGAGTGAAAAAGAATACCTGCTTAGCTGGCTGTGTTTCTCTCTTGTTTCCAGTGCGGTGGGATCTATGTGTAAGACTGCATTTGAAGACTACTCCCAGTGCACTGGAAACACGGAGCAACACATCTAGATGGCTTTATTATGAATGTAAAATGAAGAAAATGTACTGAAGGCGGAAAATATTAACTTATCGGCACTTGCCTTTACCAAGGCAGAAGGCCACTCACAAGTCAGGAAAGCCCTTTGGATCCTGACACTACCAGCCATCGGATGTCACTGTTGCACTGCTCAACTCCCACGGAAAAAACATCTCTTCAGTAAAAAATTCTCTATCTTAAAGAAGGCAAAATAAAGATAAATAGGTAAGAATTAGGGGGAGCTGGGTAGGGTTCTGAGTGAGATTCATCTCTGTGTGTAAATTGAAGCCAGTACCTTAAAGAAGATTGAAACAAGATAGGCATTTTTTTTCTTCCACCGGTGTCGAAGGAGGCAGAGTCCATCAGGGCATGGAGGCAAGGAGCTGCCTCGGTCTAATGAAGGAAGGAGATGAATGTCTCAGTGACGGATCCTGGCACAATTCTTTTTAATTCTGATGTATGAGAGACCAAAGCACAAAATGTTTTAAGAAAGAAAGCAAAGAGGGAGTAGATCATGTAGAATAGTTCTTTCTTAACCTGGGACAGGGGCACTTTCTCTTCAAAATAGAAGCATTTCATCATGCCTCAGTTTCCTTCGCATCAATGAAAACTGATCAGTAATCAGGTGCTTACCACGTTCTTTCTCTATTTGTGATGGTTGTCTGTTTAGGATCATTGGCTCTAATTGGTGTATCGTTAACATAGTAGAATTTGTCTAATAACTTTTATCAAGGTAGTGTATGTTTGTGTCGTGTTTGTGAGCAGTAAGTATTGTGGATTTATTAAGGGAACAATAGGTTCCCTAGTGCTATTATATGTGTATATATAAAATATACAGGAAGATCAGTTGCAAAACTCAGCTATTTTTGAAAAGGACTGTGGTTTGGTCGTCTGTTGTTGCTATATTTTGAGTCTTTAATTGTAAATATTTCTTAGGTTACATTGATCTCTAATTGCCCACATAAAAAGTTGATGAGAATTGAGAAAAGTGAAGGGAGGTCAGAAGATCAGCAGAAATTATTTATGAAAACCAAGAAAGATTGATTAAGAGCTAGATAAATAAAAGCAATTTGCCAAAATGATGATAAAACATGCATGTATTCAATATCTGAGAACAATGAAGAATAACTCATTTCAGAAAACGTTACTGCTTACTCAAACTATATGTAGGAATAACAATCACAACCAAAAAATAAAATTTAAGAAAAGGGTATTTACCAAAGTGATGAGTAAACTATTCTAGACAGTAGAAGAGACTTGAGGGAGAAGGTCAGATAAATATATTTTAAAATGGCACAAAAACTGAGCGTGGTACAAAAGCTGGCATTAATAAAGAGACTAACTGGACAGAATTCTTGCCATTCTTCATTTTGAGGACAACGTGATGTTGTAGATCTCTTGCACTTTTGCACTCTCCTAATTTTCATTCCATTTTCATTGCAACACATTGTCTTTCCTGAAAGAAGAGCAAGACTGAAGGTAGCCGATCTCACTAACGTTTCCAAAAATAGGCTTTGTTGCTGGCAATACGATTACAGTAGAAAGCATTCAGAGAACTCAACTGGGAAATCCTTAATAGGAAAGAGCATTTCTAAAAGACAAATTAGAAGCATGGAAAAGAGAGCTCCATAGTAAACCTAGATACTCCACTAGGCTTGGGAGCATTTTTAAAGAAATAAATAGATCAAAAGAGACAATACCCTCAGCAAGGTTACTACTAGAGATGCGATTTCTATCTGTCACATTCAGAAGCAGATGAGGAAACACCCAGAGGAAGAAGTAGAAGCAGTGCCCACATACATGGCCTCACAAGCAGCTTATGCAATACTTCTGTGTTCTTTCCTTACCCTGTGTCCCAATAGTTAATTCTTCTCATACTGAGAAACAACTAAGATGCTATCAGTGAATGATAAGAAAAGGTGGGGAGTAGCTGGCCAAGAACTTGTTGCTGGCTCTGGTCTGTTAACCCACGTGCTGAAAACGGGCATCTTGGCACAGTGAAGTGCTTATGACAAGTGTTCCTGTGAACCTGCAGTACAGAAAACTAGAGCTCCTATCTTGCTTTTATTGAAACACCAACGAGGCTCAGTAGTCAAAATGAAAACTGTGACTATAGTTAGCACTGCCCATGGCTTTGGGTATATATACGTATGCTCATGTGCTTCTTTTTGTCCTTTGAGAGATAGAGTACAGTGCTAAAGAGTTTGGGTTTAAAAATCAAAATCTCGTACTGTGAGAGCCAGCACAACTATGACGAAATTGGCACTTTGTCACTTGGTAGCCTTTCATAGCATGCAGAATTTTCCCAAGAGGGAGCTTTACCCAATAATGACAAGCATCAGTGTAGAGTATAAAATGGCACAGTGTGCTGTACAGGGCACGGGAGAGTGATGGCAGCGGACAGGAGAATCTGGTTGTGAGAACTAGGAGCAGTTCGAATTTCACATGAATTTCACATTGGAAATGTTGGCCTTGACTATGTACTATAATGAAAATAATAACTGCCAACAGCATGTTCTCCGTACGTAGCTGTTGAGGAGACAAGCCTGAGTTTATTTGTAGGTAATGATATTTTTGAGCTGACAATCACTGGACAGCATTAAGTGTTGCGTGTTGTTGTTTTTTTCACTTTGAATGTTCTTGTTACAAAAGACTGTTGCTGATCTAAGCTGATACCATTTTTTCCCTGACTAGATCTGGTGAATCTTAATCAGCTCTGTGTGTTTAGCTTGTTTTGCTTTCCACTGTGTTACCAAAAGCTTCCCTCTCCACTAATGTTCAGCGGTGTGCTTTGCACTTACTACACTTTCAGCTACATGTGTTCTCTCAGCATATATATACAGAATTAGTATTGAGACATAGATAGTTTTGTCTTTCATTATAAACACAATTGCTATTAAATGTGTCAAGTTGCAAATTCTTAATGTGTATGCAAGTATAAACAAGAGGAATTCCTAGATAAATGTATAACGATTAGGCAGGAACCTTTAACAGAGCCAAAGAAGATTGCAGATGTGCATTCATAGGCTCTGATCCAGCAAAGTACTTAAACACCTGTTTTACTTAAGAACACAAGCAGCCCAATTGAACTTAATGGGACTATTCAGGCTTAAAAATAAGAGCTTAGATTGAATAGTTGGATTGGAGCCAGGAATATTAACAGGCAGGAGCCACTGTATTTATGGTCTTTGTCTCAGGCAGCAAGTTAGTAAGCAGTATCTGTGTCAGCCAGTAGTGGGATTACTTATTCTTTGTGGGATGGCAGAACTGGAAGAAACAGAAATGATGAGATTATTTGGTGAAAAGGAGTAAAAAAAATCCCAAGTTAGAATCTGGTTCCAGACACCAAATGCTTCAGACTGGAGAAGCTGCCTTAAATGTTGGGGTTTGGCTCGGGTTGATCACTTGATGTAGTAACTCTGAGACTTCAAATTTCCCTGCTATTAGTTATACCTTGAATGGTGTCAAATTAAAACTTTGCGTGCCAAAAAGTTATATTTTTGTGTGAGCCTGTCCCAGTGCTTCTAGTAGCTGCACTTCAACTTACCTTAATTTGGTAGGTTTAAGGGGAAATGTTTTCCACCCCTGAAAAAATATGCCTTTCTAACACAGAACATAAAAGACACATGAAGCTCTCTCTCTTTGGGCTAACACTGTGTCTCCAGCCCCACTTCTACCAAATGCTCTGTATAGTCTCTTTGGCTGTACTGCATGCAAAGAAAATGAGGCTGAGAAATAAAAAAAAATGCTGACTCTTCTATCTGAAATCACACCAAGTACTAATAAAAATGCTAGCTCTGCTTTACTTGAAAGCTCAACACAGGATCTCTGCTCTGATTTCTTTTATGTGAATCACCCATACCTATTGATAATAAAGTGAAATTCCTTTCCTTGCATCCTTATAAATCTAAAGAAAGTTATGCAAATAGAAAAATGCACCTTTGTCAGAATGCTGTCAGGTAGCACCTTTCACTCTGGAGGACTCTTTGTAAGCATAGGGAAACATCCAGAAAGTAGTAATAAATTGCTCTGGTACACTGTTCTGGCAGCCGTTAATAAATCAATGTGAAGGGGAGTTCTGAAGGGCAAAATGTTGCTGTCGGTAGGTGTCCAATTTAATTTTGCTCAAAATTAATATTTCGGATATGATAAGTGAGCTGGCAGGAACAGATTTCATGATTAATTCTACAGAGTCAGAAATGCTTTGATGGCACTTTAATAGCAGCTTCACTGATCTAAAAGTCCCTCCAACTGACCGGTGTGCTCAAGTTTCTGAATTATATTATTAAATCTCTCTTGTTGGTCTGTAAAAAACGAAATGTTGCATGCTAAAAAGTAAATTCTATTTTGCTCCTAGTTCCACGTGTGTAAAGTAGACATGGAATTAGCTGAAATTAACTTGGATATATAGGAGCTTAAAAAAATCAAGGACAGGTCAGCCCGTCTGACAAAACAGCACTAACTTGTTCTGTTAGGTGCCTAATCCTCTTGACCCTGACACAGAAGAATTCGAAAGTCCTTGCTTTTGTGCTGGCGGAAACTGGAGAAATATTTGCAGGTTAACGATAGTCTAATTAAGGTGCACTGAAGAATTCAAATGTAGAATGACATTAAAAACAAATACACATTTTGTTTCATAGGGAAGAGCTTCCATTCCTGCTTCCTGGAGACCTTTGCAAATGCTAATCAGTGAGGACCTGCAATGTCTTTGTCAAATTTCATGGCTAACATTTGTATGTACAAAACCATTCTCTTTAATGGAGTTGTCCTCTGTGTTGGACATTTGCTGGTATGTCAGCTTCTGAAAGAGATTTTTGTGTTATCATTTTAGCGATAGAAAAACTGAGTTGCAAAAAGACAAATTCACATCGAAGTTATGCTGCCCCAAATCGGTAATTATTTTACAACCTTTTGTTGGCCGTTTTTCACGTGAGCCACGAAATTCTTAAATCTTGTGTCAGGTATGATTCTAGAAATTTGTGAAAATAAAAGGCACTGTGAGTGTTTGATTTTATGTATGCATACTGAAAAACAAGGAGAGGATACGTTTATGCAATACAGATGAAAAATCATGCAGATGCAAAAAATGTATAAGAAAACTGATTAACTTTAGCAATGTAAATTATCCTTATGTTTATGCATTTCTTCAATTTATAATATTCATTAAAAGGCCTAGAAAGGAGACTTGTTGCTAGCTGTTTCAGAGGAGGTAGTACTCAACTTGATTAAATTGTACTATGGGCACAGTGTATGTGTTGAAATTCTATAGAATCTACAGCTGATGTCATTTGTAGCTAAATGTACACAGGATAAGTGAAACAAAACCTTATGCTAATTTTGCCATGAAATGAACAGTTTGAGTCGATTTTATGTCAGTTCATCTATTCTAAATTTGATGTTTATGCTGAGGGCTGGATTCTAGCAGGGTCACTGTACAGCCAGGAGAGTCAGAAGGTGCCAGTGGGTCAAAGTATCCTCGCTGACAAAAGTCCAGTGGAGAGCAGAGTTGTTGGTACGGGTGCTCAGTGCAGTTGGGGGCTCAGCCTTCTTCCCATGGCAGGACCCAAAGATTTGGATGTGCTCGTCCCCATGCATAGTGTTTGTTCATCAAGCTGCATGCAGAAGATGATCAATAAGCAGTTGGCTACTCCAAGTGGGGACAGAAAGGCATATTCATACCTCTCTGCTCTAGCAGTGCTTTCCTTGCACTGCTGGAGTTCAGGGTTTCCTTGCACTACGGAGGCAGTTCAGGGTTTCAGCCATTAGACTGAACAGGAGCTCACATTGTGAGCGGTTCTGTACTGGAACCCATGAACCTCGGTGATATCCCAGGGTGTGCACTAAATATTCCTAGACTTTCTAGAAAGATATTTCTTGCACCAGATGCATTTCTTCAAGCTTTTTGTGCGGCAGACCTGAGCCCAGCTTCACCAGAGACTCACTGGTTCAGCCATTCTGCATTGCAAATGCACAGAAGACTGCCACTTTCTCTTGTGTCAGAAAGCCATTAAGAAAGAACAGTATAAAACAGGCATTGTTCAACATCCAAACTCCAGCTGTCAGTCATGGAAGAAGCATCATTAATTTCTGAGGGGCTTTCTTATATATCTAGATGAGTAAATGAAAAGGTGAAAATGAAAAATAAATTCTCGTATATAAATGGAACACTTGGATTATAAACTAGCCGTAATGCTCTGTTTCTGTGGCAACACAGAGGGACTGAAGGCTCTTACAGGAGTATTTCTCTGACTCATTCCTGGAAATTAATGCAGTCTTTTAATTTGAGGCTGTTGGTTTGGCAAAAGAACTTCAGAAGCAACACTTTGATGTCTCTTTGTAGCTGAGGAAAAGCCTTTAATTAGGTCACCTAAACTTCATTTTCTTTCAAACTGTTCACTTTCGCAATTCCTTTTTCCTTTCTTTCCTTTGATGTGTCAAAATATATGCCAGTGTTACTTACGTTTATTTATTATGCACTGGCATTAAACCTTTGCTATTAACATTTATTTATATGCTTGAAAATTGATTAATTAATTAAGTGTGGAAGAAGAATTATTCATTCATGTTTCATTTAACATTCTACATGCTTGTCACGCAGTACATAAGTACTCCATAGCAAGAAAAACTATAGTATGTTGGAGTGGGTGTTATGTCTCCCAGCCCAATTAGCTCCTTGGTTTTAATTCTATTTGTAAATTGAAAACTAATTGTTACCGATTCACTAAGAAGGGACCAATTTTTGAGTCAAGCTACAAAATCAGACATAGAAAGATCAGCCTGAATCTGTGACAACGTTATGTAAAGGATTCCATGACATCTCGTGCTGGAGTGCTGGGCTGCATGATCTCATGTTTCTCTATGTGCGCTGCTTGGGAGCTTCAGACAAGGAAGGTTTTGTTGACGTGTTCAAACACGCACAGTTTTGATCTGTGAGTTTGTACAATTATTCTCATCCAAAATGAGAGCAAAACAGTACCAAATGACCTGTCACGTAATTAGAAGGATGAAATTCAGCCTGTGCAGTGGTACAGACCATTACCCACGTACTGTTATTGTTCTGAATTAGCAGTCCCATACCGAGCACAGTGCTGGTCATGGCTGGCTCCTTATGGAGACTGAAATCACCTCTGGTAAATGCTGAATGAATATTTGTAATGCTGGTCTGTGAAACATCTAATGAATGAAATTGATTTGTATAAAGCATTGAGTGTCTTTTGTGCTTGATCCTAGGGTGTTGGAGCTGAAGAAACAGCTCTGATGAGGGGATAATGTCTTTATGGGCAGCTGAAGCAGGAAATGATCGGGGTTTTTTCAGCAATGGTTTGGCAAACCTTCTTCCTTTTCCAGGCTCCAGTCCGTGCCTCTGTATCTCATGCTGCAAAGGACGGTAGGGCACATACCATCACTGCATATAACAAAAGAATTAGTAGAGAAAATAGGTGTGGGAGCAATAAACTGACAGTTCCTGTGAATACAATGCTGCACTGAGGAGATTTAGCAAATTGCCATTCCCATCATTTTAAATCTGTCCTATTTGTTTTTTTGTTTGTTCGTTTGTTTTTGCTGTTTCCCAGCTAAATTCCCAGATGAAAACACAAGTAAATTTTATATAAGATCAGAATAAATAAATGTGTCCTTTTTGTGTATAGAACTGTTTCTGCTTTTCACTGCAGCGTTATGCGGTTGCTGTGTGTCTCACCATGTTGTGGTGTAATAGAGTATCAGAACTGGGTAGCTAAAAGCTGAGCTCGATTATGCCAAGAGCTGGTTCCTAAAGAAAGGGAAGAAAGATTGCTATGCTTGTGCATTACGGTGTATCAGATTGCTTATTAGTTGTATGCCTGTCTTTATTTACCAAAGCACCACTGTTCCTTACAGAACAGTCACTGTGTTCTCTGTAGCTTTAAATAATTCAGATGGACAGAAAGCCACTGTCACTACAGTGAAACAAAAAATGCAACAAAGGATAGGATCACAGCACTGTGTACTGCGGGTTTAGGCAGGTACATGCGGTGAGCAGGAAAGCTCTGAAGACTTTTGTCTGTAGGAGATGCAGAGACAGAAAACTAGTGAAAACATCAGAGTGCGATCAGGAGCAAAGCACTGTCCTTCCAGGAGGTGTTTTCTGCACAAAGAATGGTGGGGAGGTGGGGAATGAGGTAGTCAAAATGAGATGAGAACAGTAGCATACAGCAAAGCTTTTCATCTCAGAAAATTCTGTGATCCACCTTTGGGGAAACTTTGGCAACAAAATCTGATACCTATACATCATCTGGTGCATTCCAGTGGGAGAAAAGTGCACTCCTGGCAGATCTGGGGAGCACCTCAGACATAACAGTTGCCTCCGTTGTGGAGTTCAACAACATCACAGTTGTGACGGCGTTGAGAAAGAAGGGAGCTGTTACAGATACAAGGAAATTAACATGAATTTGGTGCTGATGTGTTAACGGTCTCATCAGTGCATCATAGGTGGAATCTGAAGACACCCAGTATGTTATATTTGTTTTTCCTGTTCTCTCAAGCTTTGATTAGAGTACACAAATAGAATCATATTAATAGTATGGCATCTTACAATCTGCAATGGAAATTCAAGCCTGTAGCTTGCAGCTTTTTGATTGAGATGCAAAATAGCTTCTGGCAGTACCTTTTCTTAGGATTTTACTATCAGTTTGTGCAAAAAAACCAACAACAACAAAAAAACTAACCAACCAACCAAAAAATATACCAACCTCTTTTTTTCCTACTTTCACACTTTTATTTATCTATTTATTTTTAGCCCAATGAGTTATTTCATTGCTTGGTAATATTTTTTATTCTGACAAATGATGAATAAAAAGTGTCCCCTGAACCAAAAGATATTCCTAATACTCCTGTTATTGATAAACTGAGGTCATGTTCAGTGCTGTACACACTGAAAAATAAATACTTAAAATGGAAATTTTTCTGCAGGGTTAGGCAGGTTAGTCTAGATTGTCATCTTCTCTTCTTTTGCCACAAAAGAAAACAACTCTAGGCCATTCCCAACAAAAGTCTAAAATGTTTTTTAACTAGTATGTTTTTTTTTCTAGCAAAGATTCTGTGTATACTCTTTAAAAAGATGTCTTTGGAAATAATGAGAACTAACTCTCACTGGAAACAAAGGAACTCCAGCAGATCTGTTTGCCTGTCCACACAAAGACCTGGGTCAGTTGTACCATAGCTGTTCTTGTAACAGTACAATTCTAAAATCCTTGTGTGCTTGGTGTGTTGGTAGTTTGGGTGCTGACTACTGGCTTTTGTTTGTATTTTGCGTGGTGCAGAAGAACGGAGATGAGGTTTGCATCTTTGGTTCTTGCTAACTTCTTTGTGTAGCCATTCACACCCGTGCAAATTGACAGTGCACTGGTTTCTGATCTCCAGGGAACAGACAGTTTGAGACCACTGTTAGACACCTGCACTGAGTTTACAACTTTAGTAGAAAATTGTTGGGAGTTCACAGATTGAAGTGGTGTGAAAACCTGTTGGGTGTAAGACGCTGCCTTGTCAGAAGCCTCTGACTCTGCTCTCGCCATGTAGCCTGCAGTCGTATGCTCCTCAGACGAGTTTGTACTTCTCCCATTCAGCTTTAGTAGTTATTATGTGCAGGGTGTCAGACATTTCACACGGTCTCAGTTTCTGCACCAATATAAAAGACTATAGAGGAATTAATTTGGAGTCAGTGTTGATATGTTTGATTTGGAGTATCACCTTGAGAATAGATGGGTTACCCTCACAGGGGCTTTCAGCAGGCTTGCTCCCTAAAGATGTATCTGATATTTTATCTTGTGCTGATCTGTAGGACTGTGTGAATTTGTAATATCTGGACTATTTTGATAGCAGACATAGTGAGATTATGTACAACAAAATAGTCAACTGTACCCTTTAGTCCATACTTGCTTATCTCATTACTGATAAGCTTGGGCATTTGGGACCTTGTAACTAATAAATCATTGACAGCAAAACATGAGAGTGTCTGTCCAACACAGAGGTTCTTTCATCTTTCATCTAATTGACACCTTTAGGCTGAAGTTTCTAAAACCATGTTGCTCTTAATAAATGTTAACTAAGCATTAACCTGTCATTGATCTCTATGTGTTAAGGAAGAGCGAAGCCTGCCCGCTGTGGAGCATTTTGGATTTGCATTTTGTAGTAACGTGGTTACTTCTGCTGGGTAGAGAAGCAGTGTTCATTGATATGCAAAATATTCCTCACGTATAATTATTGGCAAGTAAAGTGGCATCACTGAAGGACAGAGTGCTTTCAATGTAGCATGCATGCTAGCTTTGTCCTGGGCTGTTAAGTATTACCTGGTTTTACTGGCTGTTGTATTCACAATCTCAATTTTATCTTGCTGTTTTAAGATGTTCTAAACACCCTTACTGCCTGTTGGTTTTTACCTCTGCCATCTCTCTCCCTCTCACAGTGAGTTTCTGCTTCACAGACAGCTGAACGTGGATTCAACATAGGTGTAAGAAGTGTCTTGGAAACGTAAATTGGGTTGAAGGCAGAGAAGTGTGGGCTTTGTGAAATCATCAAAAGTCGGAATTAGTTGTGAAAGGGCTGGCTGCCCTGCTGGCTTCTCTGAATGAAAGCACAGAAGAGTCCAGGGACAGTGGACTCTTGAGGGTCCTTCTCCTCTACAATGTAATATCAGTCACATACACAGAATAAAACTGGGACCTCAGCCCAAACTAGCCAAACGTTGCTAAATTGCTGTGCTGGCAAACTGTGTGGGGTAGCTGCGTGGCAAAATTGTCCTCTTTTGCTATCTCTTACACCACTGTCTTCAGAGAAGTGATTTTTTTCCATTTTAACGGTATCCACAATACAGCTTTTGGAAACATGTTTGAGAAATATTGAAAAATCATACTTCAGCCTAGTATTGTTTTGAAGGCTTAAAAGGTTATGTTATACTTGTCCTTATTACCATTACTCAACTCGTAGAGCATGCAATGCAACGGGGCATGGAGAAAGGAATGAGAAAAGCAAAGGGCTTGCGGCTCGTTATTGGAGCAACCAGTAAGTCTGAGTTTCTGATACCTCTCTGTGTTCCTCACAGTGCTGAAGAGAAAATGTTTGTGAAGTATGGTATTTGAGGAAATAAACGTTCTGTGGCTATTCAGAGTGCCTTGTTTTTCATGAAGTCTCATTCCACTTATCCACAAAAGAGAGGCTTTTAATTAGACTTCTGAATCCCATTAGGAAAAACAAATACCAATACTTAACAACTCATAAGTGACAAGATGGAAAATTGCTAATGTAATTAGATTTTTAATAGTGTTAATGACTCTCATTTCTTATTAATAAGAATGAAACCTAATGAAAGACTGTATGAAAAATTGTTACTGCTTCCTCTCCTGCCCTTCAATGCAGAGCAGTTGCATTTACTTGAATTCATTTTTTCTGTTCTGTGGAGTCAGGTGGTTCTGTGGCATTTTGTATTAGCGTAGCCTGACGGAGTGCGACATGATTATTTTCAAGTGGATGAAGTCACTGGGCAGATTATGACATGTAGGAAGTGGGTTTTGTATTCTTAGAAGCATTACATTGAGCAGTAAAGTACTATAAAAGAAGCATAAAAACATAAGCTCAAGATTTACTAGAAATCTACTCTAACTGATCAGGTATTGGTATTAATAAATACCTGTGGCATCAGTAAATAGCTGTAGAAATATTTTTCAATGAAAATTTCTGTAATTTTTTTTCTAGTGGGAGAAAGCATACTGATAAGTGGGGTAATGTGACGATGCAATTATGAAAACAAGTCTGGACACCTCTGCCGTTGTCGATACCTCACAAGTGACCATGTTCAAACTGTGAACTATCTATCTCAGGTGACTCATCAATATGCTGCATGGAAACAGCCCCAGGTTTTGGCTTTTTGAAATCCAAATTAAGACTGCTGGAACATGAGCATCAAAATTGCAAATGAGTTGTATGATTCTAGCAATAGGCTAAGGAGCAAAGTGTGTGCCAGCACAGAAGATCTGAAAAAAAAACCTGAAAGGTGAGCATAGCTAAAATGTAACTTGTTGAGATGCTTGAAAATCAGATTTCTAAATAACTCAAAGAAAAGTGTGGAGCTCACTGGGGGTCTAGGTAGCAATGCCAGTACCAACACCACTGAGAGTCTGTCCGTCCTAAGCTGTAGCACATGCATTGCTACATGAATTGTACAGCTGCTTTTTTATATTTTCATTTCTATGCCATTATTAGCACTATTCATTTAAAACTTCGTTGTTGGGTTTTTTTTTTTTTTTTTTTTTTTTTTTTTTTTTTTTTTTTTAATGAGTAAATATGCTTCATTGTTTTTCAAAATCACCCTTGAGACTTAATATAAATAATCTGTGGTATCTACAAAAATACAGACTGTGTGTCTGTACTCATGTTTCGAAGGAACACAAAGCAGAATCTTTCCTTGTTTCTCTGGGAGTGCCCGTGTAAGAGGAATGCACAGGGACTGAATGATGTGAGGTTTCTGTTTAAATATCAGCTGTGACTCATTTCTGTTACCTTCTACGAGAGCATTAGACTTCATTAATTACACTGGCTTAATCTCTCGGAGCCCTGTTCAGGGTCTGAGCCCAAATGGGAAGTTTCATGCAATTACATGCAGTAACCTGGAAAGCATAGCTCTGTAATGTATATTTTATTTGTGTGGACACAAATGCAAGAGGCACAAATTGGTCAAAAATCCAGGCTTCACATGGCATTCTCCTCGGAAAACAGCACAAAGCTTTTTTTTTTTTCTTTTTTTTTTTTTTGTTTTGAAGCAGAAGCCTAGCATCCTGCAAAAGGAACCCTGACGCCATGCTCATATTTCTTTCCAATCTAGCGTATGTCTACTTTCAGAGCCTGCCATTACTTTTACTGTATTTTCATTGTGACAGAACATTGCATTCAGACCCTTAGGCTGCCTTTCATCCTGGCATTCAATAATAATGGACAGCGTGTAAAGATCTGTAATCAAAAGGTAAACACTGCAGCACTGTGTACAAATAACTCTTTGAGATATTTATCCTGAAAGACATCCAGGTTAACATTTTAGCTGAGGACACCAGGGAGACCTGCCTGTGGTGAGCGAGCTCCTTCTTTTGGGTTTGTTTTCTGTTCTGCTGTTTCCTGGTGCATCAGCTCAGCAAGTGTGCAAGCACAGAGCTGCTGCAGGAGCAAAGCCATTTTAACAGCACCGCTCTGAAATTCTTTCACTCTTGGTTTCTCCCTATTGTTGCCCTGATCTCCATTTAAGCAGCAGTTGCTGGAGGGTTCTACAGCCTTGTCTGAACCCGAGTGTTGTGCCACTTAGGCATTCCTGGTGTAGTTTAATCAATACTATCCTCATGGACCTGGCAACAGATGTAGCTAAACCTGCACGACAAAAGGAATAAGCTATATCGCATAAGGTGCTTTCCAGAAGTCCATTTATTGCTGTGCCATATGCCCTTCTAAGAAGTAACTTGTATCTGGTGACAGTATGAGTATACAAGCAAAGGAGACAGCTGTCTAAGGAAGGGAAAATATAAGAGCCAAAACAAATCAGAGTAGATAAAGCAGAGTTGCAAAAAGCCAGGGAAGACAGGAATTACTTCAGCTTTGGAAACTATAGAAGAAACTGAATTGGCTGTCATGGTCTGAAGGCTGTGCACAGAGAGAGCCTCTGGCCTCCCTGCTGCCAACCCCACCAGTGGGCACAAGAGCTGTGGCGTGTCAGGGCTTTTGCAGCCCTTGTTCCCTATTGAACTGTGTAGAGTTCTATGGAGCTTGTAGAGGGACTTGCAGGAACATGTGAATCCTTTCACTCTTACCTCCTTCTATACTGATATGTGAGAGAGCCCTAGAAAAAAAAACAAGGAGGTCATTTAAATTTCCCTGTGCTAGAGCACAGATTTTTTGAATTTTGTTTCTTTCCTGATACTCTTAGATATTGCTGAAATAATATCATATGAAAGAGGCTTACAATTTTTTTTCACAGAGTCACAGAAAGGTGTTATATGCCTTATCATTTACTTGAACCTAAAATAGGCATAAATATAAAAGAGTAAAGAAAGTGAGAATCTAAGTCTTTTTTTCCAGTCTTTTCATTTTGTTCCTGTGGTCCTTGAGCCCTTGTGTGCATGATAAAGTGAGCACTCTGTACAAAAGGTACTTAGGCCATGGACAAAACACCAGGTTAACTCATGACAAATTGAGCTGTCCCAGCTGCAAACACATGATTCAATTCCTAAAAGTGATTTAGTTTGGTCCCAACAGGAGCAAATGGAGCCCTAGATCTAAATGTCTGGTGCTCTGTAATGCCTGCCTCTGTACACAGACTGTTCTTTCAGGTTTCCAATACACTGCTTGATCTCTTGTGCTCAGCTGCTATCATGCAATTTCCAGCAAGTATTTCAAGACTTAGCTGTCCCTTTTTGTGCCCGTAGTATTAATCAGCTCTGGAGGAGGCAGGCGGGATGGGGGGAGGGAGTATTGATGGAGCCGGTAAGGCTGCGGCGCTGCCCTCCCCACCTGAATCCTGATGGTGCAGCTGAGCCTCTTCAGCTGTGGTAAGATCAGGCTGGAGCAGGATCTGTATGCTCTGAGGAAAGTGGAAGCAGGGGCGGAACTGTGGTGTTCCCAGGGCTTTCAGGGAGCAGGCTGACATGCCATCAGCCTCTCAGGATTTGCCTAGGTCATCAAGTCTGATTTGAGTATATCACTGTTACAGCTCCCTTTCAAGGTTTCCTTGGCTTCCTGTACCTCCTCTTTTGTTTTCAGATAAAGAACTGAAATACCATGGAGACAAACTCCTTATAAACACCAAGCAGACAGACAGGTCAGCCTCTTTGAGCCACGTTATTTTACATGACTTACGGAGTAGAAGCAAAGCAAAGGTTAGGGAAAAATCCCGTTATTTTCAAACCAGTCATCTCATGCAGTGGCTACAGATGATTCTGTTTGTAACAAAAGATGAGTAAGTGCTCCCAGAAACCAGAAGTGGTACGCTGGGTGGTGCATCTCTGTGTTACAATTTGAAAATCAGGGTATTTTTATTCGCTCTTTATCTGTGATGTTTTGAACAGTAGCAACTTTAATCTGCTTTCCCCTACCAGATTTGCCTGTATTAGTCAGAGACTGCTAACTACTTCATCATTAATTACATCAAACATAACAAGACTTCTTACAAGTTAAAACAGTACTCACTAAGAGTAAATCTGGGTGAGTCACGCTGTTATTTTTAGTCTGAATAATAACATTAAAAGAATGAAAGGAAAAGCATTAAATTCTCATGGCAACCTGTTGGTGACAGCAAAGCTACATTAAAGTGCAGCTTGCATTTAAAAACAAGCAAAAATACACTGAACTGAACCCTGCATATTCTCAGAGAGAGATGGGCTCACCAGATTTTCATTAAATTACTTAATTATGTTTATACAAAAAGCACCTGGTTTCTTCTAGTTTTAAAGTGACTATCTGACCTAGCAATGCCTTAGCTAAGTAAAGCAATGACTGAGAAGAAGATTGCAGATGCCAGGGAGCCCTTTTGTTTCTTTCAGATAGGAACAACAATTTTCATTCACAAAGCAGATTAAAACTCATCTTTCAAATGGATTCACTGTATTGCCCCCAATTTATGAGACAACGAAATCACTGTGATCAGGTGTGGGTATGAAGTAGCACTAGATGTTGTTGATTAGGACAGAATCACCTGTTTCTTAAAGCCCTGCTGGGGGCGGAGGGGGTAGAAGCCATTTGCTCCCATTGTGTTTCTAAGCCTGAGAATATGCATGACTCCTGTGAGTGGGTCCTTTACGTGGGTGCTTTCAGGTATGGCTGTTTATTTATCTAGATAATATCTTGTAGAAGTTTGTCTAAATGCAGATCCAGTTAATTGATGATATATGTATTTTTAGTGGGATTAGATGTGGCTCATATTTACTAGGCTTGAAAAAGAGAACGAGGACTCTCTATTTAAAACTATTCTGGGGTGAAACCATTATATTTGCCCGGTTGAGTACATTGGAGTTTAGAGAAGCATGTTTTTTGAGGTTCAAGACAATACAAATAGTCAAATGCTGAACAAGCATGGTTGTTCTGGCAAGCCTTGCTCAATGACTGAATGTTCAACTATTTATAATTTTTTTTTTTTAAAAGCTCCTTTTCCTTTCCTCTTCTCCTTCTAGCCCATCACCATCAGACATAAGCTGTTTTGTTCTGACTAGTTGAATCTAAGCAGAATGCCAGCATTGGAATCCAGCTAACATCTCAACCCCAAGGAGATTTATGTAGCTGTAAATAGAAAAATAGGAGCATTCATAAAGCAGTAGCTGAGTCATGCTAGTTGGCTGTGACTTTGCTTTATCCTACAGATAAGTGAAGATGGTGAATGTATTGCAAACTAAACTTTGTGATGTAAAAAGAAGGAAAATCAGTAACAAAACTCAGATCTGTTTGGGGATTTGTTTTCTCTTGTACACGTGTCAAGATACTGTAGTTTAAGTAGCAAAAAATGGAGTGATTTGCTCTTTTTAATTCTGTCTGATCAGCTGTAACTCTAGATTATCATACAGATTTCCTGGAGATGAATCATTCAGACTGCTTAAAAATGTGAAATGATTGATACCAATTTTCTGTTGAGAAAGCTGTGTTTAGTTAAACTGTAAGCTTCCCCTAATGAAATAATCTGCCCAAATCTGGGCTGTTGTCCACAAAATGCAGAGAGGCTGAAAAACAAAGCATGTTGATTGCTAACAAGGACCTATTTTTGCTGTCAATCAGCGCTTTTTATTTCAAACTGGACGAAACTTTTAGATGTGATATTTGTGAGTCTTTACAGCAAGTCTTTGGCATTTCAGTAAATCAAGGCATCATTTTTTCAGGAAAAACTTCACCCTAAATTTTGTCATGTTTTGCTGTCTTTGTGTCAGTTTGAACAGATTTGTTGCATGTTTCTGATTCTCACATAAATAAAGTTCAGCCCACTGCTCTTACTTTGCTAGCCTTGCTGCTGCAGTGAGGAATCTAAGAAATTAGCTGAGGAAACCAGGGCATCTTTGGATTGTCTCCAAAACCACATTAACACTCACTGCTTCAGGAGGAAAGAGGCAAAAGCCTCTTTTTTCCTTCGAAGGCAGGAATTCTGGAAATCTTTAACTGATATATCAATGTGCTTTCGATATCTTTATTCAGCATTTAAACTATATTTTATTGTTAACAACTTGTGCTTTAGCTTCATTTCTAACTAATACACTGTCAGGAGAGCAGATGGCAAAAGTTACAGGTGTTGTTTTTTAATGCATTTGTCAAAAAAGAGTTGTCTGCTGTTTTCACAGGTACAGCTAGGCAAGGACTCACCAGCTGGGTGTTGCTGCAGTGCTACCCACCTGTGTGGCTCTGTCTAGCTTGACTTGGTGTTGGCAATGCCGAGTGATGTTTTCTGCTTTCTTGTGCCTGAATAGGTCTGAGGCTGGGCCTTAAAACAAGGGACATGATAGTTGCCAAAGTATCTTTTAGATTCAAGGGGCTACAAAGCTGTATGAAGTTCTGCGAACACTGTATATAAGCTTGAAGATCTAAGTTGCAAGTAAAAGTTTGTCTTGTTCTGTTAAGTACTTCAGATTAGATTATAATACACTAGAGATAGCAACTTTTCATTGAGGTTGTCTTAACATTTTCTGTTATTTTCTTTGTATCCCTGAGGGAGGGATATGTGCACTTTCTTTTCTATGCATTTGTAATTAGGAATGATGTTGTCTGCAGAATTGTTGCTGCACAGCTCTGTGTTGTGCACTCCAGTAATTTTAGTCCTTTTTGAGAATTCAAGGGAAAACCTAAGGTACCCAATTTATCAAGCACTTTTCGTATAATAAGCTTTTTCTCAGATTCTCAAGTGCTGAGAATGACTTCTTTGATTAAGAACCTTTTTAAAAGGTGCAAAGGCTTTTTCTGTATCATAATTTGCACTTGCTCAATTGATGCCTTCCTTCTGTCTCCCTCCCTCCTCCAGTAGATGAGCTGTTCAACTAAAAGGCAAATTTAGTCATCATGAAGGGATTTTTGTAGTCATGATAGAGTAAAGTGGAGCATGAAGATGTAGATGTTCATATGCAACCATTTAAACCGGAGAACCATTTAAAGGAGTGTTGATTGCTGAAACAAATAGCTCTTAGAAAATGTCTATACATAAGGGAACTATTTACGTATTTAGGCCTATGTATGTCTTTGTTGGTGTGACACTGACTATAGGCATTAGATAAGGACTTGGAGGGCACACTGGGGTTTGAATTACAAGCAAACCCAGCTGCCCATCTTGAATGCCATCATGCTACTCCTTGTCACCACCTGTTGTGATTCTGCTCAATGCTGCAGAATTGACACTGTGCAACACAGCAAAGTGCTATGTAATCTGCTCTACTGCATCTGGAAGAGGAAAAATAAACATGTACTGTCTGTCACTTTGGATAACAAGCCTCTTATCAGCTCTTACAATGTTTGTAAGGGAGTTGGGGGTAAGTGCCCATGGTTCACTAGTTCAACACCTGTGCTGATAATACCAGCTAATGTGCGATTAGCTCTCTGTAAAGTAAAGCTACTACCAAGTTATTTCTCTCTATGATGGAGCACTGCACAGTGTGCTGAAGGTACAAACCTTGACTAACATAGCATGGTTTTAACTACTGAAGGGTTTTCACAGTGCATCTGAATGTAGACTGTATTCATAGGCGTTGTTTCTCTTGAGAGATTATGGCAGTGTGGAAATGGAGGACAAATACAGATAGATGTTATTTTTCTTACATCTCATTGTGTTGTTTGGCAAGTAGGTTTGACAATTTTACGTAGTTGTTAAATTCACAACTATACTACTGGATTCTGAGTCCTACACTTCTAACATAAACAACCCGGCAAGGAATAGTGTGGCTTTTAGAAGACTGAGGACAAACAGCCTGAAACTGGGAAAACTCTTCCTCAGCCCTGCTTTGTCAGCTGAGAAAGAGAAGTATTAGCTCTGCAGTTTAGGTGTAGAGACATGTTTGGTTGCTAGCTAATCATAGGTGATAAAGAAAAAAAAGCATATATATACACTTTTTCCCTTTTGAAAGAAGCACAGAATGTTTTACTGTTCTCGTCAGAAAAGCTGGCATGCAAACGTGGTTGTTTGGCTATTCTTCATTCAGTGCAATTCTGGAGAGTGTAAATTCATTTTGAAGTAGTGTAAGACTACTCGTGTGTGTGTATGTTGTTAAAAAGGCTCTTTATGTTACAGAAGTACTGCAGAGATGTACATCCAAAGCAGGCTGTAAAGCCCTGAATGGATTAGGGAACTTGTAAGTGAGGAGGTTGTATTCTCATGGAGTGGTGCTTGTTGTTAGTAGTTGGGTGGGATGTGAAGGAGAAGGAACAAGGGTGACCTGAAGGAAAAATAAGTTATTTTTTGTTATCTTAATTTTTACTTCTAAACTTGAGTGCTAAACTTGACTACATTGCCAACTGGACCTGGCCTGGGTTGTGTTCCTGTCCTTGATCATCTCAGTAGATATTTCACTCTTTCTTCAGGTTTATACTGATATATGAAGATACTTCAATATGTACAGTGTGAAGGTGATGCTACAAACGTTATTTTTTTCCCCTAGTGAGAGAATCTGGAGAAGGTCATTGTGGCTTGTGCAGACAGTATAATTATCTGTGTCCTGTAATACCAGATTTATCCAGTTGTTCTTTTTCGGGTCTCAAAAAGAAGAGATTGAGTAAGAGGAATATGGGAACTGCTCTGTAATCCAGTTTTTTCTCTATATTAATTTAACATATTCTATTGAGATCCAGGTGATGTCAAAATTCTTTGAGATGTTTGGTTGACTGACCCAGTAAGGAGAAACACTTCCTGAAAATGTTTTATGAATGAGTAACTGGGTGTCAGCAGTAAGGAATGTCAGGCTTGGTTCTGCTCCAACTTCTGGCAAATCAAACTTCTGAAACTCTTGTTCATTACGTAAACGGAAGAGTAATGCTGAAGCATTATCATGGCAAAGTGACTACTCCTCGCCTAAGCGTGGCTGTAATGGTGGGGGATTGTGCTGCTGAAGCACACCAGTCTCATGGCATAATTGCTAAAACATATACTCTGCGGTGTTCTTTAGAAAGGCTTTATTGCAGATCATCTTGTATTAACACACTGTCATGAGGCCAAAATTGGCATTGTCTTTATCTGGAGCGTTCTGGAAGGGAAACGTAGTTTCTCCTGCCCCTTTATCTAGGGCTTATAAATGAAAAAGCACTTAGTCGGATTTGTAGCCCTCATTAAATGATTGTGATACTGGATTTATCTTGTCCTGAGGGTAAAAGCTGCTAGTCCTCTCCATTTCTTTGCAGAGCTGCTCAGATGAAGTGTACCCAGGACAGAGCAAACGGGCACTGTGGTGGAATTACATTCTGGAGGGAATAAGGCAGACTATTACAACTACTTTACTGCTTGTTGTAATAGCCAGCCAAGCTGTATGGGTAGGAATGTGCCTGTTGTCCACTTTAACATGTTTGCTGACCTAAAACCTTGCCAAGAACCTATTTGCTGTCAAAATCAAAGCTGCTTTGACCGTGCCCTGATATGTGTTGCTTTAATGGAAGCAATCCAGTGATGGCTGTAGTTCCTGACCACTTCTGAACGCTTTTTCTGTCTTGCTCATCCTTAGTGTTGGCTGCCAGATGATGTAATGAAGATACACTGAAAGCACTAGTCATCTACATATTGCTAAGCATTTTGGGAAGCATTTTGAAATGTTCCCCCTCAGTTCTACTTTTAACTCCTCACTCCATCAGGTCTGAAGAAAGAACCTCACTTCTATGCTAGAAAGCAAACATAACCGTGTGTGTTTAGGTGTGAGGGTGGTGTTCTCTGTGCCTTCAGCTGGGTGAGCATGGGTGGTGACAGAGAAGCACAGAGTCCTGGCAGTCATTTTGCTCCCTATAAAATGACAAACGTGCACATTGCTCTTTCATGGAGAGCAGATGCTGTTGCTGGTGGTGATTTTATTCTCTTCCTCAAAAAATGAAGGGTGATGTTCTGCGGAAATATGGTATGGTTGTATGTACATGGAGTGAGGGAAGATTTGTTAGGATCTGCTTTGCTACAGACAAATTTAAATGACTGCAGGGGGCTGTAGAGGGAAGCTGCTTGCAGGGGGAAGATTCTGACATAATGAGATAAAAGCTAAAGTGGTCTGACAATAACAGGGAATTATTCCTTTTGTGAAGGCTCTCTCACTACCACTGTGGCTCTAGCATTTCACAGCACAGGTATCAGCACAGCCTGGAGTAGCACTGCCTTCTGCAACCAGCTGCTGTGCAGCACCCTGCGCATAAGAGGCACAAAGTGATTGCAGACAGGGAATCCACTGAATTATTGTCTCCTAAGCAGTGTCACTCTTTTCTAAAGGGATGAGGGAAGAAAAGATGTATGCATGAAAGAGGATATTTCTTCCTTTGACAGGACTCTGATTCTTACATGGTAGGTAATAAAATGAGCTGTTTACTTTTTCCCCTTGTCTTGACCTTTACTGGAGCCTGCGCATAAACCGTTCAGACTCATACCAGTTTAATTTTTCAAAAATAAATGTAACCTTAATATCCATTGTCCTATTCAATTTATTTTCTACTTCAGAAAGATCCCCTCTCTTTGGAGCAGTATGTTCTGCTGCCATTAATGCTTAGGTCACAAAGTTAATTTTGCTTCTTTAAAGTTGTCAAAGTCTTGATGAATATGACTTTTTGAGGGTAGCAATGAAAGAGAGAAGCGAGTTATACATATTAAAAAAACACAATTTTCCCACTCTTTCTCAGAAGGCTAAAGCAAGTCTGTTGGAAGTGTTTGCTTTGCCCTCTTGTGTGGCAGCTTTTTAGAAGGCAATACTAGAAACTGGGGCCAGTTCTTGGAAAGTTTTATCTTCCCTTTTGCCTTTTTCCCAATTTCTCCTTCTGCTTGTGCCTGCTGATCAATGTTACTGCCTCAGCATTCTTCCCCTGTCCACTGACATTACTTGTTACATTTCCTTGTCGCTTTGTCCTTTAGTCCTTCTTCCAGTCTTGTTTTCTGTCCCTTTATCCTTACAAAAGACTTAAGTCAGAGCAAGCTGCAGATATAGAGAAGCTCAGCAGGGAATTCAGGGCCCCCAATAGCCTTGCTGCCTGCCTTTCCCTGTACGAGGACTGTTTCCTGGTGCAATTCCTGTAATTAGAAGAGATGTTTTCTCACATCAAGAATTGGTGTGGAGGTGAGGAGACACCTCTCCTAACACCTTAGTTACATTTAAATCAACAAATCCAGTTCACTGTGGGATTTATTTTTTCCTCCTTTTTGTTCCTTCCCCCCTCCCCTCCCCCCAACCTCATTTCTAAACTTTTTCTTGTTTTCTGATTAGATAAAGACACTTAAGGTTCTCCTTCTGCCTTCATACAATAATATGAGTATATACAAATGTGAAGAAGCCAGTAAGTTGTGCTATCTACCAGTGATAAACCGAACTCCAAGTACATTTCTGTGAGCGCAATAAATTCCTCTAGCATGTTTTCTCTATTGCAGTCAAGTGCACATGGTCTCAATAAAACATAACAAGTCTTTTATTTGGAAACCTCCTCCATCCCTCAGACAGGGAGCTGAGTTGGCAGGATGAGCCAGGTCTGAAAATTATAGGTGAACAAAACAAATTACAGTTGTTTTCTCCATGTTGAATTTGCCTTGTAACTACTTTCAGGTTTTTTTTATCCAAAATACGGAAATGAACAGCAGCATGGTCTTGTTCACGTACGTCCTTGTAACAACTAGACGTGGGATAGAAATATGACTTAACTGCGCTGAAGGGAATCCAAACAGCTTTTCTTCAGTACTCTAGAAGGAGATTAACGTTGGTGGAAGTTGACAATTGCTAAGCAGTCTGTGTTGCTTCAGTTTTAACACGGTGCAAGCAAGCGCAAGGCAGAGCAGGTAGCTGAAAATGTTTGGGTTTGTTGAGACAGTGCTGGCAGCTTACATCCTGCTCATCATTTGGAGAAGGCCGTTCTTCATACCCTATGTTTTGCTCTAATAGTAACATTTTGCTACGTCTAGTTATTTTCAGAGTTGGCTAGATAGTAATAATTTTAGGATCAGTATCTAACTGGTCGTTGATATGTGGACAGTATGGTCCATGGGAAGGCATGTTCTGTACCCTTCATAATGCTTCTTCCACTGTACATCCTTTAGCCTTCATCTGCTTGCAAAGAACTGCAACAACTCCCAAACTCATGGAAAGCTGCAAGATGCATAATTTGCTGTGTATGGAGACATGGAATATCCAAAAGTTGTGCTGGAGAAGTGTCTTCCTATGGATGGCTGCTAGCCTTGAGTCTGAGTGAATGACAGAAAATTGTTTACTTGTCTTCAAAGCCAGTTTTCCCCATCACTCTGCCACCAGAAGATGTCCATTAGTCACATATCCCTACTTCAGACACTTAGTGCCTACTTGTGGGCTAACGGAAGGAGGAGGTTGTGCTGTGCCAGCAGGAGTAGCTCCTATGGCAAACCTCTGTAAGAGCAAGGCATGACTAATTCCACTTCACGTAACAAATGTCTTTTTCTGCATCTAATGTCTGTTTTATGTATTTCTGACCTTTATTTCGTGGCCTTTATCACCATGGTATCTAAGTGCTGAAGGGAGATTTTTGGCTTTGTAGGCTTTAGATTATTGATTTTTCCTGTAACTGTCTCTTCTGATTCAAGGAAAAAGAGAAATATGTAATTTTAACTGGTGGAACTCATATCACAGCCAAATTCAATATTAATGTACTAGATAGGCATACATCAAATATTACCTTTTAATACCCTTATCATTGCTTTTAATGCACTGCTTTGTTCTGCAAGCTCAATATGTGGAAGATTTTCTTTTTTTTTAATAGGATGTTAAATGGCATTTCATGTTGATTCTCAGCTCTGTAATAGGTGTCTGCTATTGATAGCATTGTCCTGGAGGCATGCACTGAAACCACCCTGCCACCCCATTTCTTTAACTTCAACTGTGTTCACACTTGTAACGTGGAAATGATATTAATTAAGATAAGTCCTTGGGTATGATATGTGAGTCCAGAATTCTGTAAATAGAAATGTCAGTGAGCTGAGCTTCAGTCCCTTTTTTGTTGAACTCTTTTCACTGCGCTGCGTCCTCGGGTGGAGATCAGCAGAAGTCTTTGTTCAGTCTGTTTCTCAAGGAAAGTAAACTGAGTGCTATCCAAAGATGTAGAATATTTTAGAAGTATTAATCAACCTTGCTAATGGTTGCTATTCAGCTAATCACACTCAAAATGGCACATGGTTATAAAGATGTCAAAGAGATACACAGAACACCTACTGTTAGAGCTCTTCCTATTCTCATTAAAATAAACTCTTATGGCCTAGCTAGTGTAATCATGTGATAAAACACTCAAATTAAGGGCATTTAATAAAAAAACATGGTGGGGAGCTTTGTTAAGGATCTTTTTAGTGTATTTTTGCATTTGTGCTAAGGACCGTTAGAAATAATTTAATCATTGCCTGATTATAAGAATGTTAGAAATAATGGGATCGCCGCCTTATCACACGTAGGCTAATTCAGAGGCTCATTATTTATCAAGCATTAAGCATCAAGTCAATTTGGCTTGATACTTGAAAGCAGGAAATTTAAGATGAAAGTTGAAGTGAAGATTAAAAAGTAAGATTAAGCCTATTTATTTCAAACGAGCAGAACTTGCTGAATTCATGCCTGCAAACAGATCGATAAAGTCACTCTTAATCTCAATTCGATGAAGGTAATATGTTGTATAGTCCTTAATTTTTGAGTGATCCATAATTAAGTGATTGTTGGTTTGTTTTTACACTACTCCTTTACCGAAAATATCCTTCTCCCCATTTTAAAAGTGATTACTGCTGTCTGCAGTCTGTGGTTTCCCAATACTCTTGGTGATAAAAGGGTTAGGTCTGAGTATCAAAAGTACAAAGGAGTTCAGTGGCTTGCTCTGCTTGTTCTGTAGCTGTGTGTGTGTCTTTGGGGTTCTTTGTTTTTACAGAAGTACGTTCTTTTGTATATAAAAGCAGGTTCATACTTTGAAGTATGAAACTTTGAAGGGTTGGGTGCCAAGCCAGATGAAAGGGGGAGGGTAGGAAAAAAGATAAAATCTTTAATAGGAAGTTTGATGGAAATGCATTGGTTCCCTCCTAGGAGTATCTTGGGTTAGAAAGGTTTTCATGATTTTACAGGAAAATGGAAGTATCACTGTTAATTATATTGGTACTTTGCTCTGATTTTTTGTTTCCTCGTGGAATTTTGGTATTTAAAATCTTGATAGAGATGGAATCTGGTTTTAAAAATGCTTGATGGAGCATTTTGAACTTTTCAAAACCAATTCATCGTCCACTTAGTTGTTTTGAAATACTTTGCTGTATCTGCTTTGCAGACTGAGCAATTTATAAGCCTATTTGGGGGCCGCTTTACATCTGAATCTGTAAAAGGCTGAGCAGTCTGCTTCACTTCTCGAGCTTCTGACCCTCCCAATAGTTCTGCAGAATTCCGGGTATTGCCTGGCAGTGGGTGTGCTGTGTGCCTCTGGCGTGTGCTCAGGTGGGCTGAGCAGCAGTTGAACCAGCAGAGAGATGCCACTGCAGGACAGGCAGCTCTTTCACTCACTTCTCTGGGCTTGGAGACTGCAGAATCTTCTTTGGGTGTTACATTTTGCCTTGCATGTCACAAGATGCACAGGGACATATTAGTGGGAAAAGTATCCTGCGTATTTTATGCTTACTGAATTAATCTTATTTAATATAAGCTGTCAGACAACATTACTATAATTTATTTACATAACTTGAGGGATTTACTTCACGTTAGTTTAACCTTGCAGAATGTGTAACGCGTATTTGTGCCACTGCCCTCCGTTTCCTGCAGTCAGCCTGCTCAAGTGCTTCTCAATCTGTGATTGATTTGTCTACTGGTTACTGATGTGTGAGGGGTGAATGTGAACACTGCTCCTACAAAGATCTGATATTCGGATGTCTCTTTATTGTTACACGTATTCAATTAAATGAACTGCTGTGCTCATACTGCACTCAATAAAAATATGCTCTAATTAGTTCTTTTTCGTAAAACAAAGCACACAGTGTTGACCTTGTTTTATACAAAAAGACCTATATTCTCAGAGACTAAGCTCTGTATTTTTGTCAGGGCCTTCTGCATGTATTATAAGGTTGCTGTATGATTGTTTTGGAGTTTTTTATTTGTTTGTTTTCAGTGTATATTTCCTTGAGCTGCTGTGACCTGCTGTTTGAGTGTGTTCACTGATGTACTGCACTTCTGATGAAGGAGTTAAAGCATGGCTGTCGTAACCAACTGCTATGGCAGCAGCTCTCAAAAGTTTCTCTCCCCCGTTTGGGAGAGAACCCAGAGCGCCCTGCTCTTCAGGTCTGTGGAATCTATGGATTGTGTACATGAAATGGTTGTTCTATTGAAAATCAATTTAACATGCTCTTGTTTAAGTCATGAAAAGCAAGCATGGGAAAGCTGGGCTTCTGCTATATCCTTTGATGCTGGCATTCTGAAGCACAGTGTTCATCCCCTTAGAAGACAGAAATTACATCAGGAAAAACAAAAAGGAGTGCCTTTTTTTTAAGGAGAGAAGTCTTTAGGTAACTCCTGCAGGAAATCTGTAAACCATTAATGCTTTTAGAGGCCACACAGTGGGAGAGGACAGAACCACATTCCCTGTGTGATGATTTCTGAATGAGAGGTTGGAAATAGGATGTTCATATAGCCTCTCCTTTCCAGCATAGAACCCTATCTCCTCATTATGGGTGACGGATAATAAATTTGGGAATGCTGTTGAGAGTGGAGAATGCAGAGGGAACAGCATTTAGTAAAAACAAGAGTTGGCTTAAGGTCAGAAGGCTTCTCAGAAGGTAAGAAAACTCTCATTGCAGCAGTAAAAAAAAAAATAAAATAAAGTAAAAATAAAAAAAAAATCACTCATACAGTTGTTCCCAGTGCTTCCATGATGTGAATAAAGAGTCTGTTCCTGGCAGCAAGCTGGCTGCATTCACCTCAGCGCAGGGCTCTGCTTTGCCCTTCAGCTCTGGCTCGCCTTTCCTCCTCCAGTGAGCTGTTTGGGTGCTGCAGTGCCATGGGAAGTGCTGTGCTAGCCTGAAGGCTGGTCAGCTGTTAGCAACACTGCTATCGCTGTGATAGGCTGCCTGCATCCTCACAAGTAAACCACTTTCATTCTTGGTCCCTTTGCTCCATAAGGGAGAGGCTAGCTCCAATTTTTATGTAAGCCATGAGCAAGGAAATGGAGTGGTTTTCCCTGAGGAAATGTGCCTGTGATGTATAGTTAAACAGGAGAGCCCTTTTAATCACCAAACTGTGATTATATTGAACCATATTCTTTTCAGTATTTTGCATTCAGAATTTTTCCTGGGTGTAGACCAGGAGAATATGAAACTCATTGGTCTTGTTCTTTTCTCCCCTTCCTGTCTGTTCCTCCTTTCCCAATGGTGGCAATATCAAGGAGAAACTGAGGATGTCAGAGCAAGCCAAAGTTATTGCTTCAGAAGTATCTGATATGCTTTCTGAAGGAAAAGGGGAGAGGTTTTATTGGTAATGTCTTTTTAAGGCAAACTTCCAAGTGATGAGATTTCTCCTTGCCTTGCCCTGCCTTGCTGCTATTGGAGCTGCATCCTGGAGGTGCTGCCTGAGAAGACTTCAGTGAAAACGTAATCAAGTCATTCCAGACTTCAATAGAATTCTGCCAGGGAAGAAATGAGAAATGTGCTCCTCTAACTGGGGGAACAGCACCTGAGTTATGAGGGATTAGAATATTTGTGAAGAGAAGAAACAAACACATTTAGAGCCAAACACCGCGCAGTTTCACAAACTCTAGTAGGGTCAATGCCAGTGCAACAATGCTCCTTTTGATGGTATGCTCCATAAAGCTTAACAGTGGTGGAGAAGATAAAGTAGCTGGAGGAATTTTTATGACTAAATTGCCTAAAGCAATTCTATTGGTTTCTTGGTAGATTTTTCACCTGTTTGTTCCTCTGCAGCTCCTTCTGTTTACAGAAGTTTCCTCTAGTAACAGGTATTACAAGAAGACAGTAAGAAAGACAATAAGACAGTAAGAGAGTAAGAGTCTTGCAAGAGGCTTGTCAGGAAAGATTAACTAAGTTTCCTCTCATCAGGCTGGCACTTAAATGTTTAGTTACCTAAAGGTGCACTGCATGATAGTTTTGAATGTCCTTCTTCCATTTCATTTCCTTGTCTTTTCAATTTTGCTTTCTGAGTTCATTTTCGTTATTTCCTGTCTATTCCAGTTATAATCTTGATTTTCTGTATGTCTTCTGTCTCGAGATCATTAGTTAACAACAACTGGGTCTGCTGCTGGTGGGTGGAGAATAGGCTCCTGTTTCCTTACTTTCTTTTAATAACCACAACCTTTTAGTAGGATGTACCCCAGCTCTTCTCTGTGTGCCATCCTTGTTCCCTGTATAGTTCATGGTTTTAATTGGAATTAACTCCAGGAATTTCCTTTCAGTTTTTCAAGTATTTATTTCATTTAAAGCACATTAGCTATTTTTTAACTGGTAGCAGTGATGCCATATTCTCCTGGTACAGAATTTGAAGTTTATAGCATTTATAATGTTATGGCAGTTGCTGTTCCTGGGAAACAGGCGTTTGGTAGTTTTCGTGGTTTTAAGTACTGAAGCTTCAGAATTCTTCATAGAATTTTTCATGCAACATTCAAAACTGGAATTAATGAGATAACTGTAATAAACACAAGTTGAAAATAGAAACCATTATTGTTAAGAGAACAAATTTATTTGTGCAAGTACTTAAATTACAAAACCTAAAAGCTGAGAAAATACATACTCTATAGAGGATAAAGGAAAGGGTGTCGTCCAAGGTGATACTAGAGTAAGGATTGGCATGGAGAGACCCAGGCGTTGGAGATGTGCCTGGGTAATACTAGCAAAGAGAAGTGAACGTTTCTATTGTTGCTTGTAGTTCCATTGATGGGCGAAGAGTAACGGTGCAGAGGAGCCTTGTGGTGGGAAATAGCATGAGACTGACCAGGCTTCTCCATTTCTTTTTAGGCATTCACTATCAGAAGAAGAAGAGTTGTGTAGCCTCCCTTCCTTCCTTCCTTCCTTCTGAAAAAACATGATAATATTCCAAGTGTTTAGCTGTAAATGAAAACAGCCACAGCAGTTTATAGTTCTGCCTCTATGCCCAGCTGCTGGCTGCTACCATATCTGTATGCATTCTCCTATCTTCCAACTACATGCCCTTCCCTTTCCAATTTGACCACTGGGATACTGTGGAAACTCTGCTTGAAAGTCGCATCTTATATTGATTGTTTCCTTTTCCTCTTTTTCCCTTTCTTTGAAAGGAATACAGTAGCAGTTTGAGGAAGTAGGAAATCAAATTCAGGCACAGGAGCAGCGCTGAGCTGTTAAAATTTGATGATAATACCTGACACAGAGGGGAGTGAAGATAAGCTTTTTCTAAGAATAATGGTAATATATATAAGCAAGTAATAAACTGATAAAATGGTGCAGACTCTCACAGGGGTTGTCTTTCTCTATTCTGCTAAAGACTGGTTCCTATTCACTTGTGCTTTAAGGGGGGGGGCCTGGAGGGGAATATATCTTCTAAATGAGAAAGAGACACAGGGATGTCTGCTCGTCTTTAGAGTTCCCGATTTTAGTCACCATCAACAACAATGTTATTTTCAGGCTTGGCACTGGAGCAGTACCCATTTCCTCAGAACACGAATCTATGGCAGCATCAACTATAGTTGACTGAATATTTGATTAAAAAAATTAAAGGGAGGATTAACAATTGCAACTTGGAGGTGATCTTCAAATTCTCAGGACTTCAACTCTTGCATTTAAACTTCTAACTGTGGATCCTGAAGCAAATTGCTGCCAGGTAACAGCTAAGTAGTGTCCAGCAGGTAATTCTCATATGAATCTTGTTTATGTACTATTTATATCCTTTTGTAATTAAATATAGAATTAAAAAATGAAACTATGTAGTTATGCCTATATTTGGCCTGTGCTGGGCACATGCTGTTACTGCTGTTTCCTTTGCTGTTCCTTCATTCTCCTTCTTACACATTTTTATAAATTCTGCCTGGATTCGGATCTCCAAATTTGCTGTCCATGCAAAAGTCAGGATTTAAGCAAGGGAGCTTGTGAATATGGAATCTGTTTTGTGAATAAATTTCAGTTTTCAGTAAATTATTTCATAATTAGGAGGAGTAGTTATTGTCTCTTTAAGGACATGTAATTTGTAATGTATTTATTTACTCTTTTCCTTAATATTTATACCATAATAAAGTAAAAAGTTGAGGGCATCTAGGCAGAAGTGAGTTCTTGCACTGGTGCTAAGCAAAATCGTTTGGACTTGCTACACATGCAGCCAAGGGGGATGGCTTTCAGAATGACCCAAGTTACATTATTAGATGTGAGAAGGCACAAGTCTGATGCCCTCTTCCCTTTTGAAGACTACTGAAAGCACCTGGACTGTCTTGTGGCTCTTTGCACCTTCGTCTCACTTTCAGATAAAATATTCCTTTTCCAAATGTCGTCTTAGCACTCAGGAGCCATATCATCGTTATTTCTTTCTTGTTCACAAGGAGCGGATTATTCTATTTACTACTGAGGAGATGTAAGGGCTGACACCCATTTTAACTGTTTAGACAATAAATATTGAACTTTCTACTTTGCATACATGAAATAGCTAAATGAGGCTGTGTTTTCAAGATGGAGAAGTACGAGGCTTCCATTTCCCTTCTGACTGCTTCTTTAGCAGTGTTTTTCCCCTTCAGTTAAACAAACAAAAAATGCAAGTGAGAAAAACAACTACAGTGAAAAACACCCCAAATGTCACCTCACTTATTTGTACCTGCTGTTGCTTGCCATCATGTCTGGTCTGTCAGTATGCATAGAAAGTCAGGAAGTTGTCCTCCTCTTACTGCAAGAGTTCCTGCGTGTACCCATTTCCAGTGCTCTCAAAAAGGATCCTCTTGCCTGAGCAAGGCTTGTATTTAATGAGTATGAATCTTCATCATAACCTTATTACTTCCTGAATTGTTTTTCAGTTGGTTAATATCCATTAATATTGGCTTGTAAAAGTCTTGTAAAAGACTTGTTTCTCAAGTCTTTTGGATATACTTGTGGGAGGTCTCTGGTTTCGTTTTTGCCTGTCTCATTTTTCACTCAGAAATAGAATGTGGCCTTTCTAGACTTCTAGATACAGTAGGGTTGGAATAAAAGCATTTGAGGGGAATACACTCTGTGTAGGAAGAGCAGATAAACTTCTACATTAGTCTGGTTTTGGCAGCAGGAGAGCTATTTAAATTGTTTTTGCTACTCCATTTTCTTATTATGCCTCATTTGGTGCCAGTTTGTTTGCTTCATCTTTCAGATTATCTTGAATTCTTTTTTTCCTGTTTACCAGCTGAACACGTTTCTTTGCAAATAGAACATTCTTGCACTCATGTCAATGACTCTTGAATTTTCAAAGTGCCTATTAGAAGTTGCTTTCAGCTTAAGAGGTCACAACAATATCACAGATGCACAGATTGCTACCCGATTAATACAATTATCAACATGCAGAAATTATGAGTTGAGTGTTTGCATTTGAATATAGCTTTTATTTTAATGCACAGTTTGAAAAGCTTATTTTAAGGAGGCAAGTTTGAATTGGAAATGTTTCCAAGAAATGATTTGTGTCTTTTGTGTGGATCAAAGCAGCAGAAACCATTTAACAATTTGTCTGTCTTTAATGAAATCTAATGGATTTTCTGCATTTCTCTAAATACAATAAGTTGACATAAGTCTATTATTTGTTTTTAATGCTGTAAAAGCTGGTGTTATATTACTTAGTGTTTTTAAAACTTCAACAATAAAGATTTTTGTTATGTTACGTATACAAGCAATTATATTTGACAGTTTGGATGCAAACTTGAATTGGCAGCCGCTTTAGTATTCTCACCAAGAAAAGCATTAGGCTTGTCTATTAAATATGTTTTCTTCCGTAACTTCAGCTGTGTCACAGAAGCCTCTCGTCTCCTTTGTAGCTAACTTTCTGCAGACTTCTTTAAACTTAAGAGGAGAAACACCTTTTTGGATTAGCTTGCCCCAAGAGAAAGCTCAAGTTCCGTTGATATCAGGAAAGAGCTAGAATTAGACAGGAGCTTTGTGAAGATCTGTACCATGTATTAAAAACTGGATGTAAAAAAGTGTACTGTAGTCCTAATGCAAGAACTTGGTGAGAATTTGAGCTCTCTATAGCTGTGCCAAAGGAAACCTGTTCCATTCTTTGTTTCTGTTTCTTGAGTAAAGTGATTCTAGCAACCAGTTTGGCAGGGTTGTGGTTAAGCAGCTCAATAAATTTATTTTTATATGCGTTTCATTTGTTTACTGCTATCTAACAATGAAAGGAGATCTAGAAGGAGGTGGCCCCAGCAGTGTTACAGAGGTTGGAACTCGGTGATCTTCAGAGTTCCTCCCAACCCAAGCTATTCTATGATTCTAATGTAGGAAACGTTTTTTCCAATCCTTTGTGGGACAATACAAAGTTTGGTGTGCAACTAGCTTATACACGCAAGTATGGAATGATGATTTAAATGTTACTCAGTTAGTTTTACTTTCAAGGGTATTGATTTAATTTTGTCTGCTGAAGCAATGACACGATTCAAATGAAACATGTACATGTACAGGAGTCTTCTGCAGGTAAAATAGCTAGTGATCAGGATGACATGTGGGCACAAGCAAGTTACCCCATAATTGGATGAATAATCCTCCCCAAAACTCAAGGCATGCCTTGGTGTATTATGTTGCAACCATTTTAGTGTAGAACTTGATCTGTATCCGTAGAAATCATATTCGTCACTAAAGCAATTATTTTTTTCACTCAGCAAATATAACATCTGAGGAGAATATTTAACTTTGTCCCACAGTTTTGTCTTTAGAGAAGAAAATAAACGTGCACCCCAAGGACAGGGAAACCCTTCAAATCTCTTGATGCTATTGGCCGAACTCTTAGTTTTTTTAATTGGTACAAATATCATGAAATACAAAGAGTGACTGAGTCAGTCTAAAAAATATTCTGACTTAGTTTACCCTTTTCATCTCATACTTTCTTCAGATGGAAAATATATTGATTTAGACGAACATTTGACAGTACTGTAAATGTTAAATGCAAGGAGTTTTTTTTAAGCTAAATCGTAATTCATGTGTTTGCGTCAGAAGCCTGCCATTCAGAGCTGCTTATTATGAGTTATGATGGTTCTATTGGGAGTAGATAAAGATGAAATGCAACATTTGGATACTGGCATTGTCTCAAATACAGAATGCTGCAAATAAGGAAATTATAGAGGCTGGAAAGCTATTCAGAAAATGCATTTGAATAATGAGTTCTTTTGTGTAGATAGCAACGTATTTTTGGACAATATGCTAATAAGCACAGACATAGAGTGTATTTAATAAATGAGCAATTAAGAACCTTCTGGCCAATAAGTGAAAAATGCAACAGTCTGGCCTTTGTGTCTAGAAATGTCTACCTCTAGAAATCTGTAAAATGATAGAATTTAAGGCTGACTGCAGAAGGATTTCTCAGCTTCACATGCTGTAGATGATAATTTGAATTATCAGCATGTTCATAGAGTCGGAGCATTTGGAGAAGACAGAGTAGCAAGGAGTGCCAGGCATCTGATGCTTCCTTCCAAATCTTTTCAGGTTTATGCAGTCCCCAAATTCTGCCTGATTCACTTTGATATTCTTCTGTGCCCTCTCTCAGGCCTTTTGCCAGTCACTGAAATGCATGTTTCTACGTCTCTTCTAGGAGAGAAGAGCAAGTAATTTTCATAGAATCTTTTAAACTCTGATGAGAAAATTCTTCACTTACCTGTGTGCTTACAGCTGGTTGGCTTCTTTCAGTACACTGTTAGAGGAACCTAGTCCTAGTCCAATTTGTGGAAGGAAACAGCCTCATGATTTCTTAGCATACATACTGTCAATAACAGTACTCTATAAATGAAGTTTATTGATGACCACCTGTTCCTCCCAACTAGAGCATGTTTCAGCTCAATTTCATTCAAATTTCTTGTTTAAATATGATGTGCCAGCAACATCTCCAGCATCCACCCTGTCTCCATTATCCACTAATCTTGTTTTTATTAGGATCATTCATGATGATCTGTACATTTAGGCAGTAATCAAAGTTATACAACAATAAGCCATAGTTTCACACGAAGTAACTCAAATCTCTTCAAGGTAATAACATAATTAGCTGATTAATTTGCCAATTTATTTAGTACTCATTTTGTATTAAATGAATAATATCCAACAATCACTCAAACATTGATGACATTTCTACTTAGCTTCACTGGTAAAGCTGGTGGAATAAAACCATACTGCAAATTGAATTTGTTTATGTGGGAATTTAGCCATAAATTGGAAAAGCCAGTTGGAATGCAGAACTATAGCATTATCTTTACTTATAGGAAAGTATACTTCAGTTTTCTAATTCATTGAAAAATGAATCAGGCAGATGGAGCTCTCAGGGGAATTGTCAAAGGGTTCTGTCTGTCTGCCTGGGGTTGGCATAAGTGTTTAACTTGTGCTGTCTCTGGTAATGACATTAGCTGCTGGAGAAAGCAAGTGTTGAGGAAGTGAAGAAAAAGAAATGAGCTGCTGCTCGAGGTTCTGTGGCTCCTGCTTTTCTCCTAGGGCATGTAAACCAAAACACCATAAAACACCTTGGAGTCTGACACAAAAATGTCAGTGGGAAGATCTATGTGCAGCTATCCTTCATCTTCTGAGCTCCTAATGTTAGGAAGTGCTGCCTGATAGCAGTGCAGGGTTTGCACGTGTGTAAGCATGAGGAACCTCAAAAACTTTTTTTTCCTAATAATTGTTCTTATCTTAAGAAAAACAACAATGCTGTGGAAAGATCAGACATCTACGTTTACTGTCTATAACTGAATGACAGGGGTTATTATTTTTGGTGTGCGGGTTAAATAGGAAAAGAAATTAATTTTTTTAATTAGGTTTCTGAGCCTGGAAGACTTTTTTTTTTCACTTGTCTGGAATATTTTTTTCTTTTTCCAGCAATTACAAAAAGAACCTGCAGTGACTTTGTGGTGAGGATGTTGTCAGGTGATAGCACGCTTAGCAACTCTGAGTATGCACAGAGCTTTGTCGGCAGAGCAGCTGAAGGTAATGTTTTTTCAGTACCAGGATGGGTTTCCCATACTGCAGTCTGCTCTGTGAGTTCAGTTCTGGTGTCAATTCAGAGTTAGTGAGCCTGTTCCAGACTTCTGTCAAGCATAGTTTAAGGAAGAAAATGTGCAGGACTGGGATTTAGTGTTTTAAAATACAGAGGCTGTGTGGGAGTCAGATCCTGGTCAGACCTTTAGTTTTTCTGTTAGCATCATAGGTGTTTCTTTAAGCACCTTGTTTTTGGTGCAGAGGTTATTTTTTGGCCACGATGCTGTTTTGCTCCAACATGGTATGCAGAAGATTTCCAAGCTGCATCTCTCTTTGTGTAAAACAAGTATGGATTGTACAAGGATATTGTCTAAAGGTCACACAGTTGGTGTGTGTTTTTTCAAGAACTATCTGCTAAGTGTGATATTTTTGTTAACTGCAGATTTTGATCCAGCCACAGAGTTAGTCTTTCAGCCTTTTATCAGTGTGTTCTGGGATTTTGATTTATTTTCTCCAGCTGTCAGTCCCAACATAAGCATGCAATGTTTCAGAGACATTCAGAGACAGAAATATTTGAATAATCAGTATTTTAAATAATCTGGAGAGGTGACATACATAAGCTTAGATCAAGGGACAGACCTGCCTTACATTTGACTGGGATTCCATCAAGTGAGGTTTTATTGTAGTAGCTTGGAGGAGGAAAAGAAAGGGAACAGGGCTGTGAAACCACTAATTTGCAGCTTATGAATATTTACAGGGAAAGTAGTTTTTGAGTATTTGTGGAGTAGATGATGAAATAGTACTGTATCCACAGGCAAATGCAGCTGTGAGTAGCTGATTCTACAGGCTTCGTGGTCTTCGTGTGAGTCTCACTTAGCCTCAAGCACACTGCCTTCGTTTTCTTTCTGAAAGACATGAATTTTCTATGTCAGTCTCTCTCTTATTTTAGGGAATCTTGTCATCTTTGTGAAGAACTTGTACTGGCAAAAATGTGTTCTGTAGCAATGCTCTAGAGATTCTAGGAAAGCACATGTGAGGCAAAAAACATGGGGCTGTGTAAGCGATGTTGATTCCCTGTCCGGTGAAGTACTGAGAGTGGATGTACTAAGAAGCAGGAAGGGGATGCTGAAAGATAGATTGCCCTGATCTGTGCTTAGCGTGGGGGAGCTCTGTGTCAGGTCTGTCTAATAAAACAAGCCAAGTAATGTAGGCAACCAACAAGATATGGTTGCTTTCAAAGTGCGGCTTATATTGTATGTAATATGTAATTATGTTAACACTTTAATTCCCTCACCTGGAAATGCAGAGCTCGAGAAGGACAAGCAGAAGGTCGACTGTTAAGTTTCCATAACTTAGTCATTCTGCTTGCATAGTAGGGCTCTGAGTTTGGAACATACCTACGGGAGTACCCAATTATTAATTACGGTAATAAGCAAATAGTCACACCCTGTGCATGACTGCATCACTTTACATGATTGCATGTAATGGATTAGTTTATTTGTAAGCTGTACAAAAAAAAATGGAACAGTTCAGTACTGTAAGAACTTTACTGTGTTCTCAGTGAGGAGCGCAGCTGCCCCTATTTTTCCTATGGGATAATTTACTTTCTGATTATATGACATGAACAATGGCAATGGATATGAGCCTGAAAATCAAAGTATAGTTTAGATCTGCCTCTTTTTGTGTGTGTTTATTAATTTATTTTATGGGAGGAATCTTATTTTGGTGGCAGTAATGACCTGTGCATCTGTTCTGTGTATGCAAATTCAGTGGGCCCAAGTATGTATGGCTGCTGTATCAGTCTCACTCTTTTTACATTTTTGCCTTCTGAAAGTCCCTGAGATTTGTTTTCATTTCTAATGACGAAATTTGTATATGCTATTTGCCTCATATACATGTAGAGTTATGGAGAGGGCATCATTGTGTCTAACTTTAATTAAAAAGAGAATAATTGATGTAAAGAATTGAGAAGGTGTATATTTTGACTTCTCCAAGTTGAATAGAGATATAGTTTCTGTTTAAAGTCTTATTTCATGTTATAATCCATTTACAAGATAAGGATTAGGAATAAATCTCCATTTCTGACATGTGAACAGAAGCTTTGCTGTCAGAAGGAAATGAATCTAATTAAAATATAATGCATCAAATATGTATATACATATCTATGTATTCCTAAAGAAGATTCTTAGTGTTAACGTAGTTAAAATGCTAACATAATCATTTGCATCTAATGGACATTGGAGAAAATCATCATTTTTTAGTCAAGGTCGTGCTCATTAACTATCTCCTGGTTGTTTTGATATCTTCTGTGCTCTGGACCAATTTCAGTCAGGTAATTATATTCTTATTTTTAAAGACTCTGGAAGTTTCATTTGAATGTCACACTCATTATCGCTTGCTTTTCTAAAATTGTTGTGCCTCATTTCTCTGTATTAAATAGCAGCACAGCACATAGCTACACTTTGTCCTCATTTATAACTAAGTACACCCAATAAATGTATTTCATCATGTAGGAACACTGTTGTGTTCTTCAGCAGTAGATTAAACACAGGTGTGCAGTTTGGTCCTGTGTCATTCCTGTCATCCTCGAAACTCACTTCACACAGGTGAACCATGACGGCTTTTGCAAGGTACGAACTGCCAGTGTACAAAAAGAGTCCCCACGTACTTCATTTCTCTGTGGACCACCTGCTCTTTAGTTTTACGACAACCTGGTGTGTAGAAATACAAAGTATGAATTATTGGTCAGTGGTCTCTGCTGGTCTGAGTTTAGGCTGCCTTTGGTGAATGTAACTGAACAGCATGGAACTATGTCTACGAAGGCAGGCAGAGAGAGCTGAACCTGTTCAGCCTGGAGAAGAGGAGGCTGCAAGGAGACTTCATTGCAGCCTTCCAGTATTTAAAAGAGGATTATAAACAGGAGAGGAATGAACTTTTTACAAGGGTAGATAGTGATAGGACAAAGGGGAATGGTTTTAAGCTTAAAAAGGAAAGATTTAAATCGGATGTCAGGGGGAAGTAGTTTACAGAGAAAGTGGTGAGGTGCTGTAACAGGCTGCCCGGAGATGCTGTGGATGCTCTGGCCCTTGTGGTGTTCAAGACACCATGGAGCTCTAGGCTACCTGATCTAGTACCGTATCTGGAGGCTGGTGGCCCTGTCTACAGCAGGGGGTTGGGACTTGATGATCCTTGGGTTCCCTTCCAACCCAAACCATTCTGTGTTGTCACAGAGAGGAAAGTATTTGGCCTTGCAGTAACACAACTTAACCTGTTTACCCAGGAAAAATTCTGTTGGATAGGGAAAGAGAAAAAAATCAGAACTGAAATAAATGGGTGAAAATAGAGGGGAAAGAAAAAGTAGTAACAGTGCAGAGAAAGAGAATCTGAAAAAGACTGAATGTATACTTGGAACACAGAAAGGCTAGCAAATCTGTGCAGATCTTTAGATCTAGCCCAAATAATAGTATCAATCAGATTTAACAGTTTTAGCATGCTATTATGTATTTATATGGTTTCATAGTGTACATCAAAAGAATCCAGGTAATTTCTTTTGAAGTCTCGATGAATCCCCCTTGTCTTGTGAGCAATCAAGACTTCTTTCTTATCCCTATTTTGTACACCAGTAGAATTTAAACTTGGATGTTCAGTAGGGTTTTGTCACATGCATCAAGGAGAAAAATTCTGATTTGCATTCTCAGTACATAAGCCAGAGAGGAAGTGTAACCCAAACACTTATTGCACTGAGTTCAGAGGTTCTAGAGGGTATACTGTAATTTTCTATTTGTGTGTACTTTTTCCTATTAGACTTGTTCATCTTCCATCATTTTTCTGTAACTCCATAGTACAAAGAAGTGGATCAGGGTGACGTTTTCTAGGCACTGTGCAACTGCAAAGGAATGCTGAGCAATTTCTATAGTACTTTGGGTCTCTAGAGACACAAATGAGTAAGAAAAGTTGAGGTGAAAAGATAAGTGAGGATTTGTTTGTATATAACTTGTTAAAAAGTTCAGCAAGAATGGTAGATGCTTGAAAGTGAAGTAAGCATTTCTGAAGCAGGAGAGGGTGAGAGGAGAGAGGAAAGAAAGGCAAAGAGCAATTGGAAGCTCTGGATAGAAAAGAGAATTTCCTGGGCTGGGATTAGAGAGGCAGTCCCAACAGATGGAGATGTGCCAGGAACTTCCTTGGTGATCTTTTGATACTCCCATAGCCAGTATTTCAAACTATGGATCTGCTTATGCTCTGAGGCAAAAATTCGGTTTCCAAAAGCATCTTAGAACATCTGCCTTGATTTTTAAACTTACTTGTGTAAATAGCAGTGTTTAATGAAGCACTTACATTTGTATTGCTGAGCAGATACGCATGTCTTTTAAAAGCAAAGGGGGAAAAAAACCTCATCGTCCTTCTGCTTCATCTGTAAAGTAAGATAATAATTGTTTCATCAAGACTGCTGCTTAAATCCATGCTAGCAGCAAAACAGATCAGATGTCATATGATGTGCAATAAGAGGTGTAGGAAGAGAAATGTAGTCTGAGAAACAGTCAGAAATTGTCCTTATTTAGCATCAGTCATTCAGTAAGTACATTGCAATGGTTCTGGCCATACAGCAGCTATTTGCAGAACAAAGGCCACGTGTGCCTGTTTATGATATGGGAATAGTAACATGGGATTTGAACCATGTCACTGAACACTGTTGACTTCTGAGAGGATTTGAGCCAGGAAGTGAAATCTTCTCTTATTAGAAAATGATTCCACAGGGAGCTATGGTGAAGTAACATATCCAAACACAACTCTTACATGCGAAGATGACTATTATATTTAGTTAGGTATTTGCAGTCCATTTCATGTATTTGTTGGAGGTCTTTTGTGGAGCTTTGAGTGTCATGCCGAACCTTGAAGACGTTTGCAGCTTTAATGATTTAATATTAAAGCAATAAATGAACTGTGACTGGAAATCTAAAATATGTATAAAAACAAAATCTTTTTCCTGTAGAAAAACTTTCACTGCTCTGCATTTCTCAGAAGATGGCTTAAGTGCACATAAAGTATATGTGTGCATATTAAATTTGTCAGAGGTCTATACTTCATGTTTCCATTTTTTTTGCTTTTGATTGAATTCAAGAACTTTTCATGACTTAAGTTTTGTTTCAGTGGCTAAGTAGCAGTTCATTCTGCTTTAACAAGTCCTTACCATCTGCTGCAGTAACGGTGAACCAGCATTGCAGTCTTACTGTGTTGACAGCTAACTTAGGACTATTTGGAAATTGGTGAATTGTTTAAATAAATATTCTGCTTCCTATGGGTGACCCATTGAAATTCTTTTCATCACTTGCAATTTATCCAGTGGTAAGGCTGGACTGAGTTGACATTGCATGAATTAGCTGTGAAACCTCTGTCACAGTTGCACAGTGCTTCAGGGATGTGATGGCAGGGAGACAGTCAGGTGAATGGACTGCAGCCAGGTGGTAGTGCAGAAAAAGGAGGAAATATGTGTTTCTTTGTTGGGGTATTTATTGAAGGTATGCTGTGGGTGATCAGATATGACATGACTGATTCCCAAATATTAATGTTTATCTTCAATGTTATTTGAGGATGGAAATGAACATGTAACATTTGTTCACTAAGAAGACTTCATTGTCTGTTCTGGAAGGGAAGGAATTATGAGGGCTGCTCTGAAAGCAAAGCCTCCTATTTTATTATGTTGGCCTATGATGTCAGAGGTAGATGCTGGTGGGATGACAATAAAGGTTAAACCTTTCCACCAACATTCCTTCCACTCCGTTTTGTTGCTGTGTGACAGATGGCAGTGTCACACAGGAAGGAAGGAAGTGTGTGTGAGGTGAAGATGTTTCATTGGATTTTTCCATGCAAAATAAACAGCACCTGCCCTTAAACACTAGCTGAATATTTCTGGTGACCAAACAGGTGATGTGAGTACAGTGACTACAGTGCAAACAAAATCTGCGTAGGTAGGTCCCACAAACGCTCACATAGGATCAGAAGAAACACCGTATGCAAGTTCCTCAGTGCTTATTGAACCAATGTGAGGTTGAAGGTGGCAGTTTCCTGGTTCACATCATTTCTGATGATGAGATGTGGTCGTAACAGTATGAGTCTGAGTCAAAACAGCCATCCATGGAGTAAAATGTGAATTCCCCATTGAAGAAAAGTTCAAGATATGGCCCTCAGCAGGTAAAGTGATATGCACTGCCTTTTGGGATTGCAAAGGTGTGATTCTTCTAGATTTCCTTGAACCCAGACAAACCATTCCACTCTGACCACTGCCTCATGACACTGCCTAAGCCAATGGAATTATGTTTATCATATTTTGTCAAACTATGTCTAACCTTCTAATTTAAATAATGCTACAGTAAATGTAAATGAGACTGGAGATATTTGATGTAAAATTAACTGGGTAAGAATTAACTCCTGCTTCTTGCAGTATCTCACGTTGAAGTTAGCTAAACTTTTTCTTTGCTTTTACTGGGCTTAAATACACTAAGTCTTCCTGCTTTGTGTCAAATGAATTCATTGCCAACTTTTTATGCGCAAAGAGGAAAATGCATCTGGCACTTAAACTCAGCATCTTATTCAAAGTCTTGTGTCAAAATGGGGGCAAACCTAAGGTGCCACAGGGTCAATAACTAGGTATGCTGGAGATGGAAACGTGTCTGCAACTCGGCTTTGGAATTGGGAAGATGCATTTCAAGCTACAAATGTAGACATGGAATGCTGACAAAGTAGGAGAATATTTACGATTGTTCAGATTTTAAAAATGAATGATTTGTGTGTGAGTAATGCATGTGGTACATACATATATGGTACACAGAACATAAGTATATAGTTTTATATTACAACAGATTTTTTGTGTGTGTGATTCTAGCTGTCCCATCCTCAGCTTTATAATGTTGTTTACCCACAGTTAAGAGTATGTTAGAATGTAATTATAACTATTTGCCATGACTGGCTGTTAGAATGAGAGACCAGGCAATTTGCATCTCATATATCCAGAAATTAAAAGTGAAGGACTGACCACTTGACACCATTGTAGTTTTTGAAATAAAGCCTGCTGAGCTCAATTTGTTGTGGCTGCTAAATGACTCTGCTCACCAGTATGAATACATGATGAAATTCCTGTTAGAAGATGGCATTGTAGTAATTGATGGCATAATGAAAGTGCCAGAGACTGAACAGAAATACTGTTCTGTTAACCTCTTATTTCAGAACACAGGTTCAAAGTAGACTTTTTGAATTACGTACACGATATTTTTTCTGCTCTTTTTTTTCTTTTTCTGATTCTGAGGGCTGATCAGAGCTGTGTTAATTTTGGTCTTTCAACACATTGTTCAGAACCATACACTGCATTCTGTGGATAATTGTTTTTGCACTGTAGACAGTAACTGCTTTTTCATTTCACAGCTGTACAAAAAGGAGAATGAATATTGGTAGTAAGTGATTGCATTACAGGCAATTACAGGTGGGAAATGCAAAGTCTCCACCATCTTAGAAAATAGAAAACCCTCACCTCTGCTTCTGTGTGGAAGCTATGGAAACTATTTTGGATTTTGGAATTCATGGAACAAATCCCAGCTGTCTCTAATTATTTATTATCAGTATCCTCTTAATTCTCACTCTAGGATAAATTTCCATTTATATACCTATACCAAACCTTGGATTTCTACCTGATTGCATCTTTCAAATAGCCACATTTAATATTCATTGAAATAGAACATAGTCAAAGGCACTATTTGATAATAAGTCAACAGACATATTACTGCAAAAGAAGATCTTTCTATTAACAGTTTCTTCTTTTTCTTCCTATTTCTCAGAGTGATGCTCAGTGCAGATATGTACAGTAAAAGCCAATCCCACTCTTAAATTCTTTTGTAAAGCCCTAGCTTTTTTCTTTCTGTATAACATTGAGTGTCCTATATCTTCTGTATGTCTAATACATTAAAAAGTATAGGATTTAATGCTGTAATTATAAAAGCATAAAGGAAGAAGCCCATTGTGTGTACTTTAGACAGATTATCATCTTTACCTTTCCAAATATGTTCTATTATAGTAGCTGATTTCCTGAAGAGTTTTTTCATAGGCTAATATCTGGTTGAGAGTGGCTCTTACACACTAGAATATGAATAAGTTATTTCCATAGCTCTAGCACATTTTTTTTCTATTTTTGTCTTAAGCATTCCTTTTTCCTAAAAGCATTAGTTTGCTGCTGAAGCAGAAAATATGAAAAGAGGCGATATTGAGTATTCCCATTTGAAAGAAGGCGTCTCATTCAGGTCAGAGAAGAGCTGCAGCAGCGTCTTGTCTCTTCTCTGAGCAATGGATATTGCAACTACTAATCAGCTTGAGTATCAACGTGTTTTGTTTTGTTTTTTTTGTTGTTGTTGTTTTTCTCAGAGAAGTCTATTAAGCTGTTTTTAATGTTATCATAAATTCATTTTCTGTATGGGGAGGCTTTAGCTGTTTCAGGTCTTGCATATTTTTACATGGCTCTCTTTCGAGAGGTGGTATTTATATAATGACAATATTTTCTCATTCGTTAGTCAATTCTGGAAACCATTAGAGAGGCTCAGGAGGTGCTTTTCTTGTAGTGAGGGAAATATTTTTTTGATTTCACACAAAAAGCTGTTGGAATAAGATGTAATATAGAAACACCCAGAGAGAGCAAAAAGTGAGTAAGAAGAGAGAAGCTGGGGTTTTGCATTCCCCTTCACACGGTAAAGAATAAACCAAGGGAGCAAAGGAGAGAATAATAATCAGGGAATATCTCAGTGGTAACCACCTTAAAATAAATGAATGCATCCTAATGAACAGTGGATTTTGGATTCGTGCTGTATTGATATCTGGAAGTAGTAAAACTATACTATGATTGGGGAAGGGGTTAACCTTGGTCAACAAACAAAGTGAATTGACTAGCTGCCAAGGCCATGTACTTCACCAAGGGATCTAACCCTACAAAGAGTGGCTGTCATGGGATTATGAATTTTACACTGTCTTCAATTTGTTGTATTGACTTTTTTTTTTTTTTTTAATTCTTTTCCTTGGCAGAATACGTGAATAAATCTACCTAGAGAGAAAACTGAACATCCAGACTGGTCTTCCGCAGCAGCTGCCAAAGGTCAGCAGATACTTTTCAAACTGTAAGGAGAAAAAGAAATCTAATGTGTTCCTCAAAATATCAGACTACTTGGATCAAAGTAGTTTCTTTGAGTAATGTTTTATATCTCTTTCTGCCGAAGTTGATGAAAGATTTCTCACTGATGGGATTCTTAAGTGCAGCTTTTCAAAACGTTCAGGTATCTGATGCTCATAAAATTGGAAGTATGTTAAGCATTCGGATGAATCTCGATGTGTTTGTGAATGAACAAGTTCTTGGAAATGAACAGCTTTAGGTGCAGTGGTTATTTATACCCAAAGACTGCATATGAGAAAGAGCATAGCTGAGAGAGTTTGTCTGAGGTCTTCCACCTGGAGATTTATCTCTGGGAAAAATGCCACACTCCTCAGTCATAGGCATGCCAGTGCTCAGGCTTGGCAGTGTGCTTTAAGAAGCTGTCTGAATTGTTCTATCTCACTGCTTGTTCAGTGTCCTTCAGCCACTGCAGTAACTGACATCTGAATCTTTTATTTATAGCTGTAATTCAGTATCTATGGTGTTCCAGCAGCCCTGTAAAGTTCCTTTTTTACCAAGTTACAATTAATACAGAGTAAGAGTGTTGTAGGTTACTGCTAGCCTGCAAGCAAACTTTGGTCCTTGATATAGATTTTAAAAGGTTTTTCTAATTAGTTTTTTGAATGGTGTTCTGTTTAAAAGTGGATCTTAAGGTAGGCTTAACAGATCTAACTTGCACTGGGAAGGAAGGTGGAACCTAACTTTCAAGATTTTTGTTTGGGTGGTCAGATTCATGACTTATTTGTCTTTCTGATCCTGTGAAGGCTGTAATTAAGCCTGTCAGCATTTCTGAATGATTAAATGATAAACAAAATATTAGTATTAACAAAATAAGTATTTAAGTATTAAGATAAATATTTTTTTATTACTTTGAGATTTTTGGATCCAGTATCTATATTTAAAATATATACATATATATATATATATAGTAGCTTTAAGTAGATTTTGTGGTGGTGTTTTTTCTTCACCTCCCTCTCCTATGCATAGAGCAGACAATAGTCTTTGTGCACATTAGAAAAGGCTTTTTATTCAGGACAAAGTTAATCTTGCTGTAGTTAAAAGTGGATTACCAGACACGGAGCCCTCCCCATTGCTGGCTGGGAGTCAGTGTTTGTCTGGCAAAACTCTCTCCATTTTTTTCCCTCCTCTTTCTACTGATCTCTTGGGGTCCTTTCCTAGCTGTGAGCAGCGGCGTGCCAATTTCAATTAACATTTCCTTTAAAACAAATGTTATCATCTGCTTAGTGCTTGTGACTTTCTATTTCTAACAAGAATAACAGCAGAGTGAAGGACTATGGCTTCTTTTTTTCTTCTAGTGTGATGTCACTTCACCTTGGTGAACATCATTAACTATTAACCCATCTGTAGCATTTCTCCCACTTACTTCTGACTTAAAGGTCAAACCAAGGCCTGAAGACTGAATTCTCTGTCTGAAGCAAGGGTATTTCCTTTTCCATAACAAATTGAGAGCCAAAGCCCATTGCCGTTAGGATGATGGACTGCTTTTCCATTATGACTAACAGGCCAAAGTTTGCTCTCCAGTTTTTTTGAGACCTGCAAACCTGTGAACAGTGTGGCAGTGATGCTGATTACATCTGTGTGATTAAATTATCTTGTGAGATTGCTGATTTTTATCAGAGAAGAAGACAGCAAGACAGTTTTGTCAAGTTATCCTAAAGTGCAAATTTCTCTGCCACTGAAAAATTATTTTTAAAATCATTTTGGATTACTAGAAAAATACAGTTAACTGAAACATACCTCATTTAGCTCTTTTAGCCCCTTAAAAATGAAGAGATGTATGCTTAAATCTGAGTACTTTTGAATTTTTTTTTTTTTACTTTTAATGTTTTCCCCTCATTTGTTATTATAAGAAATTCATATCAAATATGGTCAACTCCCTGTTTTATTCTTCTTTTCCCACGCTTCTCTCCAAAGCTCTCCAATTTCACCTGAAATCGTTCCTCTCTTCTACTCCTGGCTCTTTTGTGAATATTTAGTCACAAATCAAATACTGACTGACTTAAACAATTGTGACAGTCCAAGTAAGTGTGCATGCCCAAATGTTAAAGCCTGGAAAAAACAACCTAGACAAATAAACAGACCTTGGTCCATCGCAAGTGCATACCAGGCTTTCTTCAGATTCTTTTTCGTCCAGTTCTTTGTTTCCAATTCTTTTTGTCCTTAGTCGAAAGTAAAATGAAGTCTTAAGAACTTTTAGGAAAATGGCAGGGGGAGGGGAAGAGGTTTTAGTTGTACCTTGTGGGCAATTTAATCACTTGTGGTTTTTGTCCATTCATACTTTTCTGTACTGAATTATGGTACTAAAGCTATCTGATACTATAGCTCGCATCCAGGCATATCCAAACTGCCACATTATTAATGCTGAACCAGGTGTTTAAATTTACTACTGGGATTATTTCAGAAATAGAAATGGTGACTCTGCCAAACAGGAACCTGGGATCTGGTGCACGAGATACCAGAGTTGCACCCAGCCTTGGAACCTCTTCTTAACAGATGTGGTTTCCTGATGCTTTGGACAAGTTTGCCAAAGTACCAGCAATAAACAGATTAGAGAACATTTTCTGAAAATAAGACAAGTTAGCTTAGAATTGAGCCCATCTGAATTCACACCTGCCAGCATTCGAGGAGTGTGTTCTTTGTTGGCTGCTGAGAGCCATATAGGTCTCAGAAGCTTTGGAAGAAGTAACCTAAAAAACATGTTTACTGCAGCTATGGAAGTGTTTTTAAGAAAGCTCTACTCTTCAGTTAAATCTTTAGACACTTTTGAGGGTCTCACTCTATTTAATAAATCTTGACGTTTTGCCTAATATTCTTCACTTTTTTAAAAAATTAGCATCTATCTCCATTGATGTATTCATAATTCTTTTATTCTAAATTCCTTTTAAGCTGCTCAAGGAAAGTTTTGTTTTATGTCACACTGGGAACAAGAATTATAGAGCAGTGAAGAGTGAAGGCTGTTATCTTATTCACATGACAAAGGCATATATTATTTATATTATAATACCAAACTGCAGGAATTGATAGATGAGACCTATACAGTCGACTCCCAGGCAATATAAAACATCTTTTAAAAATAAACTACTTTTTGAGTGGTTAATTCAAAGTCGGATGGATTACTGCAAGATACTCTATGTGATTATTTTTACTGTTGGGACTCAAACTGCCTACATATATTTTCTCACTGAGACAGGAAAAGTCTTATTGCATTTATTTTTCCTTCTGTTTGGATGATTTAAAATCTGAAAAAGAGACTGTTAGATCAATAATTTAGTGCAGTCAGATGAAAAGTGTCTTCACTTGTTGATTCAGTGGTAGGATATTATGGAATTTTGCACACTGAATGGCTGCATTTAGATTGTATAATCCATATTCAAAATAACTTCTAGTGGAGGGGAAATTGGCCATTGTGGATGAAATTAACATTTATGTCTGCTGCTTTTATGCTATATAGAAAGATTGGGTCAGCATGAAGGAATACTGCAGAATTATTCCTCACACAGATGAGTCGGTGAACTCTGCTTGTTGACATTATAGACACAATATTGGCAGTTTTTCTTTCAAGTAATTTATTTTCAACCACAGTAAAGAACATAAAAACAGTGTAAAATTATGTCTGTCACAGAGGAATTTGAGAAAAATTTGCTATATTAGGCTTAGTCCCCTGAAATATTCTCAGTGGATGACCTTATTAATGATTTAGATGGAGATTAGAAAACATCCGTGGTTTCACTGCAGTGATATAGCAGTGAGGGTGTAAGTAATTTACTGTCTCTTGTGACCCTGAGAAGCAGCTAAACATCTTGCCTCATTCACAAATGATAATTTGACACCTTTGCTAGTAAGACTGCTTGTACCTTGCTAGGACTTCTGAAGCTGTGTGCTTGGGTGCTGCAGTTTTTCTTCATTGCTTGCTCTGATAAGATTCAGACATCTTATGCTTATCTTTTTCAGAGACCAGCTAGTGATCTCTATCTTTGCTCCATTCCAGATTATTCTTTTTCTCTTTGCAGTTACAAAATGGAGGAATAATAAACGAGTAATATTTGTGCTTTCTGAAAACTGCTGTTTCTCCTTTAATTATCAGAATACAGTACCTTTCTGATTCTCATTTTAAAGCTGTATTGCTTTGAAACTTTGTGTTCCCAAAGGAAGAGCTGTTGCCTTTAAAATTTAACTGCTGAATTTGATTTATTTATAAAAGGACAGTTGCACTGTCACTATCTGCCACTTGTCAGGGCCCCATGTCTGTGCATTTTTAGTAATCTGGCTTTATTACTAAAGGACAAAAGCGGTAAGAACAGTTCTGACTGAAAATTCTGTAAATCCTGTGTTTGAATAAATGATAGGAATTAACGTGTGGTCTAATACAAACAGTAAGTGTGCAAGTTATGCCATAATGACTGAAGAGATGACAAGGGTGTTGTTGAAGCTGTTGTTGAGCTACTCGGCACTTGCTTTCAACATACTGTGTGTTAACTTTGATTACAGCTGTTAAATTATTTTCCTCCTCCTCCCTTTAATCTCCTTCTCTCAACTGGAGAAAATTTTTCTTAATACTTACAAAACTTTTGTCGTGCCCCAAAGATGTAACTTGTAAAAAATCATAGCATATACTCTATTTTCTCAGCATTGAACTCAGAGATGAACATGACTGAAAAATCAATAATGTGCTTGGTCTGCGGCCTTGTCATTTATTGATTTACATGTCATTTATCTCTATACAAAATGCAATTATTGCTTAAATACAATACAGTATTTTGCTAATAGGATACAAATGTCACCACTGAATAAAAAGGTCACACTTGCATGTAAATGATTGTAACCCAGTCTCAAGCTTGTTGCTGCTGTTATTTGAAGAGGTTGTTAAGGCACTGGAGACCCAGGTTTGTTTTTGTAGATATCAGTGGGTGCTCACCTTTTATTTGTGTCATCAGTGTTCCAATTTTTTGGCCTTGTATTTGTGCTTTGTGCTTGTGAAATGGTATGCATTGTATAAATGCAGATCACAAGTAGAGGATTTGCAAGATGTGATGCAGGAGCAGTGATGGTGCAAGCGTTCCATTATTGGTGCGTGTCTGGGAGAATTTGTTGTGGCTTCCTCAAGACCTGTCCTGAATTCCCTGTGATCTGAGCAGTACTGACAAAACCCTTATCCTTGGGAGCTCCTGAGAGGTAGAGAGTTTTCAGTGTTTGCACATTTCTTCTTTTTCTGTCATTGCTATGACTGCGATGGGTAGTCAGTGAGCATTTGCTCCTTGACTGATGAATCTAAGCAGAAGAGTCAAGTGTGCATGGACAAAAGAAGAAAAAATTAAAAATAAAAAAGGAGAAGATAGAATGACTTGGAATATGTATTCTTACCTGTGTAAGTGGAAAGTAGGCCCTTAAACAATTCTTCCAAATACACTTGGAAATCTATAGCAAATATGATTGTAGAAGAGATGCTGTCCTTCTAGCTTGCTTTGAATTTTTCATGGTGGTTGTTCTGTTGGAACACTGTCGAACTTTTAATAATTTATTGCACTAACTAACTTAGATAAGAAATCTCTCTGAAGTAGCACTGCAGTTTAAAATCTAGCAGATGAAAGCAAATGAAGTTAACGAAGTTGTTTTACAGTACTGTGCATCTACAGGTACAGCTAATTTCATATCATTCATATTGAGATCAAGTTTATGGCTGACAACCTTTGGTAAAGTTGAAAACAGTACGATCAGCACGTGAAGATATGCTATTTTTAACTGGCAACAGATATGTATGCTTTTTTTTTTTTTTTCCTTCTCTGTTTTTGGTTGCCATTGGAGGCATTTGGCTTGCATGGAGAAAAATGAGTTGATGTGCTAGAAGAGGGTCTGTTTTGTAGAACAATGACAGCAGCAATTCAAGGGATGAATCTCAGGTGGTTTTTTTTGGTTTTTTGTTTTTTTTTTTTTTGTGTGTTGTTGTTGGTTTTTTTTTTCTTCTTGTTAACAAACAATTAATTTGTTATGTTAAAAGCCTCATCTCATTTGTAACTCTTTGTAAAGATGGTTTGTTAAAGAGCACTTCCTGGACTACTCTATAGGCACTGTGATGTTGCTTAATTACTAAAACCTGAAAATGGTGACCAGATCTTAGCATGTGCTCATCAGAAGGCTAGAAAAGGTTACACAGGAAAGCGTGGCAAGAAAGGTTTTCCAGTAATTTGTAGTGGTGATTTACACCATTTTGGACAGCATCAACGCTGTCCAATGCTAGAGTAAAATTCTGTAGCCTCTTTCAGGCAACAAATCCACAGCATAAAGTTCAGCATACATTATTTCTTCACTACTTTTTCAATGCAGAATTTTGCTTCAGTTCAAATAATGGAATTACCTTAGGATATGAGTGCAGTAGAACAGAAAAGAATCAAACCAAGACACTTTATTTGACTAAAGCCAAACACAGACGTTTTGCTGTCTCTTGGAGTGCTGTACAAGTTTTTGAGCAATACTTTAGTCATTGATTTAAAAAATACTAACCCACTGCTTTGTACAGATTTAATATACATGAGATATATATCAAGGAAAAAAAAACTGTATTAGACAAGTACAACTCTCCAATTTCTCAACACTTAGCATAAATAATTGCTGCACTATGAAGATTTAAATGGGGATTGCCACTTCTATAATTAATTCCTTTTTGTTTCATCTTCCTTACTAATTGAAAATGGGCTTTCAATGCAGAATGCTTTGAAATTGTGTGAAGAGATAGAATTGGAAATGAACTTAATTAACTACAAACTGTCCAAATCAATCAGTGTTTTACAGTGCTTTTGTAATATACAGAGTTCATAATTTACTTGGGATTTGCCATAATACGTATGCCATAATTGCAAAGTAATCATGCTAAAAGAGTACAAAATTCAGTGTTGTGTTCTTGTGCTCTAATGGGATGAAATGTCTATACTTTCACACACCACGCTGGATTGGGGGCAAAAGGCTGTTTTTTTCCATTAACCAAACAGAGGACTTCTATAAATTAGGGCATTTCTCCAAGTCTGGCAGGGCTTTAATATGTTAATAGCTAGAGAGAAAAAATTCTTTGAATTCAATGTCCAGGCAATCTGGCATTTCAAATTGTAGTGTTTTTGCTACACCATCCATGATATTTGCAGCATGGAAACCATAAGCTTATAAGAAGATCAGGCAAAATAAATTCCCAAGCAAAGCTTTTCAAAATTTCTGTAGGTTTCCAGTGAGTTTTCATAGAGAAAAACAACAAAATCAAAGCTGTTAAACGGCTTGGCATATTATTTATTTCACTTGGTTGGGATTCTAGAAGCCCTCCAAAGTTGTGTGCCTGATCCACAAATCTCAGAGCTTTGATGCTTTGAAAGTTGTTATTCCAGATTCTCGAATGGAATAGAAAGTTTTCCAGTGTTCTAAAAAATAGAATAGTTTTCTATAGTTTTCTTCAAACCCTTCTGCAACACAGGTTATGATAACAGCCTTGTTCTCAATCACTCATAAATAAACATAATATTTCTCACTGAGTAATACTTGAATAAAAATGTAGAGAGTGACTCTTGCGGTCCTTTGAAGCTCTGCTTTCCTCTGTGAATAGACCAGATTCTTCCTTGACCCTTTTTGAGTTGCTGGCTTCGCCCATGAATGTTTTAGTTGCAGTGTCATGAGGAACTAACTTGTTTTTGCCACTTCTCTTGTTTCCTTTTACTTTTGTTTCTAGCAGTGTTATATCCTTTCTTTTCAGTGGCAGAGTTTGGGCATCAATAAGTAGTCTCTGGTAAGAATTGTAACTGAATCTTTGGTGAAAAGGAAGTTAAAAATAATAAATGTTAGCTGAAGAAACTTGAGAAATATGAGAACATTATGTGACTTGTCTTAACAAATACGGGATTTGCTGACAAAATCTGTCCCTCCTAAATACTGCAGGGGCCTTTGCTAAAGAGTCAGAGATCCTTATCCTCTGGAGAAGTCCTTTTAGCCATGACACAGCTGTTGATGATAATTGCCGGTTGCAGGACACAAGGCTAACAGGAATCCTATTCATTGCTGAGTTCTGGCCTTTGTCTCAGAAGACCTCAGAGATAATTTATTTCAACAACAGACTGTTTCCAGTTTATGTGTGACTTACTTTTTTATTCCTGTCACCAGCACAGTAACTGCTCAAATTTGATTGGTAGGAAGACCTTTTTTTGCCTGTCTCAGAGAGTAAATGCTGAGAATATACCAGTAAACTGTAGCTGCACAATATGGCAGACAACACATGGTTGTCCGCATTGAACTGTAACCTCGGAGAGTTTTGAATCTGTAATCTTTTTTAAAATTGCAGTGTGATTTAGAGGAGAACATTTTAACATCTGAGGTAATGAATAGCAGAAGGTGTGTAAACACACAGGTGAAATCAGTGACACAGTATTTCAGAGCAGTTAGCAACTGATGTACATATTTGTGTAAATACATTGACAATCCTCCAGCAGCCACATTAAGGCACCTATGCTTTATAGTTGGGAAAAAGGGGGAAAAATAGCTAATGACTGGTTAAATCCCTCTGTACTTATCAGAGATCAATCACATCCTGGGAAAAAGGTGTTGTAACTTCAAATAAATTGGAGAGCTGTAGGGAAATTTCTTTTTTATCTTGTTTGTTTGTTTTGTTTTGTTTGTTTGTTTCCAGGATGCAGTTTTGGGGATGAAATCTTTTTGTACCTCCTTTCAGGATCTGTAATTTTTCAGGGAGTCACAGTAAAGATGTCCTTTGCATCCAGCGTTCTAGAAAACTTCTTGCTTATTCCATGGAAGGATACACACTGTCCCTGGCATCTCACAAGTAGGCATGTCTCATTCTCTCTTTTCTTTTTTCCTTTCTGATAAAATACATTCTCTAATAATGTGTGTCAGGAAGATTTTGAAGCTCGAGGACTGGTGAGTATCACCCATTTAAAAGAAGGGGCATAAAGATGGGCGCGAACAGAACTCCAGTTAGTGTCTTTTTGTGCCAGTGACAGCTCTTTGCAGTACTTGTGTTGCTCTAGGCACTGTAACCCGGCCTTGAAAATGCCCAGTTGAACAAGCTGGCTTCCAGTGATATAATAATGAGCTCTTCTCATTCTCCAGCCAAAGTCATTATGCTTGGGGTATTCCCTCCAGATGTTCACCGAGATGTGCTTCATGCTTCTTCTGCCAGCTAACCGTATGTCAGGAGCATATCCTTCGCCTGGCCCAGCAGGGATTTACTGGCAGGATGGAGTCTGAGAGAACTGGACTGGCTGGCTGGAGCAGTTATGCAAGGAAAATGAGAAGCTAAATATCCAATAAATGTGATATAAAATGTTATCCAGAGATTGGAGGTCAGAAGAGCCAGCAGGCACAGACGGGGTTGTGGGACTGCCAAAGACAACTGACTGCGTTCAAGGTGTGTAATTCATACTTATGTACTAATCGCTTTGCAAGCTGTCTGGACTGAGAGGCCAGTGGCAGCTGAATGGACACATACCTGGGTCTGAGCCCAGCCTACGAGCTCAGAAAAGTTTCCTGGGAAGCAAGAACCAGCCACTTTCTGGATGGATGGTAAGGTGGCACTTGCTGTGATACGAGCAACAGACTGCTCGGTTATTAGAGACTGCCAGCTGTCCTCACTTTGAGTGTAGTGCTGCTGCCATCGCAAATAAACCAAGCCCTGCCCCTGACAGCAATAAGCCTGAAAACCTGAATATTTGGCATATTTAGAGTCATAAAGAACTAGGTCCCTATTCGCTACAGCATCGAGCAGAGTACTTAACTTGGACAGGTGAATGTTGCCACTGACAGTGCAGCTATTGAGCAGACATTTTGATGAACACACACCAAAGCACTGTTGTGCATGGAGAAGTTGCTATTGATTTAAGTAAGCTTACAACCATAAAGGATTTTTCATCACTTACTAAGAAACAAAGAGCAGTAGTTATAGATGCATTTCATCAGAAGAAGGTTATCGCTGGAAATCCTTTCGTCTAATGTATGAAAACAGACAAGGCTGCCTAAGCAGAACAAAACAAAAAGGCAGCTAATGCCCATGAAGCTTCCAGACAGTGCTTTTTAGTCCTTAGAGCTTTAGAAACAGATGAAGGGCAATTCAATTGCTCTTAATGATACTCCACTGAATACATGCTTTATTTCAAAAAGCCAACTGCTCTAAATGCCATTGACAAATGCAATCATAATGTACAAGTGTCAGTGTCAGTGTAAAACTACACAGCATTTCATATATTTTGAAGCTTGTAAACATCAAATAGTTCATTTTTATTTACAAAAAAAAAAAAAAACAACCAAAACCCACAAACAAAAAAAACCCACCAAACCAAAAACCAAAGAAATCAAAGCAGATGGAGCTCAGCAATGATTTGTAGTATAATTCTTAAATTTATTTTTAATTACAGATTTGTTAGTGCAATATAATTTCAAAGAGCTATAGTAGCTGGACTTTCTAATGGGTAAAGCTACACAGAAGTATGATACTTTGTGTTCAGAATAGATTGAAGTCTTGTATATTTTGCGCTAAGCAGATGCCCTGAGGGGAGTTTTCACTTAAAAGAAATCTCTAGGATACAGCAATGTAGTTGTGAATGGTTTTGAATATGTTACTGTGTTGTATTCAGACATGGGGAAAAGCATGTGTATAGGTTTAAATATGAAGTTAATCTAAGTAATCTGCAGTCCATTCTAGATGAATCCATGTAATTTCAGAAACAAAATGAGAATTGTAGGTAGTATCCTCAGTAGCTGAGGTTTTAGGAAGAGCATTCTGGGGATCAGCACAGATGTGGGTGCTGCGGAGGCTATAAACATTGCAACTCTTAGCACTCCTGCTGCATCATAACCACAAAAGAAGCTACTTCTCCACTGTTTGCATTAGTGCAATTGTTCCGTGATAAAACAGGTTTCACTGGGACTTGTTACCTTTCTGACTTTTTGCATCAGAATGTTAGGACGTGCCACAGCTCATTTCTTTACATCTTAGTAGCACGCAGGAGACTTTGGAGTGGGCATCTCACAAATGCAAGATGTACATTAAAAGTATATTTCAAGTAAATGTACATTTATGCTCTGCAGATCTCATAATAACATCCATAGAGTGTGTGTGCACTGTGAGCTTTTATGAAAGTAGTCGCAAGCATTTAGATATTATTTAAAACAACAAAGATCAAAACAAAACCAGCAAGGATTACATTGATTGGAATAAACTTTTGGCTGCGACTATGGTAAGTATATAAGAAACAATGAGGCATAAGTAAGTGCTCTAAATCTCTCATAATCATTCACTCTAAATCTCAGACATAAGTTGATATGCCCTATAGAAAGGCTAAGCCTGTGTGCAGCCTCTGTGAAGAACAGTCACCACGATAAACAGAAAGTGTTCAGGTAGTGTAAAAGATGTGGCAGATGAGGAAACAAGGCAGATGAAAAACAAAAACAACAACAACAACAAAAAAGTAAGCAAGAGACAATTGTATCGTGTGATTCCCTACATCTCAACTAAAAGATTTTAAAGGATTTTAAAAGGGCTAAGGAGCAGATCAGCATCACAACCTGCAGACAAGAAAAGTATGGCAATGGTAAACAATGATTTAGTATGTTTCTTAAAATGCCAATGAAGTGTGTGACAACAGCCTCGTCCAGAAGTGTGACTGAAAGTACCGAAGAAGTACAATGCATTCAGTGATATGAAACAGAGCTGTGCTAGTCAGTACAGGGCAAGTACTCTTTCTTATTATTGTAATTATGAGGTTCAGATATGTTTCTTGATCAGATTAAGGGTCCTATCAGTGTAAGTTATCTGGCCAAAAATCAGTATAAGAAGTTATTGGAAATGAATTGTGGAAATTAGAAAGGAACACTGTTTCTCTGAAGGATGTGCCAAAACTCCTGTAGCCTGCAGCAAAGCTAGGATTTCAGCTACAAGGTAAAGAGAGGTGAAGCCGATGCACATCTCCAAATGTGTTGTGTTTACTGAATGCTCAGGGTAACATTTCAAAACCAGTGCTGTGCTGGCCTTGAGAAGCTGTAATGATTGTAAGGAGTCACTAGCTGGATGTTAGTGACTGTGCCCTTAGGCAGCTATGTTCAAACAAACAAAAAACTGCAGCACTGTGCAAAATTATACTGCTGACATGACAGCATCTGAGAATACAGACTACTAAAAGAAGTGGCTACATGATTAGGAATTATTTCCCTCTGATCTGGGGGTCTGTTTTGTGGCTCAGGAATATGCGAAGGTAGAACTTGACCTTATGTAACGTGGAAGCCAAGAATTCAGTTAAGTAAATACTTGTGAAATGGATGAGTCATAGTTTTTCATGAGTCCATGGCTGTACAGCAGTTTTATTGGTGACTTACTTGGAGGAATGTTAGGAGGTCAGCAGTCTCTCAGTACTGTGAGACTGAGGTGTGGTGTTTTCCTTCCAATGGCAGCACTGAGCAACCTGGCGGCAGGCAGCGAGGAATCAGGCTTTCTATTTGTGCTGTGTTCTTACCTGGAAATTGGTACTGACTCAGAACAGCAAGACTGAATTTTTTGCCAGGAGTATACGTCAACATCGTAAGCCCAAAGAGTAATTCATTTTCTATGGTTCCTTCTGTATGGCATCCATAGTACTCAGAGAAGTACATCTTCCTGTCAGCATGCAGCCATTAGCTGACAGTGCAGTTGCCTGCTACAGCAATGTCATTTTTTTTTTTACATCTCATCCTTCAGCAAATGAAAAGCACCAAGGAATGCCCCACTCCATTGTTTTGTGATAATGTATGTGTGAAAAGCAGCTTATTCTAAGACGAGGATAAGCCTGTCTCTCAAATTTACAATAAAGATTTGCTTTTGAAATCTTCAGATAGGAAAATACAGCTAGCAGCCATTCCATCTGTTTATTTGAATAAGCAAATCTTATGGTTGAGAAGTTCTGTAGTTGTTCTGGAAAAAGCTATAAACAGTGTATTGTTTAGTTTTGAAAGACATTCAGCTAATGTTAGATTAACATGGCTTTGGTTAAAAAAAAAATATTCAAACATTAATAGTAGTTTTATTTTAAGAGTTCCCAGATTTTTAAATACCTGAGATGAATTGGAAGAGCATATTCCACAGATTTAGATGCTACAACATGTGCAAGTTTATTTCACCACTCACCTTAACCTGTTGTAAAGCGTTAATCTGGAAGAATAAATCCATATGTCTCCCCTGGTACAGTTCAGTGTACAGCATGCTAGAATTATTCTGTTGTGGATAAAAAGAGTAGCAAGGTTTTTGCATATTTTCAGATTAATTTTCCATGTCAATTTAGTCTATAAACACAAGCAAAGGTTTGAAAAGCTTTTGTTACCCCAAATGGATCATTCTTGTTATTCTCAAAGGGACATACTTCTTTTAAAACAACAAGCTTTAGGATTTACTAATCAGCTCCATCTAAAATCCTTTCCTTCTAGTCAGGACAAAGCATGATCAGTGTGTTGAGCCATGGAAAATTTAAACGAATTTTGTATTTGCAATAGAATATAAGAAAAAGAAGTCTAAACACGAAGTTGTCGTTTGTATTTCACAGTGAGTTTATTGATCTCACCAGCTCTTAACGCAGAATCTTTACTGAGATGAAAACACTGAGAAATTATATTTCTCTAGAAAGTCAAAGCAAACAGTCTGTTATGTAAACGTAGGTAATCTGTAGATTTTTCTAGTGTATGTGGTAACATTGTTTTGTCAGCCTACAGGGGAACTCACGTGGCTCAGAAGGGGAAGTATACCTATAGAGCATCAGGACAGTATCACTTCTATTGCTTTTGAGTAGAAGCAAGAGATAATGTTATCTTAATCAGTTAGAAAACCTAGGAAGGAATTTGTGTTCCTCTTCAATTGTCTACAGAAGCTGAATATCAGTGCATTTATGAATAAAGAATCAATATTTATGGTAAAAGCCTCAGGAATGATCACACAGTGAGCTCTTTGATTAAAATAATAAAACATTATTGTGCACAATTGGAAGTTCAGAGCTTTGACAAAGAGTGTGCATCTCAGGCGTTGCTACTTAAAAGCCCCATCAGCACAGAGAGTAAGGATGCTGTTGATTCACCGACCCTGGCGGTGTTCAAGGAATGTTTGGATTTTGTGTTGAGGGACATGGTTTAGTGAGTACTACTGGGGAGGGATGGATGGTTGGACTGGATGATCTTGAAGGTCTTTTCAACCTTGGTGATTCTGTGATTCTTAGTGTGGATGAAACGTGTATGTACACATGACTGTGACACATCTATAAAATGTAGTGGGTTTGACAGGACTAATTTTATAAATAGTATGTTTTTGTCATTTATTTGAAAATCCAACATTATTGTGCACACAATTTGTGGATGTGAAAGTGTAGAAGACTTCTGAGTTCTCTGGAAGTAAATTTCAGTAATATTTACTGTAAACCAGTATATCCTATGCATATAACGGAACAGTTAAACTGCTGTTTCAGATTCTGAAGCGTGCTATTTCCATCTCTCTCTAATCTCATATTCTCCTTTAAATTATAAATTGCTCAAGTGGTATGGACTAAGCCAAGGGAACTTTTGGAACGTATTTAATATGGCTTTATTAGCTTTACTGCAGGCTCAGGATATGATTTGGTGTGTTGGAAACGTATCTGTATTCAATGATGTCTCCCTCAGGATTCATTCCCTTTTAATGAACAGTGAGAGATGATAGTGGTGTGTGTGATGTATGTTTTAGCATAGTTGATGGGTTTCTGCAGTTAAAAAGTACATGTCATTGTTATTTTCTCTGTGTTATTTATACTGCAAGGCTTCTCTGAGGCCCTAGCCCCATTGCACTAAGCAATGTAAAAATATGGATATCATCTATATTTTTTAGCTGGTTTTCCTGAGAATAAGAGACAAAGACAGGCCTTGAGAACAGTGAGTCATACTGCTACTTTCTCCTCAAGTACAGTCAGTGTTCTGGGATAAGGCATTGCCTGGTAAATAGCTGATGATGGTCTGTTTAACCATTTCAGCTGTTCTTGGCACATATAGAATTATAATGTTGGGCTTCTTGCTGTCTGTATTCATGATGCTACTTTACTGTCTGTCACAGAAAAGAAAAGTAAGAAGTGAATTCAAAATTCAGTACATCCACTAAATCACGCCTCAGAAAGAGCCTACATAATGAAGGGACAGTGTCTAAAACAGAGGGGATCAGAACTCTGCACTATTTATTTTGTTTAGTAATAAGTTTAGATTTGAATGACGTTTTTGGAAGCTTGGCCCACTTAATATAACATTCATGAGCAATGTGCTTTTTCTGTGTAGAAAGTATTTCTCATTTTAACAAATTCTAAGTCAAGTGTGTTTGTTTAAGCATGCATTTAAGTTTCTCCAGCAACAGTTTTTTATCCTGGAAATTATTAGGAAGGGCTTTTCATAACAAAGGTAGTTACTGACTGCGTATTTAGTTTTATAAAATCTCTGAATTTCCCTTTGGCTATGCTGGTGAGAGACACTGAAGGCAAAGAACTGTTGAAGCATCTTTACTTTGTTCCAGTGGTAAGCCATCTTCTTTAAGAACACAATAGAATTAAGTGAACAGATGCGTCAGAAAAATATAAATCAATCACTGCAGTGATTACTTTTAAAAAGATCTGAGGTGGGCTTGCATTTTGAGCACTAGACAGAATAATTCTGTCTATTTAAGTAAAATACATAGGTTTGATGACAGGTTATTTTAGGTTCTTGTAAGTAGTGATCCAAATCCATCAGCTGCTATGGCTCAGTATTCCTGAATACTGATTATCTTCAGGAGCTGTAATAAATAAATCCCACGTAAGACAGGGTTTCGTTAAAGCATTTTCTTATGTTTTCAGTTTTGTGATTTTCTTTCAATTGATTGTTTGTGAAGCAAAGTTTAGCTTGAAGTGAATTATTTCCGAGTCGTATTACCAAAGTAATACTTCAGTCATATTGAATGTTGAAGGAGAACGTATTTATAGTGCCTAGTTTTACTGCCTTGCAACAGTTGGAATCCACTAAGATAATCAGCTACGATAAAATTATGTTATTGAAGAGCCTGAGTCAGTGACTTATAAATTTTATGTAAAAAGCTTAACAACCATTATCTATTTCTTCTGAGTGGATGAAGATAGGACTTGGCTATCCAAAAGCTCATACAAACTGAGTCATTTCACATGTTTTCAAAGCAAAACTTGATTAACCAGCCAGAAAAAGGGGGAAGTGCTGTTAGCTACATCCACTCACAGTTCAGTGGAGGTCTGCTGTGCCGTGGAAATGCAAAAAGAGCTGCTAAATTACTGTGGTCTGTTGAGGACTTTTAATAGGGCCTCCTATCATGATGAGACATTGTAAAATTCCTTTTAAATAGGTCGTCTTTTATATTTTCTGTGCTTCATATTTAATGGTTTACTACTGACTTTTGTCAGATTATCCTGATATATTCTTAATAATCATCTTAATAACTAATTAAATGTTATCTGAATTGTAATCTTTGCCTACTCTGCTGTAAAAAAAAAAAAAAAAAAAAAAAAAAAAAAATTCTTCTAACTTGAGCAAATGTTATTTTTATAGTTCTACACATAATAAAATGGGATCTCTGAAATTCTGAAGGAATTATGTGAGGTGTAGTTTAATACTCTAAACTACAATACTGTTAGAAGTTGGGTTTCTGCTGAACCTTATGACATTGGCTACCCTTCAGGATATGATGATCCTTTAGGGATATAGTGAGATAAAATTACTGATTCACTGGAAATGGAGGAACTCCTTCTGGCGCATGGCTGAGGCAAAAAAAATCTAACCAACCAAACAAAAACAATAACAACAACAGAGACAAAAGAAAACACCCCCCCCAAAATTAATCAGAGCGACTAAGACTGCATATATAAATATATATATACATATGGATATCTATTCACACACACATACGCGCGCACACACACACAGATGAAGTGATACAAATGTGCTTCAAGATGGTATTGACTACAGTTATTTAGTCTGCATCCACTTGATTATATTCTCAGCCTTTTGGTCTGTGTATATTAAAATTTACCTGTGCTGCACACAACCATGAGAGATTAATAGTCTCCTGATGATTTGCTTGTCCCACTGACCATTTTGGAGATGTCTCTTTTACTGCAAAGAATTAATTCTGGTAATCATAAACTTCCGGTTGGCATGTCAAAGACACAATCAGACCTGGTAGTTATGTTATTGCACTACCAGTACAACCTACTCATTGTCCTACAAAAGCAAAGCCATCGTTTTGATTATCAATACCATTATTTTTTCTTCAGTTAAGAGATTGATTCCTTTAACATTACAGAGTGGAAAAAATAAACTTCTTGCAGATCAATAACACAACACTTTTCTTCCCTCAGACAATCCTGATAAATGCAGCTTTAGATTGCTTATCTTACTGACTCTACAGCTGACAGGGGAAAAAAAACAATTTTTTTTTCTTGTTGTATCTTTCAAATTTACACTGCCTACTTGCCATTAAACTGCCTTAAAATTCTTCAGTAATCATCATTTTGGTCATTAAAGTCGTGCTGCTATAATTTTTGTATGTTATGTTGACATTACATTCCAGTAGTTTAAAAAGCAGCTTCAGAACACCCTGGGTTCACAGGTCAAATTAATTTAAAAGTTAGATGGAACACTGAATGCTATTAATGGAAAATTGATCCTGAGAGATAAACCTCATTACCTAGAAATGCATAACTGGAGTATTACCTCAACACAGGTCTCTCAGTGTCCTCTACCGTCCAAAGGGATTTTGATGTATGTTTTCCTTAGAAGGACATTAGAAGACACTGCAGTGTTTGTGGTTCCAAACTGTTAAAGATTTTTTTCAATGTTTGAATGAGAAAAAGGAAATCCATCCTTTTATTATTATTATTATTATTAAGTATGAGCTCATTGAATAAATTCTTGAGTATAAACATACCAAACAGTATGGAGCCCTGCTGGTCCCTAGTATAGCGGAGTCCTACTAGAAAGGACATCAGTGTGGCATTGAATAGGCTGTCTTGCTCTGAAATCTCAAAATAACTGCATAGTTCTAAGTCCCATGAGCAAGTTGCTTTTCTACTGCGCTTCTCTGTCAGCATTTCTGCTGTGTGTAGTTCTGTGTGTGTATCTTAACCTCATCCTACATGCAATTGAAAAGTCCTTTTGTGTTTGGCCTGTCACTCAGAAGATGTGTCATTGAATGCTATTACCTCTACAGGTGTCCAATCATAGCCAGTGTCTGACTGGAGTTGCTTTGTCTGAAATACTCAGGCTAACAAAGGAGGAACCATTACAGCCTATTACATGTGAAAGGAACTTTTGCTGGACTCAGTAAGTGGCCCAATTTGTCCAAGAACTCCACCAAAGTATCCTAAGTGGATTCTTAGGGCTGCCCGGTAGACTCTGGATGGCTCCCCTGCTATGTCTCCTTTGTTTAATCCTCTTATTGGAAATTTCTCCTCAAATATTCATTTCAGTTTGGTTATTAGCATCATTTCGGTCTCACCTCTGTTGCAATCCGTTATCCCTGATTTACTGGGAAAAGTGAAGCATCAACCTACTGAAGATGGGTCTGTGAGGGATTATTTCATTTTATATTTATACTGAACTTTTTAAAGGGAACGTTTTATACTTGGGAATTAAACTTACTGATGCTGGTAAAAATAATAGCACCTCTAGTGGTATTCTGAATGGCTAGTGTATGTACTGCTAATTCCCTGATGTAAACTGATGTACAGGAATCGGTGTAACTTTCATCTCTCTGACACAAAAATCAGGCTGATAAAATTCGAAAGTAGAAAATGGGAACTACATCGAGGTGTTCACCAGAGGTTCAGTCTCTGCAAACAAGATGCCGTAGGCACTCATGAAAAATGTAGCCTCTCTGACTCTCTTTGCCCAGTAGGGTAATGTCCAGATCCTTTCACCTTTAAATCACATTGCTTCTTGCTTCACTGTTGCATCTTGCCCTCGTTCCTAGTTTGTTGCTGCCTTACAGGCTTCTGTTGTTCTAGAGACAAGAGAGGAACGTTTATTAAGAGAGATTTATTTGGAAAGGTCAGACTGTACATTACCTCAGTATTAGGTTCAGTCTGCAGAATAATGATTTCATTTAGAACACAGGTTTTGCAGACATCGCTTATTTTAAAATATGGCTTTGAGGAATCAAACCTGTCAAAATCTGTTAAATGAGTGAATCTCCATTCTGCTGAGTGCTTCTGAAGCACTACAAGCTTTAGTAGCTTGATTTACAATAAATTTTCATTTTAAACAGTGGAAAACACTACATACTGTTAAGTTCAAGAAACAAACAAACAAAAATAATTTTCCAAATAATTTGGAACAGAAAGTTTAAAACACAGGTTGCTTCACATCTCCAGTTTTATGAAGAGAAAGGTTTGTAAACATGTAAGAGACAAAAACAGGAAGAAAATTCTCTTCTCTTTCAGTAATGCTTTTTAGTGCAGTCACACGTGGATAATTTCAGCAGGTCAGTCTATGAATCACTATCTGTTTTGTTTTATAGCTCTTTAGTACCACCCCATAAACTCACATATAGGTTTTTTTTTTTTTTCTCTTTCAATACTTCTGCAATCTGACAAAAACAGAGTTGTTGTAAAAGTCCAGATAATGAAGTCCAAGATTTAAATCTTGGCTTCATTCACAAAGACTTCATTCTACATATTACAGGGCTTTATACCAGCAGGATTTAGTAAAGCACATACTGTATTTTTAACAACGAGGCACAGAGGATCTGTAGCCGTGCAGTATCATCTGCAAATTCATGTATGCCAGGCACAGGATGAACACAGACTGAAAAGAAATTCTGCAGACATCTTGTATGTGACAGGATACAATAGATTTAGTTGTACAGAAATGCACGAAACAGTTGTCTACAGCCTCATAAAACCACAGTGCCATATACTTTAAGACTTTTCTGAGCATTAGTGTGGTTTAGAAAGGTGTTTGGAAATGTGTAATGGAATAATTTGTGGATGTTTATGGGACCTCTTCCCAGTGTGAGAGCAGTAGGGGAAAAAGTGCTTGTTTAAAAAGTAAAGAGATGAGGAAAGATGCTGAGGTCATGGGCTAACCTAAGGCAGGCAGGCAGTGGCTTCCTTAATACCCAGCAAGAGCCAAACAGCTTAGACACAGGGTAAGAAGGGCTTTGAACGTGAAAATAAGAAAAGCTTTGAACAGGAAAATAAGCAGCTCATTTGAAGCAACAGAAGAGAGAAAGTGCCTAGAGAAACAGCGTGTAGGAAAGATTGTCAGTTAGGAGAATGTTGTTGTCAGAATTTAGTAGGAAAGGTTACATAATGACATATTCTGCTTGTCATCTAGGCACGTTCTGTAAGGGTTTGGCATACTCTGCATATGAAAACCTAGAGAGAAATTGGGCTCAGAAGGTGTGTCCAGGGCCCAAAGGAATGGACAGGACAGAAATAGTGTTATTATAGATAACTTCATGGTTTGCTTTATGAGAGAAATGAGGGAAGATGACAGGAAAAAGGGTGTTTAAGATCTCTCTTCTAATTAGGTAGGTAGTTCCATGGGAGTAGATTCTTATAGGTTTGCAAGGAGAGATCACAGGTGCAGCTCACTCTCTGTGAGCAAAGGTAGTTCTGGAGTATAGAAAAGAACAAGGAAGACATCATAGATGGTGCCTGAATTGCATTTGTGAATGTAAAATTTGAGAATTTGGGACAGAAAAAAGACAATGTTGAGAGACTCCTACCAAATGTTGCAGAAGGGATATGGGTTCCAGTGATATAGGGAGTAAATAACACCATAAGTCAGTCAGAAAACTCAAAGAGAAGATTTCAGAAGGAATTCATTAGTTGATTTGGTTTTACATTTCTTGGCTTATTTCATACAACTTCATCAGCTCTCTTTCTGTGCATTTGCTTCTTGCTTAAAAATGCAGCTGTTGCCTGTTTGGAATCTGTCACTTTATTCTAGCCATGTTTGTCCTTACATTTTCTTTATTCTCTGCAGCCCATGTCATTATGCATCCTTTCTTTAATACCTTCTTTTCTGAAGCCAAACCCAAGTTTCTTCACTTAGCAGCTCTTCAACATACTGCCTTCCTTAGTTTACCGTTATATATTTTACCAATACTTTGTTTCCTTCCTGTTTAGTGATGCCTGTGTTTCATAAAGTAGTTGGAACGCTTCTTTCTTAGCATGTCTTGAGCATGGAGCTCCTTCTTATGTGTAGCTTAAACCTCACCCACATATAGCCCGATTTCTTTTCCTTTTACTACTATTCCGTATAATCAGAACAGGATTTTCCAGATGAAAATAGCTTTCTGCCTGTGTATTTGTAGCAATTATGGAATACTGGAGATGGGATATCTCCTAGCACCCCAATTCAGGATACCAAAATGAAAGCTAAATAACAGTTGCAGAACTCTTCACATTTCTGCATCAAAAGCTTACTTCTCCACTACCTTAAACCACATATTCTCATTTATGTCTGTTCAAAGTGAATGCAAAATCATAACGTGAAAGGACTATTTGAGACTGGAGTTAATAGAGAATCAATCATGAAACTAAAAGAAAAAGAAAAAAAAAGAAGTCAGCTGCCCTTACTATTAGCATTTAACAGAATCTGTCACTTTGTCAGTAACCAAGGGAAGCATTTTAATGAAAAAAAAAAATCCGGGAGATGCAAGTAGTATGCAAATTATAATTGAAATTACTTGTTTTGAGACTGACCCTTGAAACATAAATAAACACAGTATTGTGGTTTTGAGTCCAGGCGGGATTTTATATCTCTGCCATCACAATAATACTTGGGCATCTGTTTTGCTTAAATACTGAAAAATAATTTACAGAGTTTAAATATATTTCAGCACACCTACATTATTTACAATATTTTATGCTTAGATCAACTCTAACACAAAAAGCGACTTGCCAAAAGCAACACAGAGATCAATGGCTGAGCTTAAAAGTAAAATTCAGGAAGCCTCATTGCCAGCTTCCTCTCTACCCACTAGACACTAGTGCTCCATTAATATGTGATCAAAAGATTGCTCTGGTGCATGCCTCTACTGGGAAGGGGTGGGGGGACCTGAAAAAATCTGTCTCCTTGGACGCGTTTAATACCATTGTGCTGACAATTTTTTAATTGTAAGTCAAAATGAATGAGCCTGTTACTTGCGATCTGTGTCACATCTGTTTTCGTTTCTGAAACATGACCTGTCAGAAGTAAAATATTTAGTGGGCAATACAATGAAATCATTTGTTATTTGTGGGAACCTGTGAACTGATCAAGGAGGAGAACTGTTGTGCAAGCTGGAGCTGAAATGAACATGAAGCCTGAACGTGCCAGCTTCTTTTGTGTTGCCGCCTACCTCTCAACCATGAGTTCTTTGCGCTGTCTGTGTTTAGTATCTCCATTTGCTTCCTTCTTTATATGAAGTCTCTCTGTAAGTGAGAAGGTCAACCTGGGATCAAAGAATAAGGGGCATGTGCTTATGAACAACGTTCTATCAGAAAATTCAATCAAGATTCTTTTAATCAAAACATTAATCTTTTGGACACGTATCACAGAGAAAACTCAGGGCAAAACCTTGCTGCTGTTGTATCTTTTTAGAGTCATTCTGTGATTGCAACCTATCAGCAAAAGGTACTTGGGAAGTGAAGCAACATAGGTATCAAGAAATGATTCTAAATCTAAACTTGAGATTTTTCACTTATCTCTCTTTCTGTGGTTTCAGTCCATTAGTGGGTGGCTGTGAAATAAGTTTGTGCAATGGCCAATGAGTAAAGAGAAAATCACCTTAAAAAGCATGCTATAAATACAGCAGTAAAAGATGAATCTCCTGCACCCAAAAATGAGATTGAGCTAGTTTTTATTTAAGAGGATTGCAAAACCCAAAAGGGCAGTATTTAAAAAATGGTGCTATCTTCCCTTTTGTTTAGCTGACAGAACAATTTGTTGTAGATTGCAGTGATTTTTTTCTTGGTCATCTTCAGCAATGAAACCATGCAGATTTTCATTTAGTTTTCAGCTTGAAATTCATACCAATGAATGCAAGAAAAGAAGACACTGGTATCTGCTCTTAGTATTTTGAGGCTTTGATTAGGGTTTTGATCAGTCAGTTCTGTTCATTCCAGCTCAATGCACTACTGCTCTCTAGGATGTCTCCAGCCATTTTTAACTGCATTGACCTTCAAAGTAGCAAGATCCAGTTTAAAACAGAACGAGAACCTTTCTTGCATCTCCTTTTTTCCTTTTGCATCATAATTTATGTGTGGGGTTTGGGGATGTAATTTGTCATTGAAAACTTCCATGATTTTTTCAAAGATTTTTCCAAACCTATTTCTTTCTCAGTTAAAAATGTGTTGGCATAACGAAATGATCACCCATCAGTGACTTTATCCAGGATACATCAGGATACATCTGCTTTCATCAATCCTGGACATGGTGTTAATTAGATTTCTCTGAAGCCTATCCTGCAGCAGATGTTTTAGGCTCACCCCTTACCATGTATCCAAGAGGTATCAGATGAACTTTCCTAGCAATGGGGTTGGTTGTGATGTCTTGGAGATGTTGTTTGTTATCGTTTTAAGCATTTTGCTTTTCACAGATTGATGAAACACTGTCCCCAATTTAATTGCAACATCAAGTCAATTAATCCTCATGTATGAATATTATACATTAATATTATAGTGAGTGATGTCCTAAGGCTCCTTTCAGTGTTGAATGGAAAAGACATAGGTTTTTTTTTCCCCATCAGAATAGCAATAAACATTTGGGTTCTATAAAGTATTGATTACAGCCAAGAAATATAATGTCTGGGCCACTGGGGCAGCTTTTTCACTGCTGCTTAAGTTATATTTCAAACTGGTAATATGTTCCCAGATTTTTGAAGCAGCACCGTTTTGGAGAGAATGTTTTATGCTGGGGCCCAGTGTTGAGACTTGTGCAGAGCTATGCTACTGCTGCAGTTTCTCATGTTACAGAGATGCCAGACCCACCCAACAACTACAATGTAGAAAACAGAGAGAAAAAAAAAAAAAAAAAGACACCAGTGATCTTAACCAAATTAAATAATCAGACGCCAATCAAATATTTACTCCTTCCATTCTTTAGCCTCCACATACATGGACATGGAACACCTCCCCTGCAAGGACAAGCTGCAGGGGCTGGGGCTGCTTAGCCTGGAGAAGAGAAGGCTCCAGGAGACCAGAAAGGAGGGCTGTAAAAAAGAAGGCGACAGACTCTTTAGTAGGGTCTTCTGTGATAGAACAAGATGAAATGGTTTCAGTGGTTTCAAACTAAAAGAGGGGAGATTTAGATTGAATAAAAGGGAAATGTTTTTTATAATAAGGGTGGTGAGGCTCTGGCACAGGTTGCCCAGAGAGGTGGTGGGTGCCTCGTCCCTGCAGATGCTCAGGTTCAGGCTTTGAGGATCCCTTCCAACTCTGTCCATGATTCTGTGATGCTCAGTGTGACTTGCAAGGTGTTTGTTATCAGAAGGTTGTGCTGGGCCGGCCTTTTCCTGGGCAGTGAGAGGCAGCTGCCAGCTGAGAGGAGGCGGCGGCAGTGCTTGTGGCGGGAATTGCCGTGTCCCTCAGCAGCTCCGGTACAGAAAGTTGTGGAAAATACTAATTTTACCTGTAAAATAATGGGCAGTAGACCTGTGAGTGGACGTAATGATTTGTTATAAAAGTAGTTGAGACACCAAAGATGGGTGTTGTAGCTGCTGTGACTCTCTGGGAGAAAGCAGGAGAGGAAGGAGAGCTGCAGCCCTCCTCAGTGTCAGGTGAGCTGTGCACAGGTGCCCATGGTTTGTTATTTATCACTGAGGTGATAGATTCTCTTGATGTGTTTACTGTTCTAATTGCTTTCATGTTTTTCAGTTTGATTATTGGGCCTTCCCAGTTTTTGTGCAAATGTATGTTCATACATGGGCAGCTATGAGTGACAGTGCAGGAATGTTACCCAAATGTTTTTTGATCTTAACTCTTCACAAAGAAACAGCACCACTATAATATGGTCAAAATAAGTAGGAGGAGCTGAATAACAAAGATTTGAAAACATAGGTCCAACAGAAGATATGAACAGAGAACATATACAGAAACTGCTACCTCCAACCTGAGCTCCTTAATGACCAGACAGAAGTGGGATATCTGCTTGAACACAGAACAGCAAAAGAAAATATTTTGTCTGATAAAAATGAAAGTCAGGAAAATTGCCTAAGTTCACCGTGGGAATACTTTATTATGGTCAGTTCTTGAGATATAAAAGATAATTAAACTTGGTCTACCTAATTTGTAAAATTGCCTCTTTCTTCTTTTCCAGAAGAAGCAGTTCTGAACTAACATCTTCAAGAGTGTACAAGACTTTCCTTTTGCTTCAGAGAAAAGGTAAGAAACCAGTTGTCTTACTTCTTCTGCCTAATTTTTATTTCTTTTCTAACGTAAACCTGTTGTCTTCTACTAGAAGCCTGGTATTTAGGTTTAAAAAGCTGAATAGTGTGAGTTCTTATAGTTATAATTAATCTGCTCATAATTTCAGTACAACAAAATCTGGGAGATTTCTGTAACATGTAACGCTAGTTCTCTATTGAGGAATTAATAAAGTTTGTTTGGGGCACTGACGGGAATGGCTGATATATGCATATTTGAGTTTCATTGTAGGAGTGTAGAGATCTGTTTGGTGGTATGGTCATAAGCGTCATGTTTTCTTGTACTGCACCCCCAGACATCAGAGGGTACTGCTAACAGAAGCGTAAAGAACATGAAGTATTGGCAGCTAGACCTTCTGTTTTACTGCTACAGGGAAGATTTAGTTCCTTTCCATGTTTGTTAAAGCAATGCTGTGATAAAGTTACATGGTTAGGGATAGAGGATAGTCTTCTTTCAGAGGAGGGGTGATTAGTACTAGGCAAGATGCTGCTATTTGATTTTTTAGTATGTAAAAATAAGGAAATGTTAAATAGGTAACATTACGATTATTTCACCATTTTCTGCCTTTCTTCATATAGTACCTGAGGAACAAAAAGAGGCTTTTATGTCTAGAGAAGGCAGTGATATTTTCAATAATGCCTCAAAAGCACTTCTTTCTGCTGCAGCATTTCTTCTTTATACTTTCTTTGCCAAAAGAAAACTGAGGGAAAAAAAGAAAGGGTTTGTCTTCAGGAGGAAGAAAAGAGACAGCAATAAACACCATTCTATTTAAACTTGACAGTGTCACAGAATTGCCAGTCTTAACATATTGCTGTGGTATTCTGCTACTACAGACATTTCTTCTTCTTTTCTTTCATGATAATGAAAATGAAAAACTATTTCACCTTGAAAGTTTTTCATCTCTAGTGGGATTTCAACCATAGTGAATTGGTCCAGAACACACCAAACTTTGAGATGAATAAAGGGCTTGACAGCTGTACAGTGATAAGCTGTAGTGCCTTATGTTCCCGTGTTCCTAACGGCCTTATGTTGTGTGAGTAGGCTATACCAAGAGTGTGACTATTGCTACATTTATAATGTGGTCCACCCGGAATCGCAAATAATGGATTATAAGGAAAAACATTATTTTGAACGACTTAAAAATGCAATTTAAAATATAGGTCTAGCACCAGTCAACTCACTGGCCTACATGATCCATTTCAAATTAGCTCAAGAAATTATTTTTGAATGTTTCTCTCTGTCTTGGAAGAAGGGAAAAATTGATAAAATATACTTTCCTTCTCACCAACTTTAACTGCCCCTAAAGCAGAAAATGAAACTTTAAAGAAATGTAGTTTGCTGTATAATTTATTAGCTTACAGATTGCCTACAGTATATACTAAATCTTCTACATAATGTATTTACTAGTGATACAAATAGTTTTTTGAATTTTATGTGCTATCATTTCTTTTGATTTGTTAAATTGTAAAATGTAGAAAGCTAATCTTATTGGTGTCATCTCACACACTGTAAAGTATAATAGTTATATTGTTAGATACAGTGTTAGAATTGCAAAGTCAAGCAGAAATCATGAAATGACAATACTAAAATGCTCTTAGTACACAATTATTGTGAAGTAGTCACTCTGAAAGGTACAGTTACTTCTAAAGCTTCTTAGAAAAAAAAGCTGCAGATTTGTTTTAACATCGATAGTGATATGCTTTTTCCATTCACTTCATTCTTGAAAAAGCATGATTTCTACAAATATGATACTATTTTGACTGATACTAAGTAAACGAATAAACAAAAAGAAATCCAGGCAGGCATTCAGAATGGTCAGTTTCATTCATGTAGTTCAAACTTAGAAAAAACTGCGAGCAGCAGTCCAGTAATGGCATTAGATCAATCACAGAACTCATAGATAAGCTGTTAATTTCTGTAAGGCTGTAGGTTCCTCAGTGATCAACTTAGTATTATACTTGTTTACCACAAATGGATGAAGAAAATCCCTTTCCCTGACAGTCTAAAGGAAACTGGTAGGGAGAACCTGATCTTTTTCTGTCAGAGATGACAAGACTCCTGCTTGCAGGAGTAGTTTTTAAGCTCTGCAGGAACTTGTAAATTTTATTCATTTTGAGGAGAAGAAAAAAAACCCTATTTTGTTTGTTTTGTAAAAAACACTAATGGTGATTACTCCAGGAACCATCATCAGTCACTTGCTAATGGCGTAGGAAAGTGTACAACTACTTAGCATCTATTAGTAAAACAAAATTCACAATGAAAGAAGTTGAAATGCTATAGAGAGGTGCTATTGAAAACTAATTAAGAGCTGTTGAAGAAGTTCTTGTGACAGTTTGAAAAGCAGTTATGTCAAAAGCGGTTGTGTCTGTCTGAATTATGTGCAGAGGGAGAATTGAAAGGAATGACAGTAGTTTTGCAACCACTTGTGCTGCTGTTAAGCTGAACCTAGAAGTTTTATTTTGGATATCAGGATGAAATCCTGGGATTGTTGCATTCAGCAGTCAATTCTTATCATAGCAGCTTGGTTGTACAAAGAAGTTCTCTAAGAGGTTTGTTTCCTTAATTTTTTAATGAGGCAATTATCCTCTCTCCGGTGTACAATTATAATGTAATGTCATGCAAATGACTGATGCCCACTGTGCTTAGAACTTCAGAACTTCAGTATGTTTATTTTTCACTCCTCACAATTTTGGAATTCAATGTAAATCTCATTTTAAATGTTATCTGACTTTATGCTGGTGAGACCCTGGAAAGAAATGAAAAAGGAAAAAAGCCCCGGATATTGTCTAGACTTCATATTGTGAAGTCCGCATTTATTCTGTCTGCACTGTATGGTGGTTGTTGTTACTGTGCTTCAAGTGAAATATTTACCTCCTGAACCAGAGAGAGCCTCCGAAAGACCGTTCCCTTCTTCATAGTATTGGTAAATATCTGACTTAAGCGGTTTGGCAATGGTAGTGGGAGTTTCAGGAGAGAATTCTTTCTGGAGTAGATGTCACCTCATGTTTTAAAGTAGGTCAACAAAAGAATTCTGTTCTAAAAAAAAAAAAAAAAAAAAAGTACAGCTTTCTGAATCAGAGCCATCCCTTATCCTAATATGTACTCACATGTGATGAAAAGATGTTCAGATACTCTGATCTGAAGATGTATTCATGTTCAGCTCTATTTCTTCCATGTATTCACATTACACAGCCACAGAATTGTGGGACCGTAGCTGAGCAAGGAATGAGGGATTGCTTTTAGAAGAGAATAACATCATTTACTATGATAGATCTGTGTTGCAAAGTGTCTGGTGAAGAGTATGGCTTTAAGGTGGAGATGATTACTAGAAGTTAATTACTGTTAAGTCATAGACATTGGGGTTTGCCATTATGTACCAGAGATTGAATGCTGAGGCAAGCACAGATGTTTGACATATTTAGCTGAAGAAAGGACAGGATGTAGAAAATCCTTCCAATTACTCAGGCCCCCAAAGTCTAGTGAGTTTCAAGGTGACTTTTGTGGTAAATATCTGAGAAGTCATCTTTAACACACAAGAAAAGCTTTGGAGTCTCCAAATTGCAACATTGTGCATGTAAAATAGAGATATTTCCTGGAAAACTTCGTGTTTTGCTCTGCAGTCTGTATTAAAAGTGATTCAAAACTCTTCACACAAGGATGGTAGAAGCCACTGGGGGAACACTGGGATGGTGATGCTACTGGAAGCTGTGGCTTCTTATCTTGCTTAGTACCTGGATTAAAATCAGCCCTCAGGTAATATAAGCATGTTACCTAATATGATTCAGAACAATAAATTTTCATCTTAATGTCTTTCTTCTTGTATTATTGAAAGCACGATTCACCACTGTAGTGGGGGACCTCTCCTAAATTAAACTGGAATTGCTAATAGGTTGTTAAGAAAACAAAACTACTTTGCTGATGACATTCTTGTTGTGTTATGGATAATTTCTGCATTGTCAGATTTGTACTGTATTAGCAAGAACTGAGCCATCCCACTGATGTTATGTTAAGGTTACTCAAGTAGTAGAACTTCTCCAGCATACTAGAAAAAAATTTCAGTGCTGCTTTTCAGTAGGGACGCTGTTGAAAGGACAAACAGAGGACTGGTATATTTACTGTGACTTTTATATAAGTGGAAATTTGAAATGTCAGTTCCTCTTTTTCTAGAATAGGGCTGTAATAGATAACAGCACTTTAGCTGTGGAGTTTCACATTTCAATCTCTTAAAGTTCTGTAGAATTTGAATTTTTGTGTCATTCAGCTCTTTCTTCAAAAATCCTAAAATATGTCATTTGCACAATGTCTTAGCTTTTTTTTTTTTTTTTTTGTCAATGAAAGAGTTTAATTTAATTGCAGAATTTTTAATTGGAGAACTTTCTGTAATTTGGAACTGCTGCTGATACAGCAATGGTCAAAAAAAAGCTACAGTGAATACTGTATAAAACTGCATGAAATGTGAAGTTGGCCACAGTGGGAAAAACAAGGGCTTGCAAAGAAAAAAAAAAGACAAAGAAAGAACTGAAGAAAAGTGCATGTTTGCATGATAGGAAGTTTAAAAATAAGTGAAGCACTGCAATTTCAGAAATAAATGCCATCTTGTGAAAGTTATATTAAGAATATAAAGAACGTTACCTCAGTTGAATAATCTTCCAGATAAGTGTTTTCTCAATTATAGTAGCACTTGGTATTTTGTGATCTTCTGTTACGGTGTGCTTTTGTTTGGCTGAGAGGCTGCTGATCAATAGTGACTTCTCCAGAGAAGCAGCTTTCAGGGGAAGCACTGCGCTGTCTTTGAGACAGCAAATTGATACATTTTTTTTCAACTGAATATGGGTAACTGTAAACCCAGATTCACTAGTCCTATTTAACAGCTTTGGTGCCAAATCTTTGCTTTGCCTTCAGTCAAGTTCACGTGGATTTTACGTTAAACAGGATCTGTTCAAGGTTTCTTAGAATGTTAATGACGGATGTTTCAAATGGGCAAAAGTTGCAACTGAATTGTCAAGTTTGAAATAAGAAAATTAACCTGAGACATCAAGTATGAATGCAGCGGAATTTTGTTGAGCTGGTTAATATGTCTCTTTGTAAGTGTCTCTACTAGATAGCATGAAGCCTTTGAAAACTGGAGTGCTCATTATTTCCAGAGAAGTTGGGTTCTGATGGAGAGCTTCCCTGTGCAAATGAGCACAATTTTGTGAAACAATAGATCTGAAATAATAAATTGATACTGGGGAAAATCAAGCTGTAAACTGGAGAGAAATGAAGAATGTTATGCAAAGTAGAATTGATTTAATGAGTAAGATACACATAGAAGTGAAAAAGCTTTTATTTGGTTTAAGTATGTAGCCATTCTACATTTATAGCTTAGAGCTTTATCTTAGGAGCTCATGCTGACCTATTTACTACAAATACTAATGTTTTTTTAACTGACTAGAGCAGATACTTTTGGGATAATATCTCAAAGGTCAGTTAGCAGGTTTTTCTCCTCCTCTCCTCTTGGCAACTCATTCATACAGAGCAAACTACTTTCATGATTTTTAAGAGCACTCTGCAATAGAATTTAATATCATTACCAAATATAGAGACAGTTTTGGCTTATAAGGTGAACCTTGTTCACATCTTTCCGTGTGTTATTCCAGTTCTCTTTAATGTAGATACACTCAGATTTTCTTTCTAAGTGGAAAAGTGGATGAATTGTTCCATCACTAAACCCTCTGTTCCTTAACACTAGAAATTCAGTGTCTAAAAAAGATGTATCTGTCATATCTCCTCATATTATATGAGATTTACTTTGCTGATTGCTTATTTCATTTTGTACCTTAGTCTATACTGCAACTTCAAGGTCTCTTTTGAGCATGTATGCCCTCTGGACTAGGATATTTCATGAATAGATCTCCACTTAATGACAGTCCTTCAATTTTGTCTCATTGTGCAAACATGCAGTACAATGAACTTGTTGAGTTAGTTTTTCAGTGGTGCTTTTTAAAACACTTCACTTACACTCTCAAAATAATGTGATTAAGAGCAACTCCAAGGAATTCTCCAATGTAGGCTGGAGAAAGCAACATGTTAGCAGCTATTTTTTCTGTGTACTTTGTTGTAACGAGGGTAGAGGACTAGTGGGTGCATGCTCTACCAAAATGTTCCTGTTATTAAAGTATCAATTAATATTTTATTCTGTGTTTTCTTTAGAATTCGACAAGAATGAGGTACTTTTAGGCACCTCTGAAAATTCCACTGTTAGATTTGGGGACCTTGCTGGGCGTAGGTGAACACTTCATCTTTGAGTGTCTAGCATATGGTGAGCTGCATGCTGGACTTATAAAACTGAATATATTATGCTAGATCCATCCTGAAGTGTTGCAAATAATTTCTTGGTTGGTGCAGTGAATGAGTTTTCTGTACACTATGCACACGGTTGTTTTTTTTGAATCCTGGATAATGTTTTATTTTTGCAGTGTTATTGTGAAACCTTAGAAGTTAATTAGTTGGGATAGTTGGACTATTTTTCTTATCTTTATTCAGCAGGGATTACAAAGAATTTGAATGTAGCACCGAGGTACTAGTCTGCTTCAGATACAGTCAATTATATAAGTCTATCAACAGCTATTTTATTATGGGAACAACTGAGACAGAAGGCTTGTGTTCTGTGATGAATATAGATTAGAAAGAGGTCACCCTGACATACATAATTAGCTTCAGAATTTTAAATTAATAGGTAGTGTGCCCCTAAGGCATCCATACATTCAGGCTGAAGCTGCAGGATATCTGGTCCAGTTCCTGTCTGCTTTTGTCAGCAATGACATGGCTTAATGCACTGCTTGTATAATGGCATTAGATATTATGGCAGAACTAAATCACTATAAAAACAAAATTTGCATATTACTTTATTCATACTACATACATTTCCCTTTGGAAACATTTGCATTGTTAAATTATTATGCAGATTACCAGTAGATCATTGGCTCAACCTGATATGTCTTCAGGTAATTTATAAGAGCTAAGCAGATGCTTAAAAAAGTTTCTGAAAACAGTTAATTGAGAAGATCTAGAGGTTTATGAAGTTGCTAGCATGTCTTGTTAAATGAATGCTAATAATTCAGAACGACTGAACAAAAGGTGAACTGAAGGGTGTTACCTGCCAAGACCTGAATGAAATGCAGATTTCTGGCCCAAACTGGAATAACCCAAAGCATTTCCAAGGAATTTGATGCATAGCTCCATCTGCCATCTGTTTTATCAGCTCTGACCACTGCTAGAGAGAGGTCGTTATTGGCAGGACCATGTCTTCCTTTTCTTTCTGATCTACAAGCTTATGTGGGTTACCTGAGTTTCTTGAACCTTTTCAGATGCCTTGAGTTTGAGTTAAGTTACAAAACAGAGCAGAATTTTTATTTTTTTGAAGTATCCAAGTAGCACATGAAATCTGATAGCATTTGATAGTTTTCACTTATTTTAATATCACTGTTGTTTAGTTTATTCAGATGTGAAACTGGAAGAAAAAGAAGCAAAGTAGAATAATTCAACATTTCTCAAAAATGGTGAAAATATGTCCATACATTTCAAGAACTGAAACTTGCTTTGCCATCACTAGTGAACTGGAACATAGGAGGACAGGATTTTCAGTGGTATGACTTTTCTTGTGTTTCTTGACATGAGTAATAAAACACTTCATCATTCATTCACACAAAAAGAAAATGACTTGACAGGCACCTTACTACACTACAGCAAACTTGAGTTGTGATACAAAATATAAGCAGGTTATTTACTGTAAATTTTTAGATTCTTTTTTAAAGCGTGTGGGCATTATGTAGCAGATGTCTTCACCTGTAGTTTTCTGGGCTTTTGATATTTTAGAATGACAAGTGTGTAAGATTTATCTAATTGTCTTTTGATTCCTGATAAAATAATATTATATGTAGACAATCAGTGGTTGTTACTTAATGAACTGGAATGTGTGCCAGACAAATACACGAACATTCAATCTGTTGGGTTTTTTTAGAAATAATGTTGCTGAAACAAGATGTCATCAAGTAATGCCATGTAAATGCCATGAAACAATTTATTTAATTTATAATTATCTGTTTTATCTATTATCTATTATCCGAATACTAGAGCAATCCTGAAATGTTGATTTCCAAAGTAGAAGACATTGCTCCTGTGCCAGTATTCCATTATGATGTCCTTACTTCCATTATAATGCCAAATGATTGATGGGTTGCAAATTGAATTGCATTTTCCTTTGGGAACTGATACCGTTGAGTGATTTATATATATATTTTTTACACAATAACCATTTTGTTGAGTTTCCGTCTGTCCTTCCTTGTGGTCAACTCAAACTACATCCCTTGTTTACAGAATGCATCAAAAATCACATGATTTCTTGTCTATCTATGACTGTTTATCCTAACATTTTGAAGATCTTGCTTTTATCCTTCTCTATGCCTTCACATAATTTGTTGGTGAGAAGACTGTTGAGTTTTCCCTTTGCTGTTACCTTTCTTTGAAATTCTGTTTTTAAATCTTTCTATTTACTGGCAGTGCGCTGACAATGGTATTATACAGAGCTTCTGTAGAAAAATAATCTTCATCCCTAGTGGCTCTTTAATTCCATGAATAGGAGCACGTGGGAGGACCACAAAGATGATAGAAAAGCAAATATTTATTTATACTCCACATTAATGAAAAACCTTAAAAAAAAAATCATCGAGACAAAGACAGAAGCACCTGGTAAACATTACTTTAAAATGTCTGGAACTGCAGAAATACATATCTTAATTTCAGTGTATGTGGCTTGGAAGGATGCATAGTAGCAAAACTCTGAATGCATTATGTAAACTTATATAATTACTTTTTTGAAAATTTCGTAATGTGGTCCATAAACAGCACTTTTTTTTTTTTCTTTGTTACTAACTGATAGAGGCAACTATCAGTTGTGATAGAGTGAGAAAATAGATTATAGAACACACTTCAGATCTTCACCAGTTCAAATTTACCTTTTTGGAACTAGTTGTCTTCATTTAACTTATCCTTCCTTTTGCCCTGAATTCTCTGCTTTGATTCTACTTTTCTTTCATCCTTATTTAGGAAAGTCTAGAAGACTATCTGGATTTTAGCTTTTCCAAGTTTATATCCTTGTAAGTGAAGATAGCCATATCTAGTTGATATGGGGGAAGCAAATGGTTCAAATCTAAAACATCACAAATTTTGAAGGATAAATAATATCTGTCATAGAATATCCCCAGTTGGGAGGGGCCCACAAGGATCCAACTGAGTCCAATTCCTGGCTCCACACAGGACTATCCCAAAATCAAATCCTGTATCTGAGAGCCTTGTCCACATGCCCCCTGAACTGTGGCAGTTTGGTACCATGACCCTGGCAGCCCGTTCCATGCCCGTCACCCTCTGGTGCTGAATATTTCCCTAACCCCTACTTGGTCCTCCTCTGACACAGCTCCGTGCTGCTATGCCAACGTATCCCAACATTACTTTTCTATCTGTCAGAGACTAAGAACGAATTCTAAGAATTGTGTTTAAAAATAAATAAATAAATAAATAAATCCTGGCATAGAAAATCTTTTTGTAAGGCAAAGAAAAATTCTAATGTGTAGTTGCTCTTAATATACCAACGATATTGCAGTAATAGGAAGAGAGGCTGCCTTTTTCATCATTGCTGTAGGTATGTGTTTTTAATTTCAGTCACAATTTCCTGCTGCTACAAACATGCCATATAATCTGCAGGGATCTGGGGAATTAATTAGGTACATTTCATTTCTCCTCTAACTAATCCCCTCAATTCTCTTAGTTTAAGGAGCTGAACACACCAATGACTGATAAGCCACAAGGGCCCTATTTACTTTACGGAAGGTTCTGCAAATCCCAGAGAGATGTTGGCTTCTGCTTAAATTTCCTCTACTTAGTCCTTGGGATGGTGGCATTTGAATGTGACCCTTGAAATCAAAAGTATGTTTATACTTAAAAGCAAATGGGAGTAAATTAATGAAAAGAGCTAACATAGCAGTTTAACAATATACCTTTTCTGTAGTCAAGTACTTTTCTGCTTAAAGTACTTGAGAGAGGATACAAAACATCATTTAACATAAGCTGCATGAACTAAGCCCATTTTAATTCTATAAAAATAATTCTAAAGAAATATTGAAATATTCATGTGTACTGAATGCTGTCACAACTTACTTGTTTTCAGTCTTCTTAAGCAACAATTTAGTACCAGGTTATCCTTCATTCTCAGAAAATTCAAACACTGTGCACCTATGATGGCCTTGAAAGTAATGCTCAGTGTTGGTGGGATGGCAGTAGGGATCGAACCTCCTTGTCAATATTCCGTAGCATGGAATAGATGGCAGTGAAGGTGCGGAATTGAATTCCTCCATGTGGAAAAAAATGGCCCCCGCCGACATTCACAGACACGTGCTGAATGTTTCTGGAGACCAAGCAGTGGATGTGAGCGCAGTGAGGCGGTTGGTGCTGTGTTTCAGCTGTGCTACAGTGACAGTGGATTGTCTCCATTGGTGCAGTTTTTTATGAGCCTGGTACGCAGAGTCTTGTTCATTGCCAGTGCAAACGCGTAGTAACTGATGGTGACTGTGTTGAAAGACAGAGTTTTGTAGCTGAGAATTTGCTATATCAAATAGTGTTATTGCACTCTTTGTATCTCTTGTAGTTTCCGTGGAAAAAAAAAAGTAGGAGGCATTACTTTTGGTGGAACTGGCTAATAATGTTATTGATACTGTTGAGCCTGCATCTGGATGTGAGTTATACTGCACCATCTCTCTTTCATTTAAGCTACTTAAACAGCAGCATGCTCTCATTTGGTTCTGCTCAGTGAATCCATAAGGCCAGGGAAGAGTGTGTGAGATATTTTTGCATGGATACCAAGTTTGAGTCAGTGAAATTTATTTTGTCAAGTTCACCTGGGACAGTTGCTACATGGTCATAAACTGAAACTATTTGAGAGTCAGCTGGATGCGTTGTTTTTGTTGATTTGTGGTGTATGCACTTCAACTATTCCAGGACAGGAATTTTCAGGGATTGTGTATACAGAACTTGTAAACCCCTCCTGAGAGTTTTTTGATATTATGTTTATTTTTCTAGTTTTGAAAGGCTACAAAAAAAGAAAATGGGCAGAAGAATGTAATGATATGAACAAGCACATTGTGCACGCCAGCATTTCTTGATTGTTGTACAGTTGCAGTGACTATGGAGCTCAATACAAAAAAAGCCAATCTCCTTTGCAGTACCCAGCCTCATGTCTTACAGTTTTTGTATCCAATTAATGTCAACACAGCAGTGTCTTCCACGGTCATTTATTTATTTGATTTCTTCTGACATGAACTCTGTTATTCATTAGGGCAGAATCCCAACTATCTGCACTGATGGAAATGTATACTGGCTTAAGATACACACCTTGTATTGCCTGTTTTTCCCTAGACTTTGCTGCTACAATTGTGAAGTGCTGGGAAACACTTGACAACTGTGAAGTATTAACATATTCACTTTCATCATTACAGTCAAAATGACATTTTTCCTAAGTGGAAACTTCACATTAGGCTGTTATAAAAGACAACTACTTAAAAAAAAGATTAGTAAGTGTTGTCTCCTATTTTATAATTTCTGACATTGCATATCCAGAATAGCTTGCCTGAAAAATGTCCAATACCAATAATGGACTTGCAATGTTTATGACTGTTTGGAAGCTTTATGAGGATTTTGAGGCATAATTTTACCTTTCTTCTTCTTAAACCAATTCATTGGTTCTCCAGAAATGAAGCAAAGCACCCATATAGCATCTTTTCTCCATATTGATCTTTCCATGGAACCCAGAGAAATGTTTTTGTCTCATGCCTCGTAGATGTGGCAAACACTTTGACGTTCATCTGAAGAGAGGAATTATGTCATTTGAAGTACTGTAAAATCACCTGTTCGATTCTCCACATTTGAAATAATTGATTTTCATTACCTTTTCTTGCCTCAAATAAGGCTAGAGCTAATTATTATGCCTTGTTAATTGTCTTATTATCTAAGTAGAATGCTTCAAGTGTACAATTTTTGTTAATGCTACGCCTAGATATTAGGTAACCACAGAAGTGCTGAGATTGAGACCAGCTAGCATTGGTGGGCTAAGACCCAAAGAATCCTTGTATTTTGTAGTGCTTTGTAGTGATGTTCTATAAAGTTCACTTGAATTCAAGTAAGCAACCAGACTTTTTTTTGGAAAAGGTCTAATACTGAGCTTGAAAAGCTCAAATACTTTCTGATCTGCAGCGAACTACAAAATGCATACTTTTCTGAACCCACGTTCAAATTGCCAGTTACCTTTGCAAATCTCTGCCAGTCACTCCAGTGTTAGTGCCTTTGCTCAGAAGCAGAAGCATGCACCTTGCACAAGGTGGCAAATGTATGTAAGGAATCAGTGAGAGATGAGAGCAGTGGCATGCCCACAGAGATGTAAATAACCACCTGTCTAATCTTGATGGAATTCTGTCACCAAGTTACCTAAATATCTAGAAAGCTTTTTTTTTTTTCATTCCATGACTGTCAAGAGGTTGTGCCACACTATAATGTATGGAGATCTGAATAAGGGGATTTTTTTCCGCACGTTGTAACCAAGTTTACTGTGTGTCCTAAGGTGCCTGATACAGGAACAATAGAAAGCAAAGTAAGTGTCAACAACCTGAATATGGTTGTGACCATACTGATTACAAGGAGCTTATCTTCTCTTTGCATTCTCTCATGTGTAAAATAATATTTGTTTGAGAAAGAGGGTGATTTAGTAGTTACAGTGGAAGTGTGATATAAAATATCCTCCTTTTAGCTGTAATTATTTGGTACTTCAAGGACAAAACACACTTTCATAGAACGTCATTCTCCCTCTACTCTGCCCTGGTCAGGCCTGTATCCAGTGCTGGGCTCCCCAGTACAGAAAAGACAGGGATCTCCTGGGGAGCGTCCAGCAGAGGGCCACCAAGATGATAAAGGGCCTGGAGCATCTCTCCTGTGAGGAAAGTGGTGACCTGGGTCTGTTCAGCATTGAGAAAAGAAGAATCAGAGGTGATCTTATTAATGTTTATATATATTTTAAGTGTAGGAGTAAGAGGGACAGGGCCAACCCCTTTTCAGTGGTCTGTGGGGACAGGACGAGAGAAAACAGCCCTAAGCAGGAGTATTGGGAGTATGTGAAGGGTGACAATACTGGAACAGGCTGCCCAGAGAGGTGGTGGAGTCTCATTCTCTGCAGATTTTCAAAACCCATCTGGACGCCTACCTGTGCAGCTGCTGTAAGGAGCCTGCTTTGCTTGGGGGTTGGACTCGATCACCTTTAGAGGTCCCTTCCAACCCCTACAATACTGTGATTCTGTGATGTAATACCATATGAAAAAATCTACTCGCTTTTGGAGAAAGAGTCTAGTTAATTTCAGATAGCTAGCAGAGTTCATTCTCATCACTGGCATTTGTGTGCTTAGTTGTCAAAATAGGATTTTTAGATGAAGGTTTGATATTGTTGAAGTTATTGATAGTGCTGCTCAAAAATATTCAGTTTTGATATTGACAAAATGGATATATTCCTTAGAAATGTTTCTCTGTCAGTAAATCGACTTATACAGAGTATTCAGCCAACTTTTTTCCTTCTTAGAGTTCATCATTAAGGATGTTGTGTAGTCCAAAATCCCAGAACCCTGAGACTCACAGTGTGAGGCATTAGTTTACAATTTCAAGCTTTCAGTCTTCACAGCAAGATCTCATAATTAATGGTTTGAGAATAGAATTAGAAACTAAGTTTTTAAACTTTGAATTCTGTAACTAAGAACACTGAAGTAAGAGTGTTGGCTTTCAAACTTTTACGATGTTCATATTAGTTCAATAAATGTTGAAGACATCGACATCATCTGAGTGGCTTAAAATTGGATTTTGGAATTTGTCTTCAGCGGGAATTTTAAGTGCTTACATCCAACACAGTGAAAGTGTTTTGTAAGTTCTAATTTCATCTTGGATTGGAAATTCTGGAACCTGATCATCAAAAGCTGGAATCAATACTTTTTTTCCAAACAGGGGTGATGTTCTGCTATTCATGTTCTTACTAGCTTCACTTGTGCAGGCAGATATATTCTGTAATGCTCATTATCTTCCAAATAAGATTGATGCTCAGAAATTAAGTGTAAATAAATTGACTGAGCGATCAAGGTGATATGATGCTGTTGGAAAAAATAGTAGATGTTACTAATCCTTATATTATGGTGAGGGTTAAGAATGAGGAGAAGACTCCTTATATCCTCTGTCAGTTTTTTTTATTCTGTACAGTACCAGACATAAATTATATCTCTGTCATTAGTAACCTTCTTTGCCCAAATACATGTCTGTATATACTTCTGTAGTACTTAAATAATCTGTCACTGCATATTTCTTGTTTTCATATTTTGAATACTTTCTTTATCTTGATGTTTTTTCATTGTACAAATCTACACTTCTTATTTAAATTCCTAGATTACTAATAATACAATCTTGAAACACAATTTAAAGAGTAGTATGGATCATTAAATCCTCTAGAAGTGTCTGACGTTCGCCAAGGAACTAAAAATATCTCCCTATATAAGTCCTCAGTCTGTAATAGAAGTAACAACCTCATCATGAAGCATTTCCTAAAGATTAATGAACAAGTGAAGTAAATGGCCCTAGGCTATATTTTGGGACATCAGCTTCTCCCGAGTGATCATTAATCCCCAGGAAGCCTCTGCCTGAGTCATCAGTGCTTCAACCATTAGAATGTTGCATTGTTGATTGCAGTATTGCAAAAGGGAGTTAATAAGTAAATGAGTAAAAGGATCAGCAGTGTAAGAGTGAGATGATTTCAATATATGTAATGGTATTAACCACAGCAGTTGTAAAATAATGCTCTAATTTGTACCTATATTACTTTGAGCAATGCTTGCAGGAAACAGTCTGAACAAAGCAAGGAATACAAAACTTAGTAGATTTCTGCATCATAACTCTAAATAATGTTGGGGTAATTAAAGTGTGTATTTGATTCCAACCGTAAAATAGGTTCTGTAATGATTTTTTGAGACGGTCTTGTAATTCCATTGTGACATTTTATCAGATTTATGTCCTGCATAATCAGATGTGATTTCAGAAGATTCATCTTGAAGTATTTTAGCTGCAGGAGACGTGAGTGGAGGAATGTGAGTGGAGCTTCACAGATGCTGAATGATTTTGAAAGAGTGTCATCTGCATGAAAAGAGCAGAAAGCAGAGAATGAAATCTGGAATATATTATTTCTTAAAAAAATAATACATGACCAAGGAAGTGCTTTCTTTTCACTCATACAGAATTATTTTCCTGAGCAAACAATCTAAATTTTACCAACTTCAGTTTTCATGCATCTGTATAAAATAGGCAGGCGCTCAGTGTTTAATTTTCTTGTTACCTGCATAGAAATGTCTTCCATCCCTAACTGTGTAGTTTTTTACTGAATGTCTTCTGGGAGTACAGGTGATTGAAGAGCTGAAAGGCGATAGCATGCCTTGCTTAGTTCATGACTAGAAGTATGTCTGTATCCAGTTTGTGTGTGGTGTAAGATAACTTTGGAAGGCAGCAGGTGCAGAGGTAATGTGTTGATCAAGATATTGCTTTATATTGCTTTAAGTTAATAAATCTTCAGATCAGTTTCAAGTAAGGAGGCTCTATAAGCAGTTGTATAAAGGCAGTTGCTGGCAAAAGAATAATGAGTCTACGTATAAACTGTTAATCAGATTGCATGAAGACCGGGGTGCTTCTAAATGAAAGAAGTCTTGAAAAGTGGGCAGGGAAGACTGTGATCACATCTTTAAAAAAGGGCTTCTGGCTTATTCCATCTTCACTGTAACTTCTTAGGTCTCTAGGGCTCTCAATACTTCAGGATACTTTGAATTTGATCTGAATGTAAATCTAAATCAAGAGATTTAGAAGGCTCCTTAGCTGTTATGTAAATTCTGCTTACTATCTTTGTAATAGAATTGTAAGAATAAGTAAAACTGTGTTTTGTGGAATCTAATACATGGCCAACAGAAACTAGAGCTTAACCCCTGAAACACTTTTTTTCCCACCTCACCAAATTTTTTTCCCCTTAATATTTGAAGTTATGCTTTCTTTTTTCTTCAGATAAATGGTACACTATCAAGGATTTCCTAACCAAGAGTTGAGCAGGTTTTTTTTTTTTTTTTTTTTTTTTCAGTCTTACCATTTTTTTATTTGGAAGTTTGAATCATCACTTAGTTTGATGTGTTCAAACATAATTTTAGAGACATTGTCATCAGGGTTTTACATTTCTTTTAAGATGTCTTGCCCAGCTCTGCTTCATTTATGATCAGCTTAACAGTATTTAATCTCTATTCTGTTGTTTGACCATCTGTTCATTTTGGAGAGTATTTCAAATTTATCTCACAGTGGTATTGTGAAATCTGCTTCATCCAGTTCTTTCAGCAGGTCCTTGGGGCCGATTAACCAGAATCAAGCAAGTATTGCTGCAACATTAGAAACATTTTTCCTCTTTAGTGATAATGAAGTGATATTTACATATGGACTACTGTAGTATGGAATATCAGTGTGGTCAGTTCTACTGATCCAGTTTTGGGAGACAAAAAAAAAAGGGATATTTGCATTGCTTGGTAGTATTTTTGTTTGTTTTTGAACTTATATACACAGTCTAGCGGTGATCTACCACTGCTATTAGCACTTTGGTGTGGCTCTCCATCATGTTAGGCAATTCCTATAAAATGTTCATTTGTTTTTTGTTTTCCATAGAAATTTCTGTTTTATTCGTATAACATTTTGTTTCCTTAATCTAACTTGGTATCCAGTTTACCTGTAGGCCATCCTTTAAGGTGACTCATCTTTTTTTTCTTTTTCTTTTTCTTTTTCTTTTTCTTTTTCTTTTTCTTTTTCTTTTTCTTTTTCTTTCTTTTTCTTTTTCTTTTTCTTTTTCTTTTTTTTTCTCACAAGTAAATTACTTCAGATTCAAATTAAGATTCTTCTGAGAAATAGACTGTAATTCTGTTTTTCCAGGTGTGGTTCAAGGTAGCCCTGACACTTTAGGCTTCCCTGACTTTTCATGACATTGGAAATTCACATGAAGTAGAAAAGGTAACTGCAAGTATATGTACAACTAATAACACAATAACTATGATCTACTGATCATAGGTCAGGTTCACATCACTACTGATGTGTTCAACTTAAATTTTTGGATTACAATAAGGCATACAAAGCTTTTGTAGCATATACTTTTTTATAAAAAGATATATAAAGCTTTTTTTCAGCATATACTATACGTGTTCTCAGTTATATACCAAAGTCTCAATCTTCTCTCAAAATGTCACTGCCACATGGATTTAGTTATGTATTAGTACTACTATTGAGAAATGAACTGGGTTTTGTCTAGAGGTTCATGTCTTACAGCAATGTCAGTACTAAATGGCCAATATAGCTACATGTACTTTAATTTGTTTTCCAAAGATTAAGGTGGCAATTTATACATACTCTTAAAAGAAAATATTTTTTCCGTTTAATTCTGAACTGGCAGCACTTCTCTCTTTCTTTTTTTTTTTTTCATAAGGGTTTGAAATTCTAGCACCACATTAAAAAAAAAAGTAGCAGAGGTCCAACAGAGGCTATCTAGTCCTTCAAAGCAGGGCCAGCTTCTCTAAGTGTGCAGAGCCTTTGTCAGCTGATTTTTTACACTCTCAACATTAGGGAATCTGGACAGTCTGTAGAAATGCTTAGCTAGCTTTATTATGTTTTTTTCCCCTCATTATGTTTTTTTCCTGCTAATTCAGTTTCACTTTTCAGAACTGAGGGAACTGAAGGAACGTGGCTCCATCAAATCACTGTCCTCTCTGAACTTCAGCTACTGAGTGTTCTCATAATGTACTGGGGGACCCAAACAGGGCACAGAAACCCAGCCTCCTGATGAGTAGAGAGAAACAGTCACTTCCTTCAAACCTCTAAAGTCCTCTGTTGTGATGAAGGAGGTTTTAACAGATGCTTCTTTTTTTTTTTTTTTCTCTCCCTTTTTTTTTTTGTTTGTTTTGTTTTTTGCTTTTCTTTTTTTGCATTACTTCAGTACTTCTGCATTACTTTAATACTTCTGAGTCAAATAAATATAAGCAAACTTACAGACAACCGAATTTGAGCGATATATTGGATTTCTGGATAAAAATGTAATGTTATTAAAGAAAAAAACAAAAGAATTTCTTCATTATCAGTACAGTTTGTTTTCTGTCATCTAGATTTCTACTTCCCTAGACTTAAAAAATAGAGGAGGAGGATAATGGGAGAAACTAAAAAACTCTTAAATTTATTGAAAGTCATACATTTCTCATTTTGATAGAAAGCATTTTTCTCAAACCAATCATTGATTTCCTTGAAATGCTATACTTGAATTACCCTTCTGCAATAACATATTGGGAGAATCTTACAATTTATTAAATATCTCAGTAGATCTGTTTAGTGGAACAACATTGAGTGTAGCCCATACACAGCCATATATTTCAGGCATTGATTGAAAAAAAAAAAAAAAATAAACGGTACTCTGAATTTGTTTTGCATTTAAAAAATAGCTCAGATCTTTACAATGACACATATAATTGCTGTGCTTAAATTATTTTTGGCTTTACTGTATGTTTTTTTTGTGACAAAGTGATTACCAAATGATTGGATTTAAAAATAATTGATGGAATACTTTGACAAAGTATAATGTTAAGTCTGAGGTTTGTAGGAGTTAAGAAATGAAAGACAGACATGATGTATTATTCTACGGTTACACATGGTAAATTCAAGTTAAGCAGTTACTGCCAGTAACACTGAAATTTCCCATGTTAGAATGTATGTTCCTTAACCCTGAATATCACAATGGAGATAAAAGCCAGGACCAGACAAATTGTTTTTGGAAGTTCCCTCAGCAGTCATATCAATACTCTGAGGCATGAACTGTTACTTTAAGTATGATATTTTTTTCTTAGAATGGCTTCTGTAATAATTTTTAAATTACATGCTGACTCTGTGTTGTTTTTTTGGTTAATTCTTTCCAATTTTTTCCTCGTAACAGTATAAATAACTTTTCTACAGTGGCATATTATTCACATTTTCAGTACTGATAGAAGACAACAGCATGTTAAAAATAAATACATATATTCAAATTATGTGTACTTGTTGGTATAATACCTAGTAGCATGATGAAAATTTCATTTACTTATCATACAGTTATTCAGTAGAGAGTAGGGTTAAATTGTTAATTCAGAGAGCTAGCAAGTCAGCTGGGGTAGGCTTCCTTAGAGCTGCTCTCACATACGTTAGCTAGAAAACCAAATGTGAAGTGTGGCCTGTTTTTCTGATTCCCCAGTGACTTCTTTTAAGATATTTATTAAGGCAGTTTGGCCTCATTTCTTAATCAGTTCATTCTAGTATTTTACTTTTCTGACATGCTTACATGTAAAGAACAATCTTGTTCAAGCATTTCTGTTGTATGTGGATGAAAGCAAGAAATAAGTAGATATTAGTGCTCCTGTGGTCTGAAGCTTAATCTATTAGCACACACAAACTTACAGGCTATATGTAAAATGGTTCTAAGTGCATTGAAAAGATACTTCTAGAGTAAGTTGTTACATTCATTTCTTACCCTTACAGAATTAAGCCTGTTAAAAAGTTGAATGCAGTGATGAAATGAAGAAAGAGATTATGCCTGAAGTTATTTATTGAAGTAAATGTGAGGTCTACTTACAATGGAGGCGAGATCAAGTGAGCAGAGCTTTTCTTAGTTGATACTCCACTGACTTATGGCTCCCTGAGGAAACAAGATATTGCTCAAAATATGACCATGTTGGTAGTAAGGTAACCTTGGGTCCTGTGCACCACTTACATCCTAATAATCCTGATATAAATTTCTGTATGCATATCAACAACTGCCTTTGTTATGCATAAGTACTTTTGGCTTTATCTGGACTTTAAAAAAAGTAAATTCAGGATCTGATATTAAATATCAGGAATTTTCAATTTCATTTTCTCAATGCACTTGATAAAGTTGAATGTCTACTTCCCATCAAGATAGTGAAGTTACATATATATAATTTTATTTTTTTACAAGTTGTGGTGGGGAGAGTGTCATTAAATTCCTCTTCTTAGAAGTTATTTCCCTGATATTTTATCATTCTTAATACACAGCATACTCAACTAATGAGCTTCTAAAGTGTTCAGGAATCCTTTGACAATGAAATTGACAGAAAGTTCTTTTTTTTCATAGTGTTGTCATAAATATGAGTCCTATATGTCCATGGGTGCCTTGTGGTGGAATTCATTTATAAGACAAAAGTCCTGCATATGAAGGTCCTTTACACACTGTGAGAGGGTCTTTGCTTGAGCACTGTGCTCATGTCTTGCAGATTCTGCTATAAGATGCCATGAGGTGTTTTGGCATATGATACTGCAAGGAAGAGCTTATGCTCTGTACATACATGCATTCATACTCGTGTATGTATTTGCATATGTACAAATGAATATACCTGTAGAATTCCTACATATGCTTTGTGTTGAAGTTGACAATGACATTAGGATCTATAAACTTATGGCATCTGGGACTTATTTTCTCTCGTTCTATTTTTGCCAGAGTCTGAATTCTAGGTATGGTATGTTTATCCCTGTCACAAGGAATTTGTAGGCTGCTTTGCAAATAAAAACACGTTGAATGTAGACCATTGATCTGCATACAAAGGGATGTAGAGAGGAATTCTGAGGCATATATCACGCTAAACCCTGCCTGCTAACACTCTATCTTATTTAAGATCAGGAATTCTGAATATACGATTTCTATTTGTTCTCCAACAATATACAATTTTAGTTAAAAGAAGAGTTACATACTTGAGAATGAAACAAACGAACAAACAATGTGAATTAGCAAGAAACCTGAGTCACTGCATGAATCCACACAATTTGTGCCTGTGATGTTTATATTTGTTTTTAAGTACTGGCTGATGCTCATATCTGTATAGCAGATTATTTGTGTTATATAGTGAGTTAGAATTCTGTGAGATAAAATAGATAACTTGCTAAAAGACTGTTGTGACTGGAAAGTATGCATTTCCATTCCTTCTTCTGTAACTTGTTTTTGTTGAGCAAATAAAAGTGTATGTGTGGTCATCTTCTTCATATCAACTCATAAGCAATGTAATATGGATCTTTATTTCCTTGATTTTTAATATAATGAAGAGCTACCAATGAATAGTCCAGAGATTATTTCTGTAGCACAGTGGCCCTATGCCACTATGGGCATAGCTGTCATAAAATCTCCCAGCCAGCATTCTTAGTTTGAGTGACTTGCAGTTGCCATAAAATGCAATTTGTAACTATTGGAATACAGTGGTGTTTACTTTAATCTCAGTGCTAGAAGTGAACTCAGAATAACTTGTACTTTCACATATTTGTATGCTTGCTCATCCATCTGTTTTTAATGGGTAAATCTCTGCCAAATGAGAGTTATTTTTAGGGCGGAGGGACAAAATATTTTAGAGAGATAGGGCAGACAAAGTGTAGATGAATAGTGCATGAGCACTTCTGTGCTGGTGGATTTCAGCTTTGGTCAGAATAGCACCTAGCAGAGCAAAGCAGTTTGCCAATATCCAGCTTTATCCTGGATATTATTATGCTTCACACTCCTTCAGAGCTGAAAGCTGCATGGTCTACATTGGAACAGTTGTGTGTTGAATGGGAGATAAGGTCTAATGTCTGCCAGGAGATGAACCAGAGCCATTTAACTTAGAACGTTTCAAAAGCATCTAATGATTTCCTTTTACTACACACAAACCTGTTCTCCAGTTTAGACCACAGTCAGCTCAGCCTTTAAAATTTAAAGTTTTTTTTTAGTAGTATTTTTTCTACATCTTTCACATGCAGGTGAGAGAACAGAGACTTTATTCATTAAGTTGCACTGGCAGTTCTTAGACTTCCAGCAAGACAAGCAAAAAAAATTTGATTGAATAAATGAGTATTTGGGACAGTGTAGAGAACATATAGAGAAAACAATAAAAATCCTTCCTGCTCTTCATCTCTCTCCTTATATAGACCATGAATAGCTGTAACAGATCTCCTGGAATTCCATCAGTGTAAGGAAAAAGATAATCAATTTATATGAGCTGGCTGAATGCAGGATATAGTCTACCTGTAATCTTGAGGACTGATGCAAATTAGTGCCCAGCAACTATCAGCTGATGTTATCTATAGGAATTTTTTTTAAGAAAAAACAAACATTCTTTTTTCTCCTTTTTCTGTTAGTGCTTTCTGGCCTATAATGTGAGGGTAAACTTCTCTCTATTGAGATTGTGTCTAATTCGTTCTTTACTTCATGTCATGCTTGTTATTTTCTACTGTTATCCTTCAGCATAGGAGAAAGGAAGTTGCTCATTTTCATTAATTACACATTTTGCCATTTTTATCCTTTCTTCTTTTATCAACACATCAATTCCTTGCCTTTTAAGAATAAAAAATTAATTCTTTTTTCTTGTCTAGTTTGTTACAAGTCCTAAGGCTTCAGATTTTGTTTTGACAAACAAAACACAAGCTCCAAAACACCCACAGTGTTCTAATTAAAGACTGCTGTGGGGAGGTAAAGGATTACTGTTAAGTTCCAATTGATTTAATCTTGAACAGTCCACAGATATGAATACTTGAAATCTTGCATAAACAGATGAACATACAGACAATCAGCTTGGCAGTAACACAGAGAATGTACTGAGTAAAATGAAGAGAACACGTTTAGCATTTTTTGTTATGTCCTTCCATAGGATATCATTTCTTTTCATTTTCCTGTTGAGGAAAGAACCATATTATACATATAGATGCTTTTCTAACCTGGCCATATGTCTCTGTGTATGGATGAGGACACTGGCAGATCTTCTATTACCAATACTTAATGACTTGCATGATAGAGGTTTGGTGCAAGGTGGAAAGATAGTACTCAAAGTAAAAAGACCAACTTATTATGTGTTTGTTTTTTTGTTTTTTTTTTTTGTAAAATTTGGATAGTAGCTGTGTTGCGTTGACAGAAGAATCCTGCAAGGATTGCCAGAAGTTAATTTAAGGCTAGCATTTATTTGGATTTTCATACTCCTTGTATTTTCAGCCCAAAGAGGTGTAGAAATTAGAACTGACCCTACTTTTCACTGTTCCACTTTATCATAATTTCTGTTATAAAGGTAACGTTACTTCCGTGATGCATACTATGCTTAGGTGTGATCAAATGCTTCTCTGATATCCAGATCTTTAAATCCCCAAACTCGAAGGTTATAGTCCAGGGCAGCCTTGATCTGCTGCTTGCTGCTCTATCTTTCCCCACTATGGTGTGATCCTAATGGAAAAATTGGTTCTGTAAACTAGAGGCCTTGCAGGGAGAGGGAGAATAGACTACATGATAAAGATTAAAGATTTTCACTGGAAGATTGGTGCTTGAAAAACAGATCTGAATGTATTAGTTTGCTTTAATTAAGCACTGAACTGTGGTAATTAGAGTTACAGGGAAAGAGCATTAGTATTTTAAAAGACTGAATTGCTGACTCTGCTCTTCCTTCTGCCTATGCACCACTGAGTTTCATCCTTGATACAGCAATGTGCCTGATCTCATTCAGTGATTATCTGCTTGTGTAATTTCAAGGCAAATAGCAATGAAGCAGACGATAGGTGAAGGCCCTCCAGTTTGCATACTGTCTTCCAGGAAAAGAACTTTGTAAAACATAACACAGTGGTGTCAACCCCTGCATGAAATACCTACACTAACAACAAAGCAGTGGATGAGGTGGTTGGTGGTATACTCATGCAGTGTCCTGAACTTTATGTTGCATCCCAGCTTAGTGCAGGGATTGAATTGAGGTGGGAGCTTCTGCTCTCTTTCCTCAGCTTTTTCCCTAACAGTCCTTTTCATTTGGCTGGGATATTTGTTTTTAATACTGCTTATGTCAGTTTAAAAGAACAACTAATTGTCACCCAACCCACATAGCTTCTTCCTAGGAATTTCTTTGAGTTGCTTCTGTCTGAGAACTGACCCTTTGGGCCTGGTAGCTACTCTGGCAGACCATAATTATGGCTTAGAATGTGCAAGGCTTCTCCTAAAAATGCCAGACACAGATGTGCTCCCTAAGTAAGTCAGTATTTAATATCATTTACTATTCCCTATCCTCCTTCATAGCTGTGATGGGAGGGAGCACGCAGCATTCCAGAGCCCAGCCTTGTAGGAAAAGAGCAGGCTCTCTTTGTTTCCAAAGCAGAACATCAGGACATGATTTGCACCCAGAGCCTGAGGAGAAGATAGCAGTTAATACAGGTCAAGCTCTAATGTCAGAGAGGGAAAATATCTTGCTAAAAGATAATATTCCCCACATACCTAGATGAAAAATATTTGCTAAATCTCAAACTATGGAGGCATGCTCAGGCCTAATTAATCTAAGCTGTGGAAATGTTTAATTTTGATCTATCTTGCAGGACAGGAATTTTGATTAATATACATGATTTATGCTTCTGTGAAGAAAATCACCTGTCGATGGAACTTCAGATAGTAAAAGGGAGTGTTATTCTGTCTGTGGGATTTCAAAGGAATGGGGGGAGTGAACACTTTTGTTTTACTTTGTAGGATTTTCTATATCCTACTTCTAAATATTTTCTCATCCTAAATGAAGTCCTGCACTTAAAAAAACGTGTTTATGTACATACAGCAGGTTATGGAGGGCTGGAGTATTGCCTGTGCGTGTAGCAATTTGACTGTGGGTGACTGAAGTGGGAACTGAAGTTCATCAAAGCTTCTGAATTTGTAGGAGGGACTCTGCATGTCTTCACTTGGGATCTAGAAATGACTTATTTTTCCTTTGCTTATTTTTCTCTAATCCCTGAACTCCTTGTGACTGAGAAAGAGATGATGATAAAATAAAGAGATTCCTGTTAATATTAAAGTGAATAGCATAGATTATTTGGAGGCAAGAGCTGATGAGCACTGGGCAAGTACAGGTGTTTAATACAGAGGTTGCCCACTTATCACCAGTTCACTGCTTAAGCACCTCTCAGAACATCCGTGCTCCGAAACTAGAAGTTAGGATATAAGGATAAGAGCGTAAGAAGGGGAAGAAATAATGGCTCATTAGTGATGTGTGAAAAGGGCAGCAGCAGTTTGCTGCAGGAAGTTCTTGGCCCCTCCTGGCTGAGAAGCTCTTTGGACCTTGTAATAGTGCGGGGTGTTCTGCTATGTTCTTTCATGTGTTCAGTGTGTCCTCACGGAGGATGTGGTCAGGCCGTATCTGCAGATGAAACAGCTTGATGTGTAGAGAGCTTGTTAGGCTTCGGTTTCTGCGTGGAGACAAGCAGTGTAGTGCACTGCAGTTGTACAATCTATGTCCTGTCAAGATTTGTTCTGCACAAGGAAATGTCTTACAGAAAACGTTATTTTTTATTACATTCATAACATTTTTTGTGTCAAAAACTTCTAATGTTTTCTCTGAGTTTTTCTTGAAAAAATGTAGAGGAGAAAAGATGCTTTAAATAATTATTTAAATTGCAGTAATTTAAACCCCTTATCGTGTAAGAAGTATCTCTGAGAAATCGCACTGGATTGCTGTTAATGAACAACAGTGCATAAGCAGGATTAAAGAATTTGGCATGTCACAGAGCTCAGAATTTGGTCCTCTTAGACCAACATCTTAAACGCGTGGCTTTCTCTTGGCGGTTCTTTTCAGACTGCATGAGAGACTGGTGCTTTTGTCTCAGCCTTGCTAATCCTTCCAAAACCACATTATACTGCATTGTATCATTTTGCTGCTGTACTTGATAAAGCTTTGTGCATTTTACTTGGATGTGAAACAGCACAATAGGTATAATGCCTTTAGAGAATGGTGGCTCTGCCAGAACCCCTGTCCAATTATGTGAAAGAGTTTTTAAGTAAGATAGGAAAATGCACAAAGCCAACCTTTTTTACTGTATAGATTTCGCGGGGATTATCTTGACAGATTGCTAGGTGGAATTCTTTCAGTATGAAAATGTTAAAGACAACTTTTCCAATTTGACATGGCATACAAAACAATGAAAGGCAATTGCTTCTGAAATTCATAAACATTACATTTCCCTTGGTGATGCATTTTATGAGGAAGGGCACCTATTTTACCTATTTTTAAAGTATTAATTGTGTTACATCGCTTCAGCTGTGTGGCTGGTGATGTCACAGTACTAGAAAATAGAGAACTTCATCCAGTTTCAGCAAAGTTACTCATGTGGCCAGCACTATCCTGAACGGAGATGAAGTGCTCGTCTCCTGAAAGCAAGAGATATTGTGTCTAGAGAGACAATGTGGTGGCTACTCCATCAGTTTGTCTGTGGACACATGTTAATTTTCAGTGTTATAGTAAACTGACTAGAGTGTGAGGACAGCTGTGGACTAAAGATATAGAAGGCTGCTCTGAAAGTAATGCCTCCTATTTTATTACGCTGGCCCAAGACATCAGAGGCAGCTGTTGATGGGATGGCAGTAGAGGCTGAACCTGCACATCAGTATTCTGTTACATTGTGTTGCCGTGTGACAGATGGCAGCAGAGGGGCAGTCTGACACAATGGCATCTGCCATGGAAGCGTGTATGAAGCATAGGTGTGTCAGCGCATTCCTCCATGCAGAAAAGAGGGCACCCAATGACAATCATTGACACTCTTGTTCATCGCTGGTGAAAATGCGCAGTTACTGGTGGTGACTATGCTGGAAAATAGTGTTTTGTAGCTGAGAATTAGCTTGATCAATTAGTGTTATTGTGATCTTTGTTGTAGTTTCCATGGAAATAAACACGAAGTATTACTTTTGGAGCAACTGATGTAAAATGTTCTTCCATTGAGATGCACAAAATACATAGCTATACTGATTGAATAGACATGTCCTGAAAATGGGAGTATCTAGAAAGCATGTTTTTATCTTTTGACAAAATGAAAAACATTTCTTTTTAAAGAAGTCTGTGTAACAAAGGACACTCAGTAGAAGGTACGGAATATCTGCTAAAACCAGCTATATTTCCATAGTTGTTTATAGTTCATATAGTTATAACACTGAATACTTGCATCAGATCTGCATCTGAGCCCAGTTCTTAGGACTGAATGATTCAGATCTCTTAGTTCATCCTGTCATTTTATCCACTACTCAGCAATCAACAGACTAATGACTGAAGTATTTGGACTAATTGTATTATACTTCATATACTTTTGAAGTTTATATTTTAAAAAAATGAAGTTCAGGGATGAGTGAGACGTTTCTGCATGAAATTTTCTGTTGACTCTGATAATCAGTGTTCACAAGACAAGCTGATATTAGATAGCAAGTAGTAACCTTACTAAAGTGTGAGATGAAGCACATAGGCTTTTTGTTGTCTCATCAGGCAGGAGGATTGGATTAAATTGTTTTCCTCATTTTAGAATGGATGGCTTTAAATATGGCATGTTTAGGTGTAAAATAACAAATATCCTATTTGTCCTTTATTGGCTACATTTATTTGGGTAAATTTTGAAGTGGCTTATCACTTGCCCTGGACAACCACAACCTGAATCACTGAGATGTCTGATAGGTAGGCAAGTGCCTATGGAGGAAAGACGAAACAATTTAAGAACTCTCGACTCATCTTCCTTTGTGAGAAGGGAAATGTTTATTTCAGAAAATAAGTAGTAACTGTATTTTTTTTGGTACTGAAATCCCTGAAATTTCATGCTTAAGTGAGGCAAGATTATTCCCTTTTATAATTAAAGAATGCAGACAGTAATATGGTGTGTCCTTCCAGGTGACAGACGGTGGCTATGATTAGAAGTTAGCAGTGGGCTGCATGTAAAATGAATGCAGGTAATCTTGAGGGTTTTTTCTTCCTTGCCTACTTCTTAGAAATACCTCAAATTGACACTAATTTGGTAGTTTCAACTCCCAAAGCCCCTTTGGATAGCGAGGGTAGAATGTAAAGAAATTTTCCTCAGAGTCAGTCAGTAACTTTCTCCTTTCTTCAGGTTACAAAAGGTAATTGATGCGAATAGCAGGACTGTTCAATGCTATCATTGAGTCTGAACTGAAAACTAGATTGATGAGCAATGGAGACTTTCTTTGGCATTTTAACAATTAAAAACAATGACAATGAGCAGGATGCGAAGAGTTCCTGATAGATCTGCTGAATGATGAATTTCTGTCTGATAAAAAAAAAAAAAAAAAATGTTTTTTTTTTTAAAAAGAATGTTAAAGTAATCTGCTAAACCACTTTCCTCTTCCCTTACGCATGCATGTGTAATCTCTCCTGTGAACTGAAGAAAAAGGCTGGACTTAGTACCTGCAGGTGCAACATCTGTGTTGCACTGCTTGCCCTCTGCAGTGGTTAATGCAATAGAAGGGATTGCACTCCATTCATCCTTATTTCTGTACAGTGCAGCCTGCATTAATATGCAGCTGACTGGGAATGCTGCATATGAGGAAGGAGAACAAGTTTTCTCCAAAGAGAGTTTTTAAAGCAGATTTAAGGTGGAGCCACTTATGAATAGGTGCTTTGCTTTTGAGACTGTGATTGTGCCCCTTTTGATAGAGCTTAACAGCAGCAATGATAAAATACAGAACATTGTGTTGAAGAAAAGTACATTGGGTTGTCAGCAAGAATTTAGTTGAGTTCCACTAAGTGTTTGGGAGGCTGTGAACAATAGATTGTCTGCACACTTCCATTTTAGTCATCTGTCTCTATTTTAAATGTAGATGATCATATTACTGAAAATATTCCACCCCCTCACCATCATTCAAGATGTGTGTGACTAAGATATGTAATAGTTTCATCTATGATCAGGGACACTGTCCTCAGCCAAGAAAAAACAACAGGACGTCTCATCTGTGTCATATCAGTGGGTCATGCAATAGAGATCAGTCTTTTGCTGGGTTTCAGGGATTCATTGTCTTTGTTGCACTTGATCTGCTGCAGTGTTAAATGCACTAGAGGAGGGAATTTTTGAGATGACAGAGCGCAGCTGGTGATGAGTAAAGATTTGGCTCTTTGATATTTCAAAACAATATCTTGGGCTGATTTGTCAGTTATCTGTGAGGACACTACTTTGCCTTGAAGATTTTCTGGCACATTTTGAATTTCTTATGAAGTTGTTATTTGAATGATGCAATACTATAATTCAGCAGGGATTTGTGTAGTTGTTCTCTCTGTTATGTTTGTACTCATGTGAGAGCTGAAGCTCATTGAAGAGTTTACTGTTGAGCAAATGACAAGCTGATAGTACTTACAAACAGTGTGTTCAATTCCAGTCCTGTTTCTTGAAGAGGAATCTTGGCACTGTACTGAAATAGTATTCCCAGTTTCACCTGCTGGATGTGCTGCTTTTTCTGTAGCTATTATTTAAGTACTTCTTTTTTTTCTTTCTTACTCTGTCCTTGCAGCTGGTGCTCTATTTGGCAAGTGGGAAGCTTTGCTATGTTCCTACATATTGTTGCTTATATTGTCATTGTATATATAACATATTCTTATATATTATTACTGGCATATTATATCAGCTTATGGTAAAGTGAAGCTCCCTGAACAGTCCCCTCATGCTAAGGTGATTATGGCGCTCCATTTCAGGTAGGGTCAGACCAATCTTAAAGAATTAAAATACAGGTCTCCATTAGCCTGGGTTGTGAGCTGAGCTGTTGAATAAAAGTGAGGTTGTAATATGTCTTGTTAAAGGTGTTTCATTGTCTGTTTATTGTTTGTCTTTGTTTATTTAGGTTGATAAAAAATTCTGTCAAATTCTCTACTTCATAAACTGTCTCTCCATGTCCTTGTGAAATCTGAGTGCACCCCACAGGCTTTAGAAGGAAAGAGCCAGCTGAAATCCAGTGAAAGTTTTCTGTGATTAATGAGTCAGACTCTAATATTTATCCTGAAGTAATTAGTGTAAGATTGCATTCATCTTTCTGCACTTGTAAACTGAACATTACTATTAGAAGAAAGGGTGTAGGGTTTTACTCTGTGTGGTGTTTATGCAAAATAATGTTCAGGGGACATCAGTGCCATTTTTTCATCAATCTTTCAAAAATCCTTATGTGTCTGAACTACTGTGGCATGTCTTTTATTGGGCACTTTTAAATTGCTTAGTAGCACAAGGTTGCTGTTACAGAATCCTGGAAGATGAACATTTTTTGCTATTTGTTTTTTTCCTTCTTGAAGCTCAATTTATGCCTCATGCTATTGTAGTTCATCTCCACTGTTCAAATCCAGTTCCAACATTAGTGTTCTTAATTTGCTCATGGGCTTTTATATCATATTTATCATATTTTTCACTAAAGTATCTGACTGCTTCAAAACCAATGAACACATTCAGAACCAATGACCATATTCACAAAATAGCTTTGAGATGAATGATGTTATTATCTGTCATTTCAGTTGGGCATGGATGTACAGAGAGATTAAGGTCAGTTGTGACTATGGGTGTTTTATTTTAAACATTTACAACTTTTATCCTATCTGCCCGAACTATGTAGCATTACATGGATTTTTGTACATTTAGAACTCAGCTTCCATCATCTTTTGCATACCTGCAAGTATCAGTTGATATGCACAGAAGTTAAGTGCTGAACTACTTCCCTGACGGGCAGAAACCCTTCAGATTAATTGTGCATTCTCTGAACTGTTTGAAGAAATCACTTCCACCCACACAGCTTACAGACTGTCAAAAAATCTAGAAGATTTCAGTTCCTCAGGGAATTTCCCTCTTTCTTGGGGATGAGACCATCCTCTGCTACTTGAAATCTCCAGTTTTTTATTCTGCACTTCTGAGCTGCAAGTAATAAAGAAGGAACTTGGAAATAGTCGTTAAGAAAGCCTTCTGTACTGTAAGACTGTAATAAGGGACAGGATTAGTAGTAATGGAAAGGAATCCATATATATTTATGGAGGAAATCATTCCTTATAAAGCCACTAGAGTTTTTTAACATGGTGAAAAAACGTAGTTAGGACTGGCTTGGCTGGTGGCCCATAGGCAGATTTCTTCAAAGTTTATGATCATTTTACTTTTTATGTAGTTTAAATGTAAAAAAAGTTGTAGCTTCTAGAGATTAATGTCTGGTTAAAGACAGAATAGAAAGTCTTGGAATATAGCTTGGACTTGAGAGGAAGTCTTGTAAAATTAATTGTAGGGATCTGTTCTGAATATTCATGGAACAAATAGCAAGGTTATAAAGCTCAAAAATTATGAAAATAACTGTCATTAACTAGAGTTCACTCATTAAGTCACCATGGAAAGAAATGGTAGGTAAACTTCACACTGAGTCTGAGTTACATAGTACCTGTGTGCAGTTTTAGAAATACTATACTTTAACTATTTAGAGATCTGGGGTCACTATGGATTACTAGGCAAAAAATGCCTACCTGATTCCTCTGATGACTGAAAAAAGCAGGCACGTTTTTAGAAGATGCTGGCTCTCTTCAGTTTTGGCAAAGATACTTCAGACCTGGAAAAGATTTGGAGAAGAATAATGAGATGACAAAAATGTTGGAATGAATTCCCTGTGTGGAAAAGTTAAATGGAGTAGAACTCTGAAAGGAAACAACTGAAGCAGGCACACAATAAAGGTCTCTAAATGAATGCAAATAAGAAATGATTATTCATCACCTCTTATAATAGAAGAGCCAATGGGCAACCACTGAAACTCTCATAAAACAAATTTAAACCAAAATGCTGTATTTCACATGCCATGCATAATTCAAGTGTGAAACTCAGTTTTTAGGATATCAAAAGTATAAAAAGAGCAATAAGCAATTAGCGAAAATCATGGACCCATCAAGGGTTATTAAACACAATGATGCAGATGCAAACTCTAGTTCAGGAAGCTGGGACATTATTCTGGCAGAAGTATCATCTGTATTTGCTGTTTTTACACTTTTTCCACACATAAACTGCTCTCCATGCTGAGACAGGATACCAGATTACACTTTTCATCTGACCTGATTAATCTGTTCTTATTTTCTAACAGCCTTCCCAACTGAACCCCAAAGCAGTTTTTTTTCAGTACACTTAGTAAGGGAAAAAACTTTGAAGAAATGTAACATGCAGTTGTGCATTTGCACAACAAACCAGTTTTGTCATCTTTTCAAGGCAAGTGAATTGGAGCAATGGGTTTCACAGGTACTTTCTAACAGTGAGGGATAGATCTTTTGCAGGACTATTGATTTCTTTTCTGATCCTCAAAGTCTATCTGATAATGTTCTTCTATCTTATTTTTGCCAAAGTTGGATGAATTTCGTCTATCTGTATCCCATCAATTTTGTTGCCATCTGTGACTGTAGCAGTAGCTCCCTGTCAAGGGCTGGTCTCCTACACATCGGTATTTCTTTCTTATCTCCAAAGACATCTTAGCTCAAAATCTCCTGTTTCTACTTGCTTCCACATCACATCTTCTGTACTAGCTCTATGCCTCTATCCACATCCTTGTTCCCACTTTCCACACCCAGCTGTTCACTGTCTGCCTTTATTTTGTCTTTATTTCTTACACTCCTTTATTTTTGCAGATTCCAGTATCAGTGTATGAAAATCCGACTAGTGATGACTTTTTTTGTCTGATAAAAAATGGTAAGTAGGCTTCTGTAAAGAAGAATGTTAGCCCAAACAGCTGAAGTTAGGTAAACAATGGAAAACAGGGCTACTGAAAGCATGTCAGTTTTTTCACATTGATGATAGTGAATATAGATGCTGGAATGCGTGTATGTGTGACAGACACTGTGACCAAGATGATAATAACAATATACAGCTGTTCCCCATCGCATAGAGCATGAAAAAAGGCTGGAATTATTTCTGGTGTATTTTTTGTAGCTGACTGGGGGCTTGAGTCTGCCTTACTCCTGACACCTCTCTCATCTGGTAAGGAAATATCTGGAAGAGTCAGGCTCTTCTCTGACTGTGGTTCCTCCTCTCCTGAATAGAACTAGAGCTATGCTTTTTGATAGGGTAGCACAAAGAAGTCTAAAGAACTAAAAGAAGAGAGAGAATAGACTTGAGTCTTCCTCCCTGCATCCTGTCACCTCTGTCATTCAGAGATAAAACCAGAGAGGATGGTAAGAACTGCACTCTGATGCCATCAGACCATCTTACATCAAAGTAAAGCAAGAAAACAAAGTAAGATTAAACGCAAACCACAAAGATGTCATGCTGCCCATGCTGTGCTGCCTGAGCTTTTTATTTCAATCCCTGTATTTTTCAGAACCATCTGTGCAAGGAATGTTTTGTCAGTTCTTCCCCACCCACTCTATCCTTTATGCACCTTAGGCCTGTGCAGTTATTGGCTCTGTCTTACCCCAGATTCTCAGGGGCTTCCTCTTCAGTCATCCAATATGTCAGTGGCTCTTGCTGCACACAGCGCATTTCAGGAAAGCCTACAGAAGTTGAGATATTTAGCTCTCCTGCTGCTATGTTCTTCCCTTAGATGAATGTATTGCCATACACCCACCATAATCTGCTTTAAAACATTTCATTTGCAATGAAGAAAAAAAAAATTTCACATGGTTATTGCTTTCTGGAGCCAACTCATTTTGCATTCTTAGATTGAGTATGCTTCATATATAGCTGTTTCTCCTGTATTTATTGTGAGAAAGAATCATGAACAGGCTATAAGGGTAATGTTTTTTTTTTAGCTGTGTTCTTTGACTGCTACTAGCCTCTTCTTGGGGAACTCAAAAATAAATAAGGAGAGAAAAGAGCATTCCTCCTTTCTTTACATGTTGTTTTAGGGTGTATTCAAGTCTTTGTGCAAGTTTAGTGCATTTATCAAATCATCTGTAGACATAAAAATTGAGCTCAAACCTTTTTATTGAAGAAAAGACTCAAGAGTATGCTTGTAGGATTCTTCTTTTTAGAAGGTCTGTGGCTAAAAGTGCTGTGGTTTTCCTCAGTCTGTGCTGAATAAATAACTCATTGCATCAAGACAAAGCTGTAATCTATCCTTCTATATATCTTACTGTTGATCCTCATCACCTGGATGTTAAATAACAGAGGAAGTTAGAACATGGAAAAGAAAATAGGTTAAATTGTGCCTGATGCTTTCTAAACAATATCAGAGACTTGACAATTAAACGCTCAAAATACTCAAAGCTTTCACTGTAATCACAAAGAAAATTCCTGACTGGATACCCTAAGTCAATAATTTCATATAAAAAAAAAAACCTGTAGTATGGATTTTTCTAGATGATTAAAAAGTGAGTATCTGAAATGTAGTTTAGTAAAATAATGTTCCTCTTGATGCTTCGTGATTCTGATTCAAAATTCAGCACAAAGGTGTCCAAGAGTAGTGTCTAGTGAATAAGAAACTTTTTGTAACAAACTGAAACAGAAACAGGTTATCTTGTTATCTTGGAGCAAGGGTTCTCAGTGAGGATATTTTGGTGAGCTACGCAAATGAATGATGACTGGTAACTCAATGGGAATCACTTCTAGGTGCGACTGAACTCCTTTGGATGGGACTGAACCACATTCCAGAACATTCTTGGGACACGTGGATCCAAATTCTTCTCACAGATATCTGACCTCCTGGCTTGCTTTCTGCAGGGCAGGAATTGCACGCAAAGCTGTGGAGAGCATCATAGCTGATGCTGAGTGAAACCCATGCTGGGAAATCCCCCAAACATTGTCTTATGATAAGAACAAGGAAGGTAGCAGAACATTTCATATTCTGTAAATGCCACATTTGTAGTCCTAATACAAATGGACTAAAGGTTGGGAATTATCGACTAGAAGTTTGCAGTGATGTTTCAGACAGAGCACGAGATGTAGTTACATTTCTGAAGCCCATAAGGGAATTTTTGGCAATACGCTGTTTAGCAGCTGAACTCACTGCTGCAAGGCATTGAAGGAAGGGAATAGCCAATAATTTATTTCAATATCAAAATGAAATACACATTCCTACGCATTACAAAAACATCAGGGGTGTAACAGCAAATACAGAAAAAAAAAAAAAAAAAAAAAAAAAAAAAAAAAAAAAAAAAAAAAAAAACCAAATATTATTCTCATTCCCAGACAGAAAGCAGCCTGTTATTTCTGCACTGGGGTGGGTGTTCTCCCACATGATCATTCCCAACAAGAGCACTTAATTGGGCACAGTTTGTAGCTGGCCATCAAATGAAGCAGGCAGCCAATCCGGTCAATTATGGTTGACCAATAGTTGCATTCTCACCACTTAATTTATGTCCTGATGAACAAAAGCCTCGGGTGATACAGGGAAACGATGGAGAATCTCAGCTTCAGGAAACAGAAGAACCTGTCTCTCTCTGGTTAACCACTCTGACATCTTTGAAGAGCTGAAGCCATATCTGAACACTACATTATGCCTTTCTGTTTGAACAGAGGCTGTGTGTGTCCCTTCCCTCAGGTCTCAGTCCTCAATCTGATGACTGTCCCAGCTCTTTCCATCTTGACAAGGGGCAGCTTTCCTCAGTCACTGTCCCTAGCAGTTGTTGAAAAGCCTCAGAGGTCAAAGTTTTAAAAAGTCATCAGATTCTAAATAACTATTGTGAAAAATAGCCTTTCACTGTTAGAAAGAGTAAGGCTGTAGTGGTGGCTCTAGAGCCCTCAGGTTGGGCATTAGGAGCAATTTCACCCTCAAAAGAGTGATCAGGCACTTAGGAGTGTGCTGCCCGCGGAGGTGATTGAGTCACCGTCCTTAGAGATGTTCAATAAATGTTTACATGTTGTACTAAGGGACACAGTTTAGTGGGGAAACATTGGTGGTAGGTGGACACTTGGACTAGATATCCTTGGAAGTCTTTTCCAACCTTGGTGATTCAGTGATTCTGTGATCTAAACTGAAGTTGAATTATACTATGGTACTGAATGAAATTCAGGTGTGTTCAGTCTTCAATCCATACATCTTTCCTGCTAGAAAGAGGAGTATGGGGTAACTCCCCTGCTTTTATACATTGTCTTCTTCCTGAATGTGGAAGTTGTATGAAGGTTCTGTAGCCACAGGTGGCATTTTGGTGTAAAGCTGTGAGCTCCCTCCCAGGTCCTGAGGAATGGAGAAAGCACGGCAGAGGGCATGGAGTCTGACATTCTCTGTCAGCTCCAAACAAAAATTTTTACAGATCAACTACAACTAATATCTCTAGCCATGACCTAGTCAGTAATGAAACATCCACTTAGCATCTGGCTCACTCTCCTCTCCTGTGAGACAGGGAGAAAATGGAAGGAAGGCAGGAAGACTCATGGCTTGAGATAATGACAATTTAATAGGGAAAGCAGAAGCCTATGCACAAGTTGAGGAAAAAGGAATTCATTGACTACTTTCCATTGGGAGACAGATGTTTGGCTACTTTCTGGAAAGCAGGGCCAGAGCATGCAGTTACTTGGGAACACCACAAAGGTATTCTGCATTTCTTCTCCTTTTCCTGAGCTTTTATTGCTGAGAATGGTGCTGTATGAAATGGAACAGAATGAATGCCTCTGATAAGTTGGGGTCAGCTGCAGTGGTTGTGTCCCCTCCCAGCCACCTGCCCATCTCCTTGTCAACTTGCTGAATGGCATGGAAGAAGAGAGAGAAATCTGTGACACTGTGTCAACACTGCTCAGCAGTAGCCAATGTTGGTGAGTTATCAGTTGTTTTAGCTAAGTTTCCTTTTGAGTCAGTACATGTAAGCAACACCTTTTTGATTAATTTAACATATTGCAGACATGAAGAATAAATAATTTCTTTCATTGCTCCTTGTTATATAAAGCAGTTATAACTGGGTGCAACACTGGGAAACAGACTTCTTGAAATCTTACTTTTCTTTTGGCTGCTTGGTAATCCATCTTTCTGGCAACAGTTTTGAGTTAACAGCCTATTAGAGAAAATGTGCAAATAAAGACGAAAAGGTTTAGAGACTTAAAACACAATTAGGGGACATTCACCCATGGAAAATAAATGAATAAATAAATATAAAGAGAATAGCAACTGATGATCTAAAAGCTACTGAAGCCTGATGTTCAGCAATTTTCCATCAAACTTCTTAGGAAAACAACACAGGATAAGAGTTAGTAAAACAAGGTATGCTGAAAAAATACCACAGCATTCTGCTAACGTGTGCATAGTAACAATTGCATGCTTTTATTTCAGAAGCTTGAATTAAGCCTGAGACACCGGAAGAATTTTGAGAAACTGTTTACTAGCTAGCCTGGGCGTGACAAATTGTTTGCTAGAGACCCAAGATTAGTTACTTTGATACCACCCTCTACTAAACCAAGGCACAGATTTCAGTATATTCTTCTGGTGATAAAATTGAGAAGCTGTATTGAAGGTACTGAAAACTAATCAAAGGCTGGGATCAGAGATGGACCATCTAAGTGACTGGATTCATCTCCTGGGTAATGGTTGGAGCTGACAGGCTGATTGGACACAAGTAGTAGTGAAAGCCAGGTAGGAAAGCCAGGTTAACCTGCTATCATTAGCTTTCCATTAACGTGGCATGGTTTGATTTATTACATCACCTAAAGAGCAGAGCTATTCTGAAGTGGATAACTCTAAAGTTTAATGGCCAGATTAACTAATGCTGATGCACAGAGGTTTAAATTAAACCTCCCTGAGCCATCTTGGGCCTCTGCAGGATTCCACAGGAAGGATGTCTTTCAGACCCATTACGCTATGTGTTTAGCTTATGGTCAGGCACCTTTGAATTTCAGTTTTTAATCTTGTAAGGCAGATGTGCTGAACTGCCCTGGATGAGGTCACATATTACTCTTTTGAAATGTTTACTTTTCTTTTGGTCTGCATAACCTTCTCAGTGTAGGAATCTAGTTCCATGAAGATGCTGAATATCTGGCCTGTGTTTTTATTTTCTGTAGGATTGCACATTTTTCCAATAGATAGGATTCTTTGGCTGATTTTCTTCCTGCTTCAATATGCACACTTCTTATTCTGAATTGTCCTTCATTTTAGATATCCAAAGTCACTTCAACTCCAGAGATGATAATCTCAATCCATGCTTTACAAACAAAGGAAAATGTTTTATTTTTATTTTCAGACTGAACTCAACGCTTACCTAAGCTCCTGTTTTCTCTTTATCTTCACAGATATTTGATAACTGATCTCTCGCTTTTCTTCACTATTTTTTATTTCCATTATGAAATGACGGAAGTCCCTAAAAGCTACAGCACTCCCTTGGGGGCACACTTATCTGAGCTAATACACAAATGATTTAGATAGTAATAAAACAGTGATGCATAATGAGTGCATTTAGCATTTAATGCCTGTGAAGGATCCCGGTAGCTCAAAGGCAGAATTGTTCTTGATTTTCTGGGTCTTTTACACTCTAGGAATAACCAGGCTATTAAAAAGTTACCCGACAACTTAATAATTGTAAAAATTTACTCTCAAAGTGTTTCTCACCTGACACGTTGTCTTTTCTGTCAAATACATTGTTCTTTAATAAAAGGGAATGTCTTGAAAGCAAATGACAAATTTCTGTCTTTTCTGTTAAGATACGCTTTGTTAGGCTTAATGTATTTGCTTTACTTTGTGCTGAAAAACTAGTATCCTATGTGGAGAGAATTGGTGACAGCTTTCTCTAGACTAAACTCCACAAATTCGATCCCTGGTGATTTTGAAGCTATTATTCAAATTTGGGACTCTAATATGTGAAGTGCACCAAGTGTGTTATGCTCGGGACTATTGAAACACATGAGGATAGCAGTTCAAAAGTTCTCCTTTGTAGTGCAATTCTGAAAGGCCAGATATAATTAATTGAATGGATCATTAAATGCACAAAAGAGAGTACTTATTATTTGTTCTTTATCTGCCCATGTAACCTCTTGTGTCCCTGAATATTGTACATACAAGAAGTATACAGGTTTTGGCCCAGAATTTTGTTCTTCTGTGTCTGCAGAAAAGAAATCATTCCTAAACTGACAATTTAAAACACTGCCATCCAACTATTATTTCAATATCCATTCTAAATCTTGCATACGTAGTAGCTGACAAAAATTTATGGACGGGTTGTTTTTTCTATTTTGTTGAAGAAGGTCCTTTGTGCTTATGAAAAGAAATATCTATGGAAGAAAAACAGAGAAATAGACTATGTGGAAAGAGGAAATTAAAGCTGCTCCGGAGCATCCTATGATTAAATCCAGTATGTACTCTGACTAAATGCACCAGTAGCACTGACAGCTACAAAACACCCATAGTGCTGACTGAGTGCATCACCAGCAGCTGACATGTTAAAATCCAGAATAGCAGGTGTCTTGAATATATAATTTTATTACATTTTCTTTTATCTTATTTTTGATGGTGACTTCTGGGAAAAAGTGGTGGAGATGGTTTAATTTGGTCCTTGAAAGTGTTAGCAGTATTTTTCAGGTAACAGCTGCCTTTGTTACTGAGGAACCTTGTGTCATAAGTAACATTTACACTGCTGGAACTGTGCTAGCAGCACTACTGATTTGTGTCATTTAACTTGGGAGCACTGTCTGTGGCACTGCTTCCAGTAAATAAGCTCAACAGAGTTAGGAAGGTAACTTTCAATTCTTTTGCCTTTTGTTTGACTTTTTAGTGAGCTTCCAGCTCTGGAAGTTTAGAGTACTGTTAAACTTTTTTTTTTTCTATCAACACATGAATCAGTAAAGTACTCATACCTGTCGGAAATCACATGGAGTCAGTTAATCAGCTCCTAAATTACTGCAGAAGCAATACAGATCAAAGTATAGCAAAGCAGCTGATGTTACCTCAGCAAGCAGTAAATAGGAGTCTCTCTTTCCTACTCTTTCTCACTCTGTCTCTTCATGCTCCTTGAATATGATGGTGACGTACAAGCCAAAGAATATTAAACTGTAAAGAAATATTCCACATTTATAAATGCAAGAATGCTGAAGATCTGATAGGGGCCATGGTGCTGTAGTAGATGAAGGTGATGACCTAATGGAATATACAATTAAAATATAAGGCATCATTCTTTCATGTGAGTGTTTGATTAGAAAGAACGGATACATCCAGCATGGCAATCCAGACCTGATTGTTGTCACACTTGCTGCTCATCACAGGCAAACTTCAAAAGGTGAAAGATTGTATTTAGTTATTATGCCAGAAATTATTATTATGGATGGTGAGGAAAGATTTTTCCAGTGGCTGGCAAAAATATTTCCATTGTGAAATACTTCTAATACTGGTGATTGTTGATTGGCATGAAAATTTTTGTAGAGTCATTTCATGGCTGTGAATATTCATGAATGAGGCCTTCATGCTGCTCAGGGCTGGCCATTAATTTGCTCTTTACTACTGATTGGGTTTATTCCCACTAGCACATCATAAAGAGTGAGAAATTCTAGAAAGACTTTGAATTTTTTTGTAGTCCTGTGCCAGTGCATTTGATACATTCTATTTTTAAACACCACTTGAAATATGAACATTAAAAGCCAGAAACATTTATATAGAATAATGAAGGCTTAGATTAAATTCTAAAGTAGTGGTTACATTTTAATAATCTCCTGCTTATCCTTCCTTGCAGTTTTATCAATAACCCTTGGGATGTTGACTATATAAGCAGAGGATTAATCGTGTTTTATGACTTAGGTCACATTTCTACACTGTATGTTATTCTGTAGTTGCTCAGCAAGGCTCCAAGGAGCAGAGCTCCTCTGAAAGCCAGTGGGAACCAACACCTTCCTCTGGGAAAACTGGGAGCTGCTGTGCTCAATGCAGCATTTGGTGCACTGTGAGGTGTTTGAGTGAATTTATCTTTTGTATGTGTGTGTCTCTTTGCAGCAAAATTTACTACCATGTTGCATCATAACAGCTATGTACTATTCAGTAATGGAAAAGCAAGGGATCTCTGATCCAGGGTTGAAGTTTTCAGTGTATAGGAGGGAGGAGGCAAAATGATTTGAGTACCAGTGGTGGTTCTCAAGCCATCCCAAAGTATTTCTAAACACAAAGCTGAATGCTAACTGCTTAATATTTCCCTTGGGAACAGCAATTTTCATCTTCAAATCCCGTTACCAAATAGCAGATGCAACTTACTTGGGAAGATCGTCTCTGGGGAAATAAATCACTATTTTAAATGTTTCTTGTCCTTAAAGTTCTCTTTTCTGTATATGCACTCATGAAACTGGCACAGGCTGCTGGGTGCTCAATCTCTTTGTTTCCTTATTACTGAAATTCACTAAAACAATTGCAGTGTGATTGACAGCTGGATCAGTTTCAGTGGAAATACCAGCCTGAGACAAATTGCATTTTTTGGTGTTTAATGCTTGCTATCTATTTTATGCTTGTTATCTTTTCAAACCATACAAAATTGCATGTGTGTGTTCAAATTTCACAATAATTTCTTTTATTCCAACACAATTCCTGTAGTGACCAAAGAGACTTTTATTAAGAATAGAAGATCCACAGGGTTTGTTGCATGGCTTCATTCCTTGTAGCTCCTGGTGCTACAGAGATCGGATGCCTTATAACTGACTCCACAAGTCAGAATTTTGGCCCATTTCCAGGTTTCCATGTGATACTTCGTGGCTCCATAAGCACCTTGTCGTCCAATCTGCCTTTGCAGGACAACGGAGAGGCTTTTACGGATCATTTCTGCAGCCTTCCCATTTCTAACACAGCCTTTGGTGCTGAGAGGCTTTGGGATTTCTGCATTTCAGAGCTGAGGTTTAAATGTTTAGAGCAACATTTGGTGACGAGCTTCTTGTCATTTGTGAGCAGGAATGAGGTTCTTTCCAGGTAGTTCAGAATGTGCTTAGGGAAGGAAAACAAATTTTCTTTTTTTCCCTCAATGCCCCCCTCTTCCCCATTTTTCTTTTTCCCCTGGAGGTTTTTTGCCTTGGTTACTGGGGAATAAAATAGTACAGTTTCATGCTAGGTGCTAAAGAATAAGTTTGCATGTAACCATGTTTAGGTATCCATATACATGTCCAAAAAAATGAAGAATTAAAAATGGTTATGTTTTTAGAGCAACTTATATATATATAAGTTATATATATATATATATATATATATTACCTGGCACTGGTCAGCATCTGTAGATATGAGCACAGAAAACAATGCTTATCCTTTTAAAATTGCTCTAAGTCCATCTTTGGTAAACTTGAAACATTGTGTATTTCCTATGTATTCTGCATGGCTTTTAAAATCACTGTTTCTAAACAGTCATCTTCACTGCTGTTGAAAAAAAAAACAACAAAGAATGGGGAGTGGGGAACAGAAGGGAGAGCACAGTTTTACATGTGCAAAAAACTTCAGCAAGTATCCTGCAGGCCTAACTTCATTACAAGCCCTAAAACTGAAGTCACAGCGTGTATCTTACATGAATTAACTATATGAAAGTGTCAGTTTATCTATCCCATTACCCATAAGGCAGAAGGAAAGACTAGAATTAAATTGCTTTTTATGATTTAGAAAAACAACAAAACCATATAGACAGACAGTTCCAGAAGGCAAAGCAGAACTCCTGCCAGCCGCAGGGACGGAGCTGCCCTCACAGGAGAGATGTGGTACCCAACTGAAGTTACTGCAGTAAGTCCTCAGTGAGGAAAGCATGATGAGTTTGTCCGGCTGCGCTTAAGGCTTGTCTGCATGCTGAAGAACAGCACAGCACATCCTTGCAGCTCTTATCTACAGAGTAATGTGGTGCACTGGTAGAGGGCTTTGTCTTTATTCACAACACATTCAGTGTGTCTCTGCAGGGGAGGAAGCAACACTTGCCTGTCAGCCTGTCCTCTACCACCGTCTGCAGAATAAACTGAACTCTAAGTCACCATTAAAGAGAAGGAGTGAAAGGTAAAGCGAGAACGGGAGAGAAAGGGAATTGCTCTCGGGCTTATTCATACATTTGCTCTCTGCAAAGGCACAAAGCAGAAGGAGCAGCATCAGCAACCTTGAAAGCAGTGACTTCAACTATTTCTAATTAATACAATCTGAGCTACTTTGAGAAGCCAATTTATTACTTACGCATACAAGCTTGAGCTTTGCTGAAAACTGGATGTGCCACGCACACCTTTGCTTCTGATTTATACATAAAGACTTGCATCTTTCACAGAATAAACCTTACCAGGAGAGATTCAACCAAGGCAGGTAAGAGATTTCTGCGTGTGTCACCTTCTACAGTGTTAATCCAAGTTAGCAAATATTACTTCTGACTACAATACCTGGCTGTTTTTGAGCAGCTAGAGCTACTGCATTTGTCCTTATGTTATCTTACCTTTCAGCAAATTTACTTCTGAGAACATCTGCAATATACTTTTAAAATGCACTGTATATTTTTTAAGACATAAAATATCAATGTGAATTGTTCGGTTAAAAGTTAAATTAAAAAGTGAATATGTTCATAGAATGTGTTTTGAGATCTCTTGATGTTTTCATATCATGTAATTAATTTGTAACATTTTAAAAATAATTTCCTTAGCTGTTCTGTTCAGATGCACAAGATTAGTGTACCAGTTTGATTAACTTTTCTAGTCATATTTCTAGTCATCTGTATATGATCTAACTGAATAGTTTTAAGAGTTTAGTCATGCTTATCCCATTTGCAGAAATACAGTTATGAGCTTTTGCACATGGCATAAGTGATTTTTTACAGTCAAGTTGGTATTTTTGTTGACATGTAATACAGTAAAAGTAAGAAAAGTAATATGGCAGTAATAAAAATATAATCAATAGCCAAATATGTTAAATTAAACATGATTTGTTTATAACTCAGCATTGTGAGATAACACTGCTGATATTTATCAGGTCAAATAATATCAAAGAACTTTCTTGGCATATAGTCAGAACCAGTCTTCTCTGAAATCATGAGTCTGTCTTATACCTGGAGACTAAGAGCAACTCAGAAAAATATATTGCCAAAAGTTTCATCTGTATGAAGTTCATAAGATAATTTTTTAGACACTGGCTGGATGTAGTCTTGCATGTCATATATCATTTTGGAACTCTTTGTGCTTAAGATAAAAAATAGCTGAAATGAATCATTGCTATAGAATGAGAGGAGAGAGCTGAGAAAACTGGAAAAGGATGTGTAATAAATTGTGCTTTAGTGACACTGAACATTAAATTTTTTTCACTGACTCTCATAAGTGCGTAAATAAGCTTGTTCTCAAATACTTGCTGCTGATTTGTAACTTTATTATTTTCCATTTCACCTGTTAGTAGTCTTTTACTACAGAGTTGTTTCTACTTAATTTACATACACAGGAGTTTCTGTGCTTTTGGGAAAAAAAAATGAAATAAAATAAAAGGAGTTTTCTGTAGTTTCTAATGTAAGTTTTCCACATTACTACTAGCCAAAGTTAAATTCACACCAGCTTTCAATGCCTGTGGGCTGGGGTTTCATCACATGAGGTCTTCTTGACAGAATGTGAGGAATTCAAAATGGATGAGTCTCCCTGCTGACTGGACTTTTGCAACTTTTGTTCAATAGGATTATTTTAGTTCTGAGAAGATGTAGACTCACTGTGCAATAAATTACAAGCTTTTGCATCATCTCTAAGAAACTAAAGACCTTTTGTGGAACTAGTCACATGATTTTCAAAGTGTAGTGTTGTTCTGTAGGGAAATAATCTGCAATACCACAGGTACTTAACTATTCTGAGATAAACTGAGTAACAGTATTGACTCAAAAGAAGAAAATCCCGCTTCGGTGCCCTACTTAGTGCTTACAATCTACAGAATTTGGACCAAAGCAATAAATAAAAGAGTAGTACAAGAACAGGAAGTTTGAAGGTGCCTGGTAGTTCTTTCTTACAATTTCAGATCTCTGAGCAAGAGACAGTTTTGGGATGGAGCCAACAAGTCCTTGACTTAGATCCCTTAACTAATCCAAACTAGTGTAGCTGCAGTGACATGAGAGGAGAAACACTTATTGAGAATCTGGCTCTTTCTGAGCAAACAATGTACCTAGTGGGATGCTAGTGCTGTCTGTGCTGCTGTGCACCACAGGGCTGGGTGAGCTGTGATGAGGGTATTTGTGCTTGAAGGGAGTCGGGTTTAAATGAGGATCATAGGATGGCAACCAGTAAGTGCATTAACAACAAATTTTCTAAGGCTTTTGAGTCCTAATATCAGCAATTCCCTTTCCTTAGGAAGTAGATAGAAGAGAAACAGAGGATGCTTTAAGATGATATGTACCCTTAACGGTCTTGGGACTTCATAAGCTCCCAGAACGTGATCCCAGCATGAACTCAGCAATACAGGAAGCCTGACGCCATCACATCTAAACCATGTCTTAGAAGGGAAACAAGGCAGTCTGCTGGAAAAAGAAGTTTGCTATGTAACTGCACCTACAAGAGCAGCTTTGGTATTTGGTTAGCTCAGGAGCGTATTTCCTTGGCACCCTGTTGGAAAGAGTTAGGCCAGCAGAATTCCTCGCGAACCCAAGACATGAATCACATTCGCAGTATCTGAGGGAAATACTAATCTAGTACAAAGTTCTTCTCTAATTAGAAAGCACTGGTAGAATGACAGATTATGGCAAATTCATACTTGGCCCAACATCTTATAGAACCATCCAAGGGAATGTTGCTTGTACCAAATCTTTATAAATTTGCATGTTTATCATGGCCCCCTGTAGTTCATCAGAAGAAAAAAATGAGCACAGTACACAGCACTGTGTCTTTAATGAGTCTTCAGGTCATTTTTTGCGCCTTGAGTGGGGAGTGGAGCTGTGCAAAGCACCTCATCAGCCCCAGCCAAGAAGGCACCTTCATATAACTGAGAATTGGAGAATCATCTTAAAGCTAGGGATTAGATCAGGATTAAGCATAAAATACTTGATACAAATTCAACACACCTAGATCCTTCTCTTTTCCTTATCAGCTCTCTAAACCATTTCTTACCTGAAGCAGTCTAAATGCTGGAGCCAGGTTAAAATTGTAGTTTTGGATGCCTTCTAGAATGGTGAGGTAGGTAAGAAGGGAGATGAGACATTGTGGAAATAGTTTCTTTACCAAGATAAGGTTGTAGTGAGAATAGCATGTCTGACTATACCCATAATGAAAAACATGCATTGAAATAGATGGAAAATATGTAGTTTTCCAGCTAACTCAAAGCCATTTGTGCATTCAGCATGGAAAACTATGTTGAATAAAAACTTCAAAATGGAAACAAGGTACATTTCCGTATTAGTAGCTAGGGTCTTTTTAATATTAGAGAGAAGCAGAAGAGAGTTTTTCTTGGATGTGTTTAAGCAGATGTTTGAGCTGCTTCTGAAGTGACTGATCCTTGCTTCCTCACTACTGCTGCTTTCCAGTATGTTCCATCCACATTCTCTATGTCAGCATCAGATATATGACTTTGTGGGAACTTGGACCAGCTGAGAGATCTGGCTGAAAATTAATCCTGTAGGCATAAACATATCTGGCTCCTTATGTGTCTGCAGATGTGTTGTGCTGATGGATGGGCAACAAGAATAGGGCTACTGGCTCAGGAGCTCAAAAAGCGTAAGGTTGTCCATGCAAGCTGCAACATGGCTTGGATGCAGAAATTACATCTTAAGTAGTCTCTGGAAATTATATCCAGAAGTAGGATACTCAGTACCTATATTTCAATTACTGCCCATATTTAAATTCTCAATCAAAAGATGATTATGTCACTTGATGATCAAAATTTTTGTCCTAGTTCTTTCTCCATAACGTTATGGAAGAAATCTTCTTGGCATTCAAACAGTTCACTGAACAAGAGCTGAAATGTGTTGGCTGTGACTGCATTCACTGATATTCTAATTGACTTTTATTATGCAGTCAATAATATGGATCCATAGTGCATGATGCATAGCCTTGTTAAGCATTCATTCCACACCCTCTGATCGCACTAAAGATGTAGGTACAGTGAGTGTTGTGATGTGCATTAGATATGATCAGTGTGAGGATATAAAAAAGACATTACTCTGGCACAAGAAAATGAGGCTTTTGGCTTGGTACCCAAAAGATTTTTATTTCAAAATAATGAATTTGGAATGGTTCTCCATGTCTTTTGTGTCCTCTTCTTGTTTTTTTTAATACAAACTCAACTTGTGTTTTCGAGTGTTTTACCTTAACTGCTTCAACTAGGAATATTTTTCTATTTGTTAGCTTGTTTTTCATTTACAACAATGAGTCATTTCATGCAATCGCAGGCTTCAACAAGTTGTGGCTTTTTGGAGCACTCCACCGCTTAATGTAATGATATGAACTTTCCATATTGAACTTTACATAATATTTAAACCAGTTTTACAGTCGTGGTTCATAATAAGTTTAACAATGAGGCCTTAATCCTTTTGCACCAATGAAAACTTTGAAACTTTTCTTGCAGAATTTCAGTTCTGGACTTTGCATATTGGCTAAATCTGTCACCAAAAAAGAAATAATTGGTTGTAAATGGGATAGCAGTATGGTTAAAAAAAAAAAAAAAAAAAAGATTAACAGAAAACTCATTGCTAAGGTGATAAGAAAACTTCAGTTTGGGAATGCAGAAATGGAGAGAAGTATGCAGGCTTTTTGAGCCCTTCTTGTCATGAGCTTCCATAACTTGGTTTAAAGTCTCCTGATATTTCAGCAAAAGGATTTTCAGATTAACTGTTTCTGTTTTCCTTTCGTCTTTGAAGGGAAGTATCAGTAAGTTGCTTTGATACTGACAGACTAACAATTAGTTGCTGCTGCCAGATACGTATACTGTAAAAAGAAAAGCCAGAAGGTTCTTACAGGAAGGTTGATTGCCTAATGAAAACAAATGACTCCTGTGTATTTCAGGTCTGAATGCTCAGGTGACTTATAACTTGAGCAACGGATTTCTTTAGCACCTGTTTCCAGTCTATGGTACTGAAATGGTATTTCAGGGAGGCATATGAGGACAAAATATTGGAGCCCCTCACTAATTGAAGGAAGGCTGAAGGCTCTCTTGTGATCACAAGTACTCATTAAAGGCAGGCCCACCAGGTCTTTAGTCTGTAGAAGAAAAATCACCAAGAGGGTCCATAGCCAGATATGTATCACATCCTTTTTTTTTTTTTTTTTTTTTTTAAATTAAAGTATTTAGTATTAATTAAATATCAATTATATACAGATGGTGCTGTAATTTTTTTCAAACTTCTAATCCATGCAGAATCAGTGGAACTACGAAATTATAATTTACTTTTCTACAGTAGAGATAAGCATCTCATTTTCAATTTATTCCATAAACTTCTGAAACACAACTTTGATATAATCTTTTCTCACAATGTGGTAAATATATGCAACCCCATCGTTTTTGCCCCCTTTTTAATACTCAGAACTCATAAATGATGATTTATTTTCAATGAAAAGCATGTGGTTGGGCCAGATGCTCAACCAAAATGACTCCCAGCAGGCTGGCTATACAGGTTAACTCAAGAATAGATGGGTCTAAACTTGCACAGGAAAAAAAAAAAAAAAGCCATAATTCAAGATGAGTCTGCTATGTCTGAAGGGCAGTAAAGTATGAAAAAGCAGGAAACTGATCATTTTGGTGGTATAGCTTTTAAGTATGAGGAACACATTATGTGCCTTCTCTGTATTGTGGAGTTATTAAAATGTGTATAATTTATTTAGTAAAGGCGAAAATGTAATCAAATAATAGTATTTTTAATAACTGCATTAAACTTTTTTTTTTTTTTTTTTGCATCTTTCTGGAAGGAAAATCCGTATTTTCCTATGCCCTTTCTATTCAACACATTCTATTTAATTTCTTGTCTTAAAACATAGCAGTGACTAGCACTAACATCAGGACGTTTAATCTAACATTTTTAATGATTATTTAAAAGCCTATTGCATAATCCCTCTACCTCACTGCTATAGCCTGGGGGTAGGTTGCAGGTAAAATGTTTTCCTGCTGAAAAGTTTGATCTGCACATTTGTTTTAAGCTTTTAGAAATGTCTAGATAAGACTGTAGAAAAGGTGGATTTGTTTCTGTTTTTGTAGTTGGCTTTTCATGCTTGCTGATTAGCTATAATGTATGTATTTATTGAGTTGAGATGTTTTTGCACCCAACATTTGCTTCTGGCTGCTATGGGCTGCAGCATTATCTTGTATCCGTCCCATGAAAGAATGAATCTTCATTTTTGTGTAGTCGTATTTACAGTTCACAAATTGACCTCACAAAATGTTACTGGTAATTAACAAAATCTCTTCTGTTCTCTGACACCAATCTGCTAATGTAAAAGATATTGTCCACTTCGAGTGAAGAGCTTCCTGGTACCATTAACGTAAGGAAGCATTTTTGTGCTCAGTCTCTTTCAGGAATAGGCATACATAAAGGAATACATAAAGGAAATGCCTTAATTATTTACAAACATGAGAAGATGCAATAAAAAATGAGCTCAGGTGCCCTTTGCATTTATAGTTTCCTTGTTCTTTTGCTCAAAGTGGTGACTAGTAGCTCAAATACAATATTGGTTTTATTTTCTATAGTACGACAAAGCATTTGAACCAAACATTTTTGTCAGGATGCCTTGTGGAAGTCTTTTGTTTTCTATACTCCCATGTGAGATATTTAAAGGAATTCTTCTAGTGATAGATTAGGTATCTCCAGAGTGCTAGTGTCTTTATAGTTTGTATAACCTAGTATCAACCTTGTTTGTTTTCACAAGACTGTATTACCGATGAAGGTCCACTCCTTCATTACTGGGAGATTCGTAATAAAGTTGTCAAAGTTTCTCTTGGTTTCAGCAAGCGGACAAATTGACGAAGACAAGGTAATTGTCTTAAGCCCTAAACCAAACCAGATCTATTGCTTCAGGTCCAGCATAGCTGTGCCAGTTACAAGGCAGAATCACTGTGAGACTGCAGAGAGCACAGTGCTCTGACAGGGTGGCTTATATAATTGGACAAAGGTGGTTGCCCAGTTTAATCCTCTATCCTAGATTTATCCTCTATTACCCTTAATTCATATCCTTCATTCCTCCTTTTCTCCTTCATACTAAGATTCTAGCCAGCTGCCACTAATTTTTATCCTATGTACTATCTGGAGACATCTGTTAAAAAAATTGTCACATCAAGTGTCACATCCACATTGGTAATGATTTCTTTTATTTTGGAAATTTAATTAAACTGAAAAGGAGAGATAGTGTAAGTCTTGAATGAGTATTATGAATACACAAACAAATTTATATGAATTGTTTTTAGTATTAGTTTCCTTTTCACTACAATCCTTTTTAAGCAGATGTAGCAGTAGAGTCCTCCAACAGTCTACAAATGCTAAAGGTCAGTGCAGAAAGTCAAGCCATTTTCAACAGCTGGTGATCTTATAAGAACTGCTGATGACATTTTACAGTTGAGGAGTAGTAAGGGATTCAATAATTCATTTTCATTATTCCTCTAAAAGGGAAGTCTTCCATATTACAGAGTAGTCCCAAAGTATTCTCTTGCAGTATAATTGAAAAGGAAGAAAAAATACAGAGAATGTGATAAATGTTGAGTATTTAAGTGAATGAGAAAAATTTTAATTTTTTGAATTTTTAATGAGAGTCTGGAGCGTCAGTGTGGGTTATGTAAGAAAGGAAGCCAAGGAAATAAAATCTAACTGAAAAAACTTTGCTGGTAGGCTAATTTGGACATAAATCATTAGCAGCTTCAAATAAGACTGGCTACCCTTGTACACTGGAAAAACCAAATGAACAACTTCGTAAAGATTATATTTCTATTTCATAGAGGACATATACCTGCTATTTGCAACTAAGACTCATCTTCAGATTTCTGGGAATCTTGAGGAGTTCTTAGATGATAAAGTACTGGCTGTATTTATTTATAATAATTTTGTCTCATTTGGGCCAGAGAAATACATAAATTGAGGTGCAGTAAGATTTACAGACAATAATCATTATAGAATACCTGTGCCAACTTCTTCATTGTGCCATTCACATAAACACTGCTAAGAAGTTGAGGTATTGTTCCACTTTATGTCTGGCAGAATAGATATGTTGGACAGACGGCTAAAGAAATACTGTAATTTGTTAGAGACTCTTTTACAGATAACTTCAGGAGCAGGTTGAAGAACATAAAAGGTAACACTGCTTTATATGAAGTTTATGCCATGCTGAAGAGCTGTGGTTTAAATGTACCATAGTTTGATGATGGAATGTTTTTTAAAACCACTTAAGTACTCTGAACACACCTTTTCCTATTGTGTACAGAATACAATTGTAGTCTACAGTACAAAGTAATTAATGCATTCATTTCTTGGTTCAGCTGAATGTTTGGGATGATGAAGAGATGCTTTTCTCAGAATAACCTCCCAGTAAAGCTATATAAACACACAGTACATGCTCCCTATGAATTTTGCAGCTCAAATGTATTCAGAGGCAACTGTCAAATCTCAGTTCCACCTTCCCTTGCTTGACTCTTTGGTTACTGCAGGGTGGATTACACCGGTAATCTCTGCGTGACTACCTGCTGTATGTATCTGGTTACAGATAGTAACTTATCTGACCCCAAAATTCAAAGAGGAAAACAGCAACCTTTTTGGATGGTAGCCAATGTTGTATACAAGCTTGTAGTAACAACTAGAAAAGCATAAGTAGTGTAAATTGTACTTACAGTATTACAATCAAAAGGGTTGAAGTATTTTCAATACAGAAAGAAATATTTCTAAGGCACTGGAAAAAGGAGCTGCCAGCAGGTGCTGGGAAGAATGGGTTTGTCTGTGGCCGTCTGGAAATGTGCCACACCTTGCCTTTTGGGTGGTGTAGCTGGACCTGTCTTGTCCTTGCATATCTGTTGGATCTATGGAGGGCATTTCATTTGAACTGATGTCTACATAGTCCTATGTGTTCTCCACTCCAAAAACTAACTTTGAGTGTATTTGGCTGAAGAGTACTTCAATGCATATTCATGTTCAATGCAATATTCAGTGGCTTCTTAAAGGAATTAAGGGGCTACAGAGCCCAAGGGAGATACATCAAAATGCCTTTTATCTGTGAAGCACACTATCACTGTGTCTGTTGATAATACAAAATTTAGGCAACTTTGATTTGAAGACAATTTCCAGCTTTTCTTCAGGGGCGGTAAGAGTGATGGCAGCCTAGAGGAAGGCATGCAAACCACAAGATAGGTTTTTCATTTAACAGCCTACTTATAGCAACTTTATGATTTTCTTCATAATTAAAATCTCATCTCTGAAGAACAAGTAACTTCTGAAAAGCAGCAATATTGTACCTTGCTAGATTTTGTCATTCAGAAAAGAAGTGTTTATATGTCTAACATGAATTATGATTTGTTTAGGAGAGTGTTACTCCTGGCTTCTATGATTTAATGTGATTAGCCTTTCAGAAAATGAAAGCTATATTTTAACAGCTCAAAAACATGATATGTAGTGTGTGGGACATATACAGTGTAATTATGAAACTAATGAGGGGTTGCTTACCAATGTGATTGGTGAAGATCTGCTCCAGTAGCTCCTGTTAATGAACTGTCTGTCTATGCCAGTGCTCTGCTTGGAAGAGTTTATGTACTGGGCAATTGGTTAAAGCAGAGTGAGAATCTCCTCATGATGCTATAAACGCACTGGTTTTTATGGTAGTTATACTTGCCTTCAAAACTAGCTTGACAGAAAATGATCTCTCCTCTAATTCATCCTTGAGAATTCAAACACAGCTAGCATTAACTAGTGGCAGCTGCAGTATTAAGAGGAGTAAAGAAAGGTGCAGTGTTGTCACAGAAGCAACAGAACCTTATTCGTGATCCAGCCTATGACCGCAGCAAGATAATATGTGGTGACAGTGCAAAAACTGGCGTGTTTGTGGGTGATAGAACACAAACACAGCATACCAGTGATCCATCTGTACCATCTCTGACAAACAAAAGGTACTTAAGGGAGCACAAGATAAAGACTGTGATGAATCATTATGGAGTTAGTTGACTGTAATTTCTTCCTAGCTCCAGCAGTTCATGGTTCTGCCTTCTTGCTTGCACACTAATGCAGCCCTATTGATCTCACTCACTCCAGTTTAGCTATTAGCAGCTGTTTGGCAGCAGAAGTGTTTGATTGCACTTCAGTTATAGGCCACTGGTTCTGATTTAGAGATTTAAATATCATAAGTGATTATCAAGTCTGACGTGTGCCACCGTAAACTTGACCCTTTTACAGTAAAAACAACATACCTGGCTGCAAATTGTATGGCAGCTTTAGGAGGATTAAAAGAAACAGATTTTATGCAGAAATTAATATGGAGTTAAACTACCATCTGTAAGTAGTCTGAAAGCCATTATGTTGTTCTTGAATCCATATGCATCATTCTGTCCTGAAAATTTATCCTCTGAAGGTGCTAGAAATTTCGGTATTAATGATTTTAGAAGGTTTAGAAGGGAAAATACTCATCTCAAGATTCTTCTGCCTTTTGGACATGGTGGGTATTCGTCCATGTTAAATGACCGTAATGAGAAACTTAAATAGGCAGATTAGATAGGCAGGATGAATCCATGGATTTCTTAACCATCAGCTGTAACTGATGCTAAAGCACTTGAATCATCAATTTCAGGTTATGTACTTTTCTTCATAACTGCGTTTTAAGGGGGTTGTATTTTTGTTGTAGTTGTTAAATGAAAGCCTAAATAATAGTATTTATTTATTTTGCTAAATTTCAGTTCCATGGCAAATTTGTATACATTTGAATTAAATGCTAAATTAATGACAGAATTTGGCATTCTCATCTGAGGATATACTACTTGGAACCAAAATTAAAAGGAAATTGGATTGCACAAACCATTTCAATTATTGAGTAATGGAACTTGCAGTGTTCTTTTTCCCTACTGAAAAAAAGATGTATGTTACCCATTAAATAAAAAGCAGCAAGAACCTTCCTTATCATTGAGGAGAATAGTATCCACTAGAAGTTAAAGACTGGTTAATGCACTTATCTTAAATAGATTTCTGCTAAAGTCATTTTTACTTCTGGATTTGTTATCTGTCAAAAATTGCTGATATATTCAGTTGTTCTGAGGACCAAACTGAAGAATGTGTCAGGCCACTGGAAATAATCCAATACCAACATTACAAGAAAGCATCAAAATTGAAAATTAATACATTGTATTGAATTGTTCTATAGGGAAAAAGAATTGGGGTAGTTGAATGATTTTCTCACATTATGGATGCTCCATTCCAAGCCAGAGCTGAGAAGTGTTGGCAAAGTATGGGTGCTTCCAGTGCCAGTAATGCTTCTAGTGTTGGAGTATGTTACATTTCAGTCTTTATGGGTCCACATTCTGTTATCTTATAAAGGCAAAGCTGCCCCCAGCACTGATGTGTTAGTGTCTGCAGAGCTGATAGGTTCTTTCATGCAAGCTGCCAGAACACAGCTTAATCCTTTGAATTTCACTGAGTTAGTAAGAAACACCTTATATAAGAAGGACTCTTTATGGTCTTATTTTTAAAGGTTTTAAATAATAATGGACTTGAATTCTTCGGAAGTTTTCAAAGAAGAAAATATTACTGAAAAATGTTTTTAATGCAGTTTTCTCTTTTTGATTTCACTCAAAAGTGAGAATTTTAAAGGATTTTTTTCTTCAGGACAAAACAATTTATTACTAGGGTGAATATATTCCTTCCCTGTCCTCTGCTTCTGCCCTGTGCCTGGGATGCTGTCTCCAGCCTGAGCCTGTCTACTCCCTGTTGCTTCCCTTGTGCTTCCTTACCACAAGCCCTGCTGTTCTGGTGGTTTGCAATTACCCATGCAAAGCATTAAATGGCAAACATCTGTCTTTATGGGGACCCTCTGCCACAGGCATCCTCCTGAGGTGTCCTTTCTTCTCCTCTTCCGTGTTTTCCAGTTCCAACGAGGCTGCCCACCTTCATGAGCCTGGCTATCTCCAAAGGCCCGGGCTGTCTGGAGAGAGGCTAAACAAAATAGTAGCTTTTGCCTACTTACATTCACTTATATTTAAAAAAAAACAAATCACAAAAGAAATGCGAAGCTGATTGCATCTGTTCTCAGAGGCAGCAGTTAACATTGATGGAAGTGAAGGACTTAAGCAATTACTCATCATTGGAAGCTGTAGAGGTTTTGTACAGAACCATCATCATGCTTGGTCCTGCTAGGAAGAAAAATGATCATAAAAATAAAAAATAAACATGAAAAATAAAGAATGGGAAGTTTATGGGGTGTCTGTAAGTTGTGTACACATGTGCCGTGAGCAGAATTAAGACTGCATTACAGAGAGTAGCGGTGACTATCTGTCACAATAGAATTAATTACTTAGCTTTAATTAAGGCTTCTGACACTTTAGAGACTGAATTTTTTGATGGTCTAGTTGGTTTCTTTATAAGGCCTAAATATTTTCCCCTGTATAAATCTAACTTCTCGACATGCACACTGCTTGGCCTGAGCCCCGCAGGGGGACGTGCCCCCAGCGCAGCTCTCTGCCAGGCCCTCTCCTCCTTTCAGGGCTCCTGCTTGCCCTCACGGAGCTGCGCCCTGTGGTGCTGCAGCAGTGCTGTTCTCACTGCCTTTCTGGGCTCTTAATGCCCTGCTCCCCCTTTTACACCAGCTTTTGTCAGTTTCTGTTTTGCAGAGTTTTACCAGCAGCAATTGCAGTATCAAAAGCAGAATGTGAAACTGAGTTCATTTACACAGATATTAATCTAGAGTTTCTGTGTTTAAATGAGAGCCCTGGAATTGTATCTAGGCAAATGAAATCAGGTTCTGCTGCATTAAACTGAGTGGTGCAGGCAGTTTGATAATAGCTTTCCTTTACTTCCTACAACAGAGAATGAGGAAGCTGGGAAGCCTAATTGCACAATAGTAGAAAATATGGTGTGTATGAATTGCCATGCAGAGTTCACTCTAAGTTGTTTACTTATGTAACTTGGCATCCAAAACTAACGTTTCCTTCTTTTGTATCTTTGCTTTGTCCTCTGGATGAGATAATGCTGTTTTAAGTACATGAGCTAACCTCTTGTCTTTCTAACAAAAGGGTAAAAAGATTTATCATTAAAAAAAAGAGTGTAAACGAATATTGCTCATCATTTTAATCATAGGTCAGGTCATCAGATCTGCCGTATTTTGGCACAGCCATATGCCACTTAAAACTAAGTGCTTCTTTTATGAATTAATAAGTGCACTTGCTAATTCTGTTCTTCTTTGTGAGGGCAAAAGTACATTAAACGTTTCAATCAAATCAAATGAATTTATATTTTGAATTATTGCTAGACTTTTGACAATGACTGATTTGATTACTCTGGTTTCACAAGTCACCTGAAGAGTTAGATATTTTGGAGGATTTACTTTAATGAATATGTATCTTTAGTTTATAATCTTCTGCTTATTGGTAAATTATCTTTCCATTCCTCTTGCTGTTGTGTCACTGAAAATGAAAGCATTGATGTAACAGCAAACAAATGCAAAAGGTGGAAAATGTGGTTTTCTCAGAGATCATTTATTGGCAGAGTTGGATTTGGTAGCACAGTTGTTACAGGTCCTGATGTTGCCTTTGATCCTAACTTGGCCTTCTTGGAGCTTGTGATATGATTAAAAAAGAAGTAACACCAGTGTCTGCAATTCAGCTTAATTTATGCTTCTGGTCAGGCTGCGACAGCCATCAGAACAACAGCCCTGAGTGATTTTACCCTGCTTGACATGTTCTGCAAAATCTCACTATGGGTCTCCAAGCAAATAATAAGGAATCTGCCAAACTCACAGTCAAGTGACTTGAAATAAAAACAAGTGTTTAAATTAGTAGTTCAGAAATGTGTCTTAGAAAGATGAGAGATCGTATTGATGCAGGGTAGTAGCTTTCAGGCCACAGCTTCTTCTCAATAGCAGAAACAAATCTGTGATCCATTCCAGGTTAACACTTTATTCCAACCAATCTGTCTCAAAAGCCAGAGAATCCAAAATTAATAATCTCAGATATATGCAGACTTGGAACTAAAACTGTTTTCTCTTGGCTGCAAGGCCCCCATGTTCTAACCCTACAGCTTGTCTTTCTGCATAGGAAATTGCTGAATAGGTGTTTTTTGTTTGTTTTGTTTTGTTTTTTTCTCTCCTCCCTGTGGAAGAAAGTTTTCCTTGGAGACTAAATTAGCTGTACAAAATGAGGTGTTTCAAAAATGACACTATATCAGGAATTTGAAATTTTTCTTTTCATTTCTGATGCAATAAGTATTCATGTGACCACCTACCACAACGCTACACTATTTTGAAAAAATGTGCCAAGATTTTGAACTCAATTTTCCAAAAGGTTGGAGAATTTTTACTCTGTTATTACAGTTTCCCTGAATGAGGCCTAAATAACCACTGTCAATTTTCCTTATGTGGACTTCTACCAGGAGCTTCAGCCCCCTGTTTTTACCCCTACTTTTGTGATGGCCTGGGGATCTGTCTGCATTCACACACCTGACTGGAGAGTCCTTAGTTGCCCTGTGTTGCTGTCTGTTAAAATAGTCTTTTTGAGAAGCTGGGCTGGCACGGATCCAGAACGAAAGAGCAAAAAGCTGCTGAATATCATCTCTTTTTGTTTACTGCACTGCTGAAATGGCACCTAAGCTTTTCTGTTCTTTTTAGAATCTAGTGTACTGTTGTCCTCAAGAATTCCCTCAGGAATTCTTGCTCTATTGATATTTTATTATGGAAAGCAATACTCCAGATATCCCATCAGTGAGCACAAGTACTCCTTTTACTATCGTGATCATTTGTCTTGACTCTTCAGTGGGATTTTAGCTGTAGTGATTTGCCTGACTTAAAAATTGATGACTTAACTGAAAACAAAAGTTGTATAACATAGATGACTATTTTCTTGCGATTCAATTTAAACTGTTAATGGTACATGGAGTCCAATTCAACGTAATGTTTAAGACTAATTTCACATATGCTTAGCCTTGGCATAAAATCAGGCACATGCTCAAATGATTTCCTTAATTAAAGCTTTATAGTGGGGCTTCAAAAATACTTTAAGTACCTTTCTTGAATTTTATGAGCTTTTTTTCCCTTCAGTTTGGCACAGAGTAAAGTTGAGATATTGCAAATGAAGTAGGATTGGTGGAGATGGGGGCACCAAGTTGGCAAGCATGCATTCATTAAAAACAGATTAGCTAAAAACAGACTCTGATAATTCCGTAATCAAGACTCACTACACAGAACCTTGGAAATGTTAAACGTGCTGTAAATAAATAGATGATTAATTTCCTTTATTACAGTATTTATGCCTTACTGAGAAACTGCATTTCTCCTCAAGGATCGTTTTCTTATTATTTTAATACTGCACCTCCTTTGTGGCTTCATGATGTGCAAGAAATAAAGAGATAATTAATAGTATGAAGGCAGTTAGCCCTCTGAGGGAGAGAACTTGAAAACACAGCCGCATGCTTGCAAGTAAATACTGCAGCAAATTCCAGATGCTGCAGGTGAGGGCAAAGCATTCCTTTAGCCCACTTTATGCCTAAAATCTTGCTGGTGGAACAGAGGGTGAATGGAAATCTGCATACAGCGAAGATTGATACTTTATACCACAAAGGGGCTTTTTAGCTTCCTTCCTAATAAATTTGATTAAGTTTCTCGAGAAACATGTGAGGTGGAATGAAAAGGAGGGAGGAGTGTTTTGTATGAGAGATTTGAAAAGATTCATTACTAGAGATTACGCTTAATGAAATGCATCCTGAGTGTGAAGCTGTGTGGTTGGTGTGCTTGATACATACAAATTAAATACTCTCCTGGAAATATACTAATAAAAAACAATGAATTAAACATCAGGGCCAAGAGATTTTGGCTTATTAATACATTGTAACCCTATTTAGAGGATTCCAATGTACTGAATGTGCATGTTGCCAGTAAAATAATTAGAGTGGAAATTTTGCATCCAGCAGAATATCAAGTATATTAAATATCAAAGTTTAATAAAGATTTAAAACTCTATTAAAAGTTAGGTAAAAGGATTAGTGGTGGGAAATGTTAGACAGTTTTATGGTGTTTAATGTAACTAACCTCTGGAAAATGAAACTTAGTGTTCAAAATCAGTGTTCTGAAAAACACATATCAAGGAACACAAAGCTGTTCCTCTTTAGCTGTGACGTAAGTATATATTAGATTTTTTTTTTAATAATGAGTAATATTCTCAGTGGGAACTCAGGAAAGCCATAGTACCACAGGCAGCCTTTCCCCATGTTCACAGTTACACAGCCCACGTCACATAGCAGGCCACACGAGAGTAAGTTTAAGAGCCACTAATGCTGCAGAATTCTCTAGGCAATTCTAGGCTACAATTTTCCAGCTTTTGCAAAGTTCTACTCCTACAGCAAAGTACTCATGTGGCTGACCTCTGCGTGGACCTCAGAATCTGTATTTTGGCCGGTACACATTTTTGCTGGCATGGAAGACCCAAGTGCATTGGGCTGGCCATGAGTTTCTTTTTGCTGTTATTTGTAGCTGTATGTGCTGGTTGTTAGATCGCTTTGAAGGCGCTGCATCATGTTTTTATTCCTCTAACTTCTTCCACTAACTGGATTACAGCTGGCAGTTGTCACTCCTACACTTGTTGTCTTTGCAACTTCTCTTTGCCGCACAGACATTGCCTGTTTGAGTCTCAATCCTGACTGACCTCTGGCTCCTGACCATGCAGTGAAGTGATGTTCAGAACGTTTTCTGCTGACACATCTCACTGATCAGACAGCCTGTCTCATGGAGAAGACCCTTTTAATCAGTTCTGGTAACTGCTGTTGCCTGTATTTAGGGCGATTCTAAATAGCAATTCCTATGCATTCTTAAAAGTGTGGGCAGTTGGAGGATGGACCTTTTACTACAACTCTTTGGAATGATGCACCATTTTACTTTTTTTTTTTCTTAGATTTTTGGCAGATTTGAAAACTGAAGTTGTGTGTTTTAGCAAGTTTTCCTTGTGACTGAATGCAGAAATTGGGGAGAGTTAATAATTGTCACTGAGGAATATAGCCTCTCTGAGCAAAGTATTGCTGGTCTGGAGATGTTACAGAAATGAAAACAGAATGAAAACATGAAGGAGGCATTGCAAGGAAGGATAGGATTGCAATTCTTGACAGAAAATTGCAGAAATGGAGATGAAACAGACGTAGGGAAGAGGATTCTGAGAACAAAGTACCAATGTTAAATGTAATAAGAGCAGGGCGATGGAAGGAAAGTACTTGCAGAAAAGTTTAAAAATAAGGAGAATTTTATAGCACAGAAATCTAAGAACTCTGTATTTATTAAGATAGTGCAACAAAGCGTCTTTTAAGCAGCATTCCTTCTACTTTTAAAATTATCAATTCTCTAATTTTTAGAATCTTACTATTTTTTAAATTGTTATTATTTTTAATTCCTTTTTTTGGAGGCCTAATGAACATTCTAACTTAAAGTTACTCTAGCTCATAATAATGGATGTTCATGATTCTAAATGGACCTAAAATGAACTTATAATTGTGACCCTCCTAACTTTTCAGAAGCTTTAATCAGCATTTATGAGGAAGTAAAGCTATTTTTGTCCCTGTAATAGAATGCATGATATAATAAAGTTCCTTGGGGACACAGTTACTAAAATTTGAGGTTGTAGCAGCAAAACTCAAGTAGAGGGAATTAATTTAGACCCGGTCAGGACATAATCATAGCATGAACTGTGCATCTTGGCAAGGCTATGTGGATGGGAATAGGTAGCAATGACTGCAAGAAATTGGCCCTAAAACAGCACCGTCAGCTCTGAGAAATCCCCAGGCAGAGGTTTAGGGAAATGAAAATGTGTTGCTGGCAGGAATACTCATCAAAGTGGAATTAAGGTGCATTGTTATAAGAATAGAAAATGAGCTTTTGAAAGAAGCACCGCTGGAGTTCCAGCAGCACCGTGCTGTTTACTGAAACAAGAAAGCCTCAAATGAAGTTCTAGAAGTTGTCTGGGTGCCAACTCTATTATTTTCTAACTATGTTTGACATAGTAGCATTTTGATTAAACCTCCCCTATCAGTTTCCAAATACTTGCCTTTAAACCTTTGTTTCCATTCCTATTTCCCAGACACATCTCCAAATTCTTCACTTTGGAAACATGAGTATTTTCAGCAGATAATGATGAAATCAGGAAAAGTAATTAGAGAGTCTTCACTTAAGAACAGTCAAAATTTTCCAGTCTCACACTAGAGAACAAGAGTTTAAATTGCAAACTTATGTTAATGTTATTTTCTAGTGCATACTATTAGCAAATTTGTACCGAAAGATAAACATCACTCATCAGCACTTGGTATGTTATTAAGATTATTTATGTATTTAAAGGTGAAAAAAATGTATTTATTTCCTCATTATTTTCGTAATTGATAGCATTTACACTATAAACAGAAATTTTAACACCGAAAGAAGATAGAAGTCTGAAAATGTATTAAGAAGACTGACTGACTCAGGAGATTCCTTGTGTTCATTAACATTCTTGATTTAACTGTGTTAGGAGATCTAAATATATGGACTGCATAAATAAATAAATACATGAGTTATAGAGATGATACCTCATCAGTTTGCACTTGTATCTGTATTTGGGCTTAACGCAGCAAACTGAAGTTGTCAGAAGGAATTAATAATTTCCATACCTCAGCTAGGTAACCCAATTTTTTTAAAATTGTTTGAAAAGTATCCCATTTGCTCTCCCTTTTCTGAAATGAGTCCTCTGCATTGTAATGAAAGGAACACAAAGTGTTCAGAAAGACAGGTTTCTGATCTCAAGTTGGTTCACTGACTGCAGTAAGAGACTCTAAATGCCCACCAGCTTTTTCACTGATGGGGATACTACATGATTTAGCACAACACTTTCTGTTTCCTTTGGTGTACAGAGGATGGCAGCTCAAAATAGAAAGAATCAGCTTTGAATCTGCTGGGTTGCTCCCAGTATGATCCTATTGCAGAGGATGAAGCTGCTGAAACTGCTTTGTTTCACTCTTCCCCCTTTCTCTAGAGTGTCTTCAGCCTCTGGCAACAGAGAAAGCTGAGAGTACACAGAGCTGATTTTCCCACCATTAGAATGCAGTTCTTTTTGCTTCATTTTCTTTGCCAAAGTTAGGAAGAAATTGTGCGTATCAGCCTGAAGTTTCCCCCTGTCTGTAAGGAGCAATGAATTCTGTGTATTTTTATGTGTATGTGTATGTAAGCACTGTATATATTTCTCTCCTTCCATATACAGGATCTGTAGCAAAAACTAAGAAATCTGGCTATTTTTAAAGGGTGACAAAGATTGCTCAGAGTCATATTTAAGCTGAAAATGTTAAGGTTTCATTTACAGTGATTTCCGCACTCATCCCTGAAGTTACAATTCATGACTTTCCTAACATACTGTTTGTACTGTAATACTCGTAGCATGCCTCTGTAGTCTTGCATGGTACTTTTGGCTGAAACAGATAAACTCAGTCCTGTGCTGTGATTGACTTTTTTTTTTTTTTGTTACGTCACATTAATACACTTAATTTCAGTTGGAGTTTTCCCTTTTTTGCAGCCTTCCACAAAAGATAGTTTTTGCAATATTCACTCTTGCTTTGAACACCTCTGTAAGAGTTGTTTTGTCAGTCCTAATACTATCAGATGGACTAATAAGCTGGGTTTTCTAGATGTCTGTGCAAAATGAATGGGAGGTCTGACTATCAAGGGTAGATGCAGAAGCTTCAAAGTGAAGTGATCATTACCATACTCACTTTGAAACTGTGTTTAAAGCTGAAGCCAGATTAAAACAACCTAAAATACTCCTAGATCAGTTGCAGTTATTGTGCTTCATAGAATCATTGTGTTTCTGTGATATATCTTCTTCAAATTACCTTAAAGGTTAGCGGGGACTTGTATCCACCTTTCTCATAGATGAAGATGCAGATCTACTGAAAATATTCATTACCCTTTATGGAAGATGCAGTTCTAGTGGAAATATTCATTAACCTTTGAAAAAACAGATTTGTGCCATCTTGTTAATACTTTTTTTTAGTGCGTTCTGCCTCTGTTCTGGTTTTATTGCGATGTCTGATCAGATGCTTGCCACAGTTTTGTATAAAAGTGAATGTCAAAGCTAGTCAGTAGCCTGTTCGGTATTTGCTGGCTCTGAATTTCCATGAAATAAAATTAGGCTGTCTGATGGCTGGTGACTGAAGTTTACACACTTTTCTAACTAGCTTTTTTTTTTTTTAACAAGAATTTGTCATAGTTCTGCTGCACAGAATCACTTAAAGCCATTGGAAATAAAAGCAGAGCATTCCACAGTGAAAGAGTCTGTATCTCAGCTCCTTTCTTCTTCCCCATCTCTAGGAATACAGTTGGTGAATGAGCCATCTGTCTTTGTCAGAAAAGCTGAGTAACATCAACTCACAGAATTCAACAGAGTAGATTCGAGTCTTCCTAGCTAGACTAACTTTCAGGATTAGAGATGTAATTAGGAGGTATTACTTAATGGTGTGATGGAAATATGAATTACAAACTGTAAGGTACTTGTGCTTTGTACGGCATGTGGGAAGATGGTCAAACACCATTTTTCAGAGTGTGATGACAGCTTTGGAGCTAGAGGACATCATTTCATAGTAGTAAGAGAAATACCAATTTAGGGGCTTCTCAGCCTTTTTTTTTTCTTTAAATGAAGACAGATGTTTCTTAAAGGAAGAATTGAACCAGTTGTCAGTAGGGATTTACCAAGTACTTAAAAAAATGGAATCATACTCTCATCAGGCATTCTCCATGTATTGAGCTTTAAAAAAATGGCAAAGAAGGATGACATTCCTTTTAAAATTGCTGCTTCAGCTCTAGTGAGACATTATATTTTAGCTGATAAGTGCTAGGAATAGTATTTTGCATAAATATTCCACAATATTGAGCAGATTTTGTGTCTATAATTAGAGCTTTGATTTACTCACAGACAGAATTAATTAGGGAGTAATAGTTGTACTGTAATTCCTCTGTTATAACCCAAGTACATTTTGTTTTTCTCTTGCTAAAATCAAAGATATACAAATATTTATTTAACCTTCCTTAAAAACTGTAAAGATAATCTGTTTAGAAGATAAATGTCCTGGTAGTAAATATAAGAACATGTGTTCGGCTGTCCATACATAATTTTATACGTAATTTCAACTTCATAGGGTCGATTCCAAGACTACTCCAACTCTTGGATGAAGAAAGATGTGACAAAAATGCTTGCCCATATTGAAGTGCCTTTAAAAGAAATTTATAACAAGTAAATCCCATGTTTTTGCTCTGCCTCTTTGTGACATCAGGGCACTGGTACAAGGCCTCCTCTCTGCCTTAATGCTTACTCTGGTCTCTCTTGCGATCTGTTGATCTGTTGCAATCAAGTGGAACTTTAGAGCTTAGCTGGGGTCCTCAGTACTTTGTGTCTTCTGCATACCCACAAGACAAGTGTGACACTTTTAACTATAGGAAAAGAGAAGTTGTTTGAGTGACCTGCCCTGAACTGGCCGTGGTTAAAGCCAGATTGCAGCGGAGGATCTTCTCAAGGTTTTTTCTTCAGCTGATAGATCTTTTCTCCAAGCAGTTCAGGAGGCAGAATTGCTGTCTGGTTCAGGAGCAAGGGCAAAGGGAGGGCAACTCCATTGTGGAAGAGGGAAAGAAGGGAAGTGAGCTGCTGCAGCAAAAATGGGATGTGGATTTGAACCATCTGTTAGCTCCAGAGATTCATTTTATCAAGCTATTATATGCTACAATAAAACCGAGCAGCTGGAGGAATGAAAGGCAGGAAAACAGCTTGTACGATAGCCCATCCATTATATTACCACCTTGATGTAAGCACAGCCTAACAGGAGCTGAGACACATTCCCTGCTCTTCTGTGCGAGGAACCAAGAGCTCCTCTTTGTGCTTTGACTCCAGCTGTAATAGTAGAGGTTGGGATCCAAACAGGAACTGCCCCCGCCACTGGGACAGCTTCTGCCTGTGGACCTGGGAAGGTCTGAGAGCAGCCCAGGATTAACAGTCCACCTGGGGGAATGCACCTTTTGCTTTCTTCTGCAGCTTGTATTCAATGCACTTTTACAAGTCATTGATATCGAACGGGCTTACAATTAGTTCATCATTTAAATTATTTTAGTCACATATGCAGAAGTGTTGACTTCTATTTCAGCAACTTTGGGGGATTTTTATTTCCTTCTCCTCTTGAATCTATTTAACTTGTTTACACTTTGAAGTAACTGTTTTCAGCTGTCTTTGTTAGATTGTTCTCTAGCAGAAAAAAATCATTTTGTAGTTCACTTCTTTACTCCCAGCACCAATAAACTTAGCCTGTAGTCTCTTCACCAGCTCCTAAAACTGACTGTTCAAGTTTCTGTACAGTTTTTGCCTTCCCTGTATGACTAGCTCTCAGAAAGGAGAATTTAAGAGGATAATTGTATTTGGGAAATCAAGTTCCTATTCGGCTGACCATCGAGATTTCTTAGAGATGAACAATGGGATGCATTTTAATATGGTGGTAAGTTGATATATTGGTAGATACTCTATATTCATGTCAAGAGCAGACTGCTCAGCAGATGTCTTATTCTCAAAAGCTGATACTTAATGGAAGTACACACCAAATGTGCACAGACATCTCATCTGACATAATGGGTTGCCTTGTGAGAAACATTCTTCTATTCAATCTTTCTACATGTAACACATATGCAGTTTTTGCAAGGTGTGCACACACTTCTGGAAAGATACCCTGGCTGGCCAACCTCTCTATCTGCTCTTTTGTCATCACATATTCTGAATGTTTTTTATTCTGTAGATCCACAAATACAAGGGCAGCAAATACAATGGAGCTGAATTACCATTTTAATATTACACACTGATTTTTTCAAGTTTCCTTGGGCAGTAGCATGCTGAGGCAAGTAATACTCAGTGCTAAGAAGCCAGAGGCAAATGACTGGTGACCCTTTTGGTTTTTTATCCTGCTTTCCCTATTTAACTGGAGTAAGGCCTGAGCCACGCAGACCAAGAGCAAGGCATGCTGAGCTGTGCTCAGTGCTCAGCCCAGGCCTCGTGCATGGGGAGCAGTCGGGGCTTGCATCTCGTGCCAGTGCCTGCTCTTCTGTGCCTCCTGTAAGGCTGCTGTTGCAGCCCACAACCTCACTGCTCCGGGAAGCCCCACTGAGGAAAACCATGCTGGGAGAGGTCTGATGAGGATACGTATCAGCCTTTTAGTTAGAAAAACCGCACATGCTGATGAGAAGCGCTTCCATTTGATTAAATATCCATTAACTGATAGATTGGAAGGAAGCACCCTCATTTGCTGGTGGTGGATCCCAAGGCCCACTCCCCCAGTGGGAATGGCTAGGAGCACCATATCAGAAAATTGCTTTGATGAGTCAGAAGTTTGCCAGTTTGATTTTAATAGAAAAAATGGAAGAAAGTATTTGAGTTATGATTGTGCTGGGCTTTTAAGAATGCATGAGTGCAGTTTCTATTCTTCACATTTAATTCAGGTTTCAAGAACAGAGAATGGTGTGAGAAATATGGGCATGATTTACTAGTTGCTTCAGAGCAGTGATGAAAATGCAAGTGGTGTACCGGTGATGTATGAGCAGAAGAGATTCGGTCATAAATAATAAAGAACACCTCTGAAGGTGACACAGATTCCAGTGGTAGCTCAAATATTTGATGATCTTATGAAAACTGTTTATGTTTAGATTTAAGAATGGTTATAAAATTACACTCCTAAAGTGTAATTAGCAATATTTTCTTATGGGATTCCAATTCATCTCCTAAATGAGAGTATATTGCTGAAGGAATACAACAGACTGAGAATAGAGTTATCACTAAAGCCTCCTGGCACAGTCCTAATGCTTTTTTCTTGGGATTATTGGAGAAGCCTAAAAGTCCTTGGCTGCTCTGTTATTTCTGTTCCTTGGGAAACCTTTGGATGTCTTGGCAGTAAGATCAGGTTTTGTGACAATCTCTGTAGGGTCTTCTGGCACCTTTATTTTTGTAGATTTTTGCATCCTTAGAGAAATTGAGTGGGGTTTGTAGATTGCATTTGTCAATCCAGAATTTCAAATCTGCAAATTAAAGATATATCTCCTAGGCTTGTTCACACACTCTGTCGCATGTGCCCTTGGCTAGGACATATAGGAGATGCCATGAAGGTAGGTGGGTCTGGCAGTGTCACTGAGTACTAGTTACTCAGTGCAGGCTGCCTGGCAAGGCTGGAATTTGTGCTTACACGTTGCCTGCATAGGTTTGCGTTTCTTGGTCACAAAGAAAGTTTGTCATAAAAGATCTCAAATAGGAAATCTGGACTATGTTTCAAACCTAAGGTTTGAAATGTATTGTCCACAATTGAAGGACGAGTCACATAATAGGGGTTAAACTTACCTTACTTAAGGTGTGGCTCTGAAGAGAGGAATGCTTTTCTCTGCTGAGATGGTGCTTAGAAAAGTAAAGAGATGTGATCTGTAACTCCTGAACAGTCAGATTCACTATAAGCTTACTAAACAAACATTTATAATCCAAGTGTTTCTGACAGAAATGTTACATTATCCATGGCTCCTGTGATAGATGGAGTTGGATCTGGGAAGAAACCTGCTGAGCCTCCTTTTGATATGTGAAGGCATCATAGAAGACAATATAAGACTACTGATGCTCAGAAAAACAAAAGCTTTTCTCAGCTAAAATCACAGTGAGGTATTTGGCATAAAAAACAGTTTTTCATGACTTACTGCAATAATGAAGACACTTACTTCATAGGTTTATTCTAATCACAATTCTCTGCAGGACTTGATAGAGCCTGATAAGTTTGTGAGTTTTCCTGGAGCACAGCTTGCATGCGTTCAGATTGAAGTACTGCAGGATTGGATTATAATATTGCAAAGAGGTCTATTTGGCATCTGTTTTTGATGAAGGTTGATAATTATGTTTTTGCAGTATGAAATTCATACACATGTTCTGCTACTGGATTTGAGGCCACAGTTTTAATTGAAGTTATGTACTTACTAAAATTTTGCCTCACGACCTGAAGTGGATATTTTGGGGGACAGTGGTTTCTGAGACATTGATTTATGAAGTCAAAATGTACCAGAATTTTTAAATGCAACTGTTTTTACACCTTTTAAGGTTTTGAAGCTTTTCGTGTGTGTGCATTTGGTTTCAAAGATGAGTGCTCCCAGTGTTTTTTCCTGCAGTGTATTTGGAACACGTGTGATAACTTGTGTACTGGAGAGACTGTAATAGGTCTGCCGAATATGTCACGATGAACAACTCAGGTAGAAAGAGTGAGGAGGACCATGCTGGGCCTCAATATGTGTTCCATTTCTCAAGTTTGTGAAGTTTAATGGTAAAGAGCACATATGTGAGAAAGTAGATAGTACTGCCATAATATATTGCAGAAATTCACGCTATAAATCTTATCCTGATTGAGGGTGTGCGGAAGTTTCTTCAAATCCGTTTGTTGCAGCCAGACTTTTATGCTACTGCTATGGTTATGAGATCTGCAGCCGCCACTTTTCCATGGATTAATCACCTTGCAGTTAAAATCCCTCATCAAGATTACATGCCAAAAATGGCAATAAAAAAAAAATAACTCCAGCAACAAACAAACAAACCTGGGAGGTTGCAGGAAACTGTTAGAACTGAGATGACTCAAAATAAATCTTTTAGCTTTCCAGTACCAGTCAGAATGAAGAAACCTTGTTTTCTTTCCAGCAATTTATATGGTTTATTCACAATGGCTTACTAATGTCAGTTCTTTGCCTTCCCAGTTTGCCTCCCTGATTGCCAGCAAGGTGTGCAGCATCGTGGCAGACAAGACCCTAGCAGTGTAACAAACTGAGCGTGTCATTTGCTGGTAATCTTACCATACTGGCAACAGAATAAGCAGAATACAGAAGGTACTTGCTACTTGCTACTTCTAATAGGATTTCAGCAATGCAAGACATATTTATTAAATGGCCACATTTTGTTTCTCTCATTTAAATTTACATGGCACTGTTACATTTGTGAAGGAGTAGTTTAAGTGCTGGAACGCAACTGTGGTGCCACCTTAAATCTCAAGTCTGATCTGCTGAGACCCCCAGCAGGGCCAGCCGCACAGGGCTGGCTTGACCCAAGGCTCCTGGGGTGGTAGGTGGGATACAAAAGGTATCCGATGTGGCACTGGCTGTGCGTATTCAGGCAGTGGAATTCTATCCTAAATGTCATTAAATTGAGAGTCTTGATTAAATCAGAGTTCCGCTGGATACGAGAAGTGTCAGAATTACCAGGCAGAGTGTTCTGGCCTGAATTGAGTACGGCTGCATCTGGGCAGTGCTGTTCTGTTAAAAATCCTTCTGGAGGACTGCATGTGTACATTGTGTAGGGGTCTCTGCAGGGATGTGCTTGTGTGCTGCCTAAGGCTTCTGTTCACAAATGAATTCACAGCTCTAGGATTTTAATTTGACACATAGTCACAGGCTTGAGATATTGCCTTTAAAAGGGGTCTCTCTGGAGGAACTTGTTTTCGTTTCCATTTACAGAATCAGAATTAATGAACTGAAAGTGTTGGTAGGCATTAATGATAGGTGCTTCCATTAAAGTGGGGAAAAAGTTGTGTAACTCCCAAGCAGGAGGATAATTCTTCAATTTTAACTTTCTAGAGGAATTTACAAAGCTCTTACTCTGTTATTAGTATGGAATGCTTTCATTGGGATTCTTTATATACAAATAAGAAAATGAGGTCCCTGTGTAAATAAAAAGTAAGCAACATGTAAATAAAAAACAGAGGAAAGTTGCAGCAATGAGCAAACTGGAATCTAACAGGTGTGTTCCAAGTCACACTCTTTGTCCTCCTTAGTCTGTTGAACACTTCTGAGCGGGATTTATGGGCTTTCTTGAGGAAAGATATTCTATGAAGTAACTTAATGCAGTGCTGAGACACAGATTTGGATGGGAATTTTGGACCCAGGTGACTCAGCAGGAGAAAACTTGGCAGCTCAGAATTTCAATGAGATAATGGCCGTCTGCAGGGTGTCTTTAGCATTTAAGTATTCAGCTCCTCTCAGTTTACAGAGACAACAGATGGAAAAAGGAAAGAAGAAAAACCTAAGTTATTTAGCAGCCTGAAGGTGGAGAGAATGCTGAACCAGAAACATGTGAAAATCATATGAAAGAAAGGAGGTCTGGGAAGTAGGAATTGCTGACTAGAGAAATGTAGTAGTTACAGTAACCTTCAAAATGCTCTTTGATAACCGGAAGTTTCTGTTTGCAAATTGAAAAATGTTTTTCTGAAGGAAATATGATGCTAGTCTTGAAATGCTTTATAAAATGATATCTTACAGGGAAAATACAACACCTATTCACGTGTGTGCTTTTGGAAATGGATCACTGGTGGATGCACTGCTGTGTGCTGCAAACACACAGAACGTTTTGAAGCTGATCATTTTTTCTGCAGTAGAGCTCTTAGTTACCTGAGCACATAAAAATGACTCTGTGAACCTAAACAATCACCATAGGAAGTTCTTTGGGTTAGTCCATCAAAGATGAATACCCACATTATACAAAAATGAGTGAAACCCTTTGTATTGTGATATGGCTTCTTTTAGCTTGTATTCAAAATTTCTTTGTTTCATTGTAAAATTAACATGCTAGGAAACAGTCACGAAGTTACAGAAATAACTAAACATGGTAATTATTATTGTTATTATTTTTAAATCAACAAAAAGTTACTGAGGGATTGACATCCAGTAAAGGATTGGCTGTCTGTTTTTTCTATTGCCTGAAGCAGGAAGTTCTTGAGATCTGTGCTCATGGTCCATCTCTGTAAACACTGTGGAACTGAAGGCTGAACATCAGCATTGCCCAGCCACAGAAGATTAAGTGGCCCTAAAATGACTGGTATCTCCCACTTACATGGGTTAGTGCTGGATTTATTTTGTCCTTTGGCACACAGTATGTGTCAAAATCATGAGGAAGACATTGGGCTTGATACTTGCTTGTCACATGAAGCATGTACAGTTCTGATACTGTGCTGGGATCTTACGTAGATCGTATTGATATTAGCAGTATAATAATATAATAGTTTAACAATGTAATGTGATAGTATTCATATTATACCACCAGATTTCATGGATGGCCTCCTAGCAATTCATTTGGGACCATTATTCTTAAAATCTTGTAGGTTGTTTGGGCATTGAAATATGAAAGCAAACATTTTTGTTGTTTTGCTTCCCAAAGCAGGAAGTATTTTCTCTGCATGTATTTATCTTGTCTGGTTTACTACAGCATTTCTGTCCAGAGTTAGCTGCCAGGAAAGGCCAACATTAATTTGTTTGTAGGTAGAGGTAAGCTTATTACGATATGCCTACAGTTCAACATAGATCAAAATATTACAGCTTTCGTCTGTAAATACAAGTGAATAAACAAAGCAATGGCATTGCATCTTCCTACTCTTCTCATGGTTTGATGCTGAGTACAGGCTGCATTAGGGAGGCTTACGCTTTCTTCACACCTTTGAAGGAAATAAAAAGTAGAGAAGTGGGTACTGAACACCAAACCTCTATATTCCTGACAGCAAGAGTTTTCACTCTGTGTTGTTATCTGCAATTGTATTTATAAAATACCAACATGTAAGGGTTACAGTCAGGGTATTTATAGGTATCCTTATGTTTATAGGAATATAAAATTAGGAATGTATTTCAAGAAAAATAAATAAAAGGGGAATTGTAGGTAGAAGGCAGCTAATGCCTTCTAATAATAAAGTCTTGGAATAAAAGAGTAAATAGGTTTTTATACATAATATACCTACTATAAATCTGAGGCATACCAAGAGGGAAGATCCACATATGTGTTGGAAGCATTTTGATGCTGGAGAAAGAACAACCGTAAGGCAGAATCAGTTCTTCCAATACTTTATGATTTTTAATGGCCCTTCTTTCCACTTACTTGTGAATCACTTCTGATTTAAAACTCAGAATACAAACAACTCCTATATAACAGAAAAGAAATAGCTCGCTCTCTGCATAGGTGGACAACTTCCCAAGCAAACAAAAAAGAATGGTTGAAAAGGCATTTACAGGACTTCAGTAATGATTTGGAAAATAGATAAGGTCCTAGGCTGTGCCTATTCAGGACAGCTGTTTTAAGTAGAATTATATTGCTAAACCAAAGTATTTGTGCAGTAGATAAGCAGCTGAGGCTACAAGTAAAACCTTCAGTGCTAATTTCTGCTTAAACTGTCTTGATGTGGATCTTGCTCATTCATTCTCAACAGAAAAATATTTTCATGCTTCATTTTCCTGATCAGCGTGGCTACATCTAGTTATAACACGCAAAAGATGCATTAGCTTTCAGGAAGCATCTGTGCAGATGTCCATCAGTAAAATGCATTGGGTTGCTTCAGTGTCTGTGCAGGCCATTTCTCAACTCTTAGCAGAGTGCTTGCACAGTCATTTTTCTGCCAGTGAGCTTTGTCCAACTGTTTTCACTCTCACTGTCCCTAATGTGTAAAGAGAAGTCTGATGCAAGTCAAGTTGTAGTCTCTCTCATCCTGGACAACACAGAAGTCCTGTTTATGCCTTCTCAGTTCTTTCCTCTGAAGCACAATTCTTTCCTTCAAAGATCATCTTTGTTTATTGGAAGAGGCAGAAACAACACCAATAAAAGAGCTGCCTGTGAATTAAAAATAGGAAAAGCAGAGAAATCTTTACTGTATACATGTTTGCCAAGTAAATTTTCTACAAGCTTGAGTCACACACATTCTGCATTAGGGTAGAAAGATAAGCAGGATATTGTGGTGAATTTATTTTAAGTATAGCTGCTATCTCTACTTGAATGCTGATAATGGACAGTTTACTTGTTGCTAATATTAGCATGGTTGAAGGTCAGCTGAAATGTATTCTCATTGTGCAGATTTTCTTGTTATGGAGAAAAAAAAATGGTCTCACTCTTAGCACTGGCATTTTTCTGACAAGAAAATAAATATTTTGAACCAATATTAATTGGCTTTTGAAGTTTAGTGTTGCTCTTTTGAGAGCTAATGACCTACATCACAGGTGTGATTCTTTTCTTCCTTTTTTTTTTTTTTTGGTAAAATTGTGGCAATTTCTAAGAAGTGTTCTTTTCATTTTTTCATTACAAAGCAAGAAAGTGGAAATGGTAGAGACATTCTATTAGCTGAAAGATTTGAGAATTTTATACTAATATTTCAAGTTTGCAGAGTTCTCCATGTACTGTCATTGATTGAAATTGTTGCACCAGCATTGCAGAGATACACTGCAGGCAGTGTGGGGTTTTTTTTGTTCTGTTGTTGATGTTTTTTGGTTTGCTTTTTTCTTTTTGGTGATAAAACCTTTAATGTATGAACATTTTAATCTGTGTAGACAGTCTACAATACTTCCCAGACTTTATGATCTGGCAACTTCCATAAAAAGCAATGCTTCTTCTGGCTTAAATTTTAATGTGAACATTATTTTTCAAAACTGTTTGATGTAATTTGAGGTTATCAATATCAGAATTCTGGAAATACTTGAGCACCATTATCTTTGCTTGTAAAAACATGCCCTTTACTTTGAAGAAAAAATAAAGGGAATACATATTCAATGTTTTGTTGGGTTTTTTTCCTCCGCAAAATTGAAAAACAAAACAAAACAAAAAACTGCTGGGTATTAAAGGAAAAGCAGTTTAAATATTGAGTTACAATATTATTAATAGTATTAAACTTCTTTTCCTTGTTCAAAAACTAAATAAAGCATTTGCAAATCAAACTTCTATACTGTAGAAGCATATTATGCATTATATTTAATTACAAGGCTTTATTAAACCTTTTCATTGTTTGATCAGTAAAATTGGACTTTATAATATTTAAAATTTTGAATGTAGGAGGAAACGAGTGTATGAGTGGAAGTGAGATAGTAGAACTTGTTTTTTTGTGTGTTTGCAAAGGCAATCTTATTCTTCAAAGCAGCAGAGCTGAAGCAAAATTTCTCAGCACATATTTGTATTCCTGTGTTTGCAGGCTGGAAGTTCAGGGCAGAACACTTTGTTGAATGCTGTGCTAATTGTATGAAGTGATCTTCCACTTGGACTTGGTTGTAAGCCCATGGAACAACAGGGAAACATCCTCATTTCGTTCCAACTTTAGATCAGAGTGTATCGAAGTCCTATCAAAGACAGCTCAGTTGGGTGGTAGATGAAGCCAGGCCAGGATCTATTGGCAAATGCTTCTGCATCCAGATATCTGAAATCCTTAGCAATCCTCCTCCACCTGTTGGCATTACTGACTTTTCACTCATTACCAGTTTCTCTGAATTCAGTCATGCAAATAGATTTTCAGGCTGAGCTTCCACCAATTGAGCAATCAGCCTTCTGCTTTTCTCCATTGATTTTGAACTAGGAAGAAAAGGGGAATGTGTAGTTTAATGCAGTGCTCCCTGCTGTGTTAAGAACTTTCATGGACTTTATGGACTAAACCAAACCCATTGTTAAAGTTTAAAACCATTAAGAATCTCTTCATTGAGATCCATTCAGATTTCTATAAATCATTTTTCTAGATTCTACCATGTAGAGTTCTTCTCATGGTAGTGATTTTGAGATCTTAAAACAACAGCAGTGCACTGAAGCTCCAAACAAAATACCTCACTGAAACAAAAGTCTTGGGGACAAAAAACATTCAGTGAAAACTCTGAAGTTTCACATAGCCTGAACAGAAAAAAACCCACACAAAAAAGACAACATTAAATAGTCAAATTTTTTTCAGAAATGAGTTGATGTTTCTTTATGTTTCTTTTAAGGTTCCTCATTCTTTGTGAAGTTTGGAGCAAAGATTTACAGTAGAAGACACAGTGGAATTAGTTCTGTACGTTTTGTTTCTTTCCCTTTGTGCCTCATATGTTCGCAGTTTATCGTAAAAACACAAGATTTTTCAGAGGAGTAAAACATTTTCTAAAAATAGAATAGTAGAGAGAGGTGGGTAAGCAAGCAAGTCAAGATGACAACACAATTTTTATCAGGAAACCTTTGGATTACTGGAAGAAGAAAAGCTGTTTAAGTCGATTTAACTTTTTCAATTTCTTGTACATTTCTTGTGCAAGTTTTGTTTATCTGGCAAAAAAACATTAATTATTGAAAGGATCACCTTCTGTTGTGCTGCTGATACTGCTGCTAGTCAAAGAAAATTGAATGCCACAGAAGATGAAAGTGGATAGTAACTCCTCTTGCTGGGGAAGTGTAACGGCACGAGTGAGAACTTGTCTTTTAAAGTTACTTTGTTCGTCACTTCTCTTCTCTGTTTTGTTTTTTTTTTTTTTTTCCTGCTTTGATTTCTCCTCTTCTGCTAATCATCTGCAGGCTAACAAAATCTTTTATTTGTAAAAAGTAGTCACCCGTTGCATAACTCATTAGCTGATACCTTTATAAACTTTGGTGTACAGTAGAATATGTAATGCAGCTGGAGTAAGAAGGCAGTGTTAAAGGAAAAGGAAAAATAAGAGACTTTTTGTTATGCATGTATTGCAGAGGCAGTGTGGGATATATTCACTTCTCTTACAGAGAAGTGAATCCTCTTCTTCATGAGCACAGTTATCTGAGGAGCGAGGAGTTGGCACTAGCCTGGTCAGTGTGGTACCTGTGTACTGGCAAATTGAAAAAGCCATTGAGAAGCTCAGAGAGCTTGCGTTGTCAGCACCTGCTCTCCTAACGTGTTGACTGGCCTAGGCATGACTTCTGAATATCGCCAATGACAGGTAGTATACATCCACATATCAAGCCAAGGACAGTTTCCAATAAAGGGCTCAACTGATTCTGTGTCATTTTAATGAGAAGTGAATTATCTTGTGTAATTTGGACTACCTGCTGACCTCTAGATCAGAAGAAGCACCATTCCACTGCTGGCACAGCTGCAGTCCATGCCCTGTGGGCGAGCAGTTTGGAAAATAACCACCAGGACCCATTGTTTAGTCGAGGACAAGATTTTCAGTAAACTTTGGTAGACTGTTGTGTTTCAGAAAGTCCTTTTCAGTATCAGTGCCAGTGCTGATGATGAATATGAGATAAGCTTTGTCCTTTTCTTCGAATAAAAGAAATCCTAGGTATTGTTTTCCCCTGCTTCGTTCCTAGACATCTGGAAGACTTGCACAAATAAAAAGGGAAGATTACTGGCATGTCGTTAGTAGCAATCTGTATTTAAGGCCTTAGGAGATGGCCAACGAGGGTTTTGGAAATCCCTGTACTTATACAGTAACTTTTGACAGCTTCATTAATAGGAAACCACTGTAGTCTAGGTTATCAAAGTACCTGCAACTGTATTTCCCTTGCTGTGCAGATGGTTGATCACTGCTTCTTGGTTCCAATAAGGCTTGAAATTCACTGTGCTTCCCTTTTCTGCTGATAGCCTTATATTTTGCTTTTTAAAGCAGTGCTCCTGGGTTTGAATGGAGAGGCTGTAGAATAGTTAGAAGGAAGAATCTGCAATTCAGCAGGTTGTATTTGGGGGAAGAGGCAAGACTATGATTACTGTTTATTACTTATTTTCCTGTCAAGGAAATGTAAATACTGGCAAAGAAAGAAGAAAGGCTTGGTGAATTACATGTGTTTTGGAGTTATGTAATGAGAGTTTACCTGTTAAGCTTGAAATATGTGTTTCTGGGAAGAATGCTTGGAATTGTTCTGCCTCTGAGCCAAGCTTTAAATGAAGATACTTGGCCTAGGTTGCTTCATTATCTTTAGCGAAGAAAAGTGAGGATTAAGAAATTCTGAGGTGTCTTAATGTTTAGATAGTAGTGGTTCAGAAGTGTAGCAAGCAGTATTTTTGTTTATATTGAAATTAATCTGTGTCTGTTTTGGAATTTAAAACCATCAAAAACATGTGCATCAAAGAGATGAATGTTACATTATATGAGTGGAATGGTTGGCCCTGATTTTATCTGTTAGATTTATTATGGAATCAAGTTCTATTACCAGTATTTTGTGCTCCTATTTATTCATGGTCACAGCATTATGTTAGTGGACATTTAACTGTTAAATTATTAACCTCCTGCAGGCACTAATAGACTGAAGAATTATTTGAAGTAGTTGCAGCAGTAGCTGTGTTTTTTAAGCTCGTGTTACCACATAGTTCTCCATAGAGAACTCCATGGAACTCTCTCCATAGCTCTCCAACTGGTGGGACAGGTCATACGGCACTTCAGCCAGAAATGCTGTGTGACCCACCAGTAAAATCTGTTTCCCATCTTTCCCTGTATAATTTCCTGTCTCAAAACACATTGCAAAGCTTGAGATACTGTAATTATAGATATATAGCTAAAATTACATAGAAATGGAAGTTACATCCTATATTTTCTAGGCCAGCAGTAATACGTTATGGTCATTCTCTTAACAACCTAAAATGCTGATGATTTCAATACAATTAACTTCAGTGAATATGAACCAATAACCTTGCTTTCTTTTTTTCCTTTGTCCTTACGTTTTGAAATGGCATTTTCCTCCCTCGCAATCAGTCTGTACAGCAGTCATTTAGAAGTGTTTTTACAGTGCAGAGTCCAGGCTAGACTGTATATTGTTGCTATAGAGCATGTGTCATATGTATCACTACTCTCTACTGAATATCTGCTATTATAGCTTGTCTTTAATTAGAATTAATACTGATAGAAATATATAGTAGCAATCAGCCACCCCTGTGACTAGGTTTTAAATAAATCATGTAGAATTAGGTCTGAATAGTTCAACCTTAAGAGAATTATCATTTGGAAAACACACATCTTTTTCTTTTCTGAAAATTGAAGAAGTGCAACAATAATTACAGCAGTCACACAGTCATAAGTTTCTCTATTGTCATCTGTTGTTTTGGCTTCTGTAAGATATACTGCGCATTCCTAAGAGGATATTCTGGTAGATGGCACAGCCATTTTGAGGGCTGAAGTAATTTTAATTTCCTACAGCACTTCTTGTTCTCTTTCTTCTCTTTTAGTCTAAAAATGGTTATTCTGGCCTCATTTATGTGTGGAGAATAGAGTAAGATCTCAAAAGACTAGAAATTCTCAATGTATCTGGGACTAATGGAGGAACAATTGAAATTTAAATAAGAATGAGCACTGAAATCAACATACATCTTCTCAAATAAAAAATAAAACAAAAAGGAGTAGCAACACTTATCAAATGAAGAGCTTCTGGAATGTTTCAGGCAAGATGTTTTTAGTAACATCTTTTTGAAATTTTATCATTCCCTGAACAGTATTTCCTGCCTTTTTAATTCCCTTTTGTTCTGAGCCTAAAAATAACACAAAAGTGTTTTTTTTTTTTTTAATACTTGTAGAACTTCATATATCACTTCTTGATAGCAGATAACTAATGCATAGATATCACTGAATTTAGCAAGATATTCTGTCAGAATTGTATGCTCTGTTACAGTAACTTTGACGTCTTAGAATCCAGTGTTACGATGAAATGATAAAGTAAATAGAAAAAGGATATAATCTGAAGTCTTTTCTCACTTAAGGCACATCCTCCCTTGGCTTCAGCATGCCCTCATTTTGCTGTATGCTTCAAGAAAAGTTTATTGGTGAGCAGGTAATCTTTAGCTTCAATTAGAGAAATAAAGGTAGTTCTGCATAATATGCCAATGAAAAAAATGAAGTTCTTAGCGAGTCTCAATTGTACCAGTATCCCTACTATTCAATACATGGTGCAGTAACAAACAGCAGTAAATATAATTATGCTATTCCTTATGGTAGTGATTTTCTAAAACACGCACATCTGCTACTATGGAGTGATCTGCCAGCTCTGGGGAAATATCACTTAGCAAAACATGCAATGCACACAAAGCAATTTCCAGCAAAGTTGTTTGCTAAACTAAATCCAACATGTTGGAAATAAGAAAGCTGTAGATGAGAAAATCCTAGCAGAAGTAAGAGCTGATGTATCTTGAGAGATGGCTGATGATGTTTTATGATACAATATGGACATTTCCAGCAGTGAGAAGCTGTGAAAAAACTCCAAGAGATTTTGAGCAGGATGGAAGCAGGTGAACAGCTACCGGAGTGCCTCAAGTGTACACAGAACTGTGTATTGCTAGGTTGTCATGGTAAAATACCAGTGGTGCTTATGTTGTGTACGAAGGACTTCTATTAGTTGTGGAAGGAGCATGGAAAAAGTTAATGTTCCTTACATTTCTTATTTGAGAAGAATAAATTTTCCAGTGTCTGATTATGTATTTGAAAGAACTCTAACCCACTTCTCATGTGATAATATCACCAAGGCTGAGCAAATCCCTTATGTTCTGTGTTTGGCTTCTTAATTCATCTAACTTGACTTGTGTGCGATCTGTAATGTGGTATCCTTAGATCCAACAGATGCCTGAAGTTAGGCAGAGGCTGCAGAACTTGAGCTTTGCAATGCCAGGCACTCGCAGTGCATCAAGCTGCATGCACAGTGCTGCAGCAGGGCTGTCACCTTGTCAGCTTACTTCTCCCGGTAGGATTTAACCCTCCTGAGAGTCCCTGGGCTTTTTAAATGGATGCTGATGGGAAAATGTGTGCTTTTGTGTTACACTGAGAGCACTGTAACAAGACTTTCAATAAGCATTGTGTCCATACTTAAGGTTGGAGCCTGCTTAAACTGTGTGGAATGTTTGATCAGGATAACCAGTTTAACCTGGTACTGTCCACATTTGTTATGCAGTCATGGATATTTCCACAAACCCCAGACTGTGTGTGAAAGGCAATTGAATGTACCCTAGTGCGACGTGATTAAGTTTTCATGGCTTTTCTGTGCAAACCAGTGCTGCATGGAGCATTGTAAGCAGTAATTAGCTATTTGCACTAGCTGGTATATCTGTCATGCGGACTGAAGAGGCATAGGAAAAGGCATATTAAGATTTACATGTATGTTATCTCCTGATTGTAGTTAATGGCCATGCTCCGAGCCCTGAGCTCAGTGCTGTGAGGGCTGGACCCGCACTGAGGTGCCACGTCATGCAGTGAACAGAAAGCACCTTGGTCTCCATCTGCCTACTTGCCTCCATGCTGCCTCGTGCCCTCTGGTAGAAATCTGCCTTAAGAGATGAAGTGATGTTGTTCACACTATTTTTGTGTGAATTTTATGACAAAACACTCCTGACAGACATTATTACTTATGACTGAGCCTAAATCCTACAGACAACCTGAGATTTTTTGCTCTTTATCAAATGAATATAAGGCTTCAGGTATCTCTATAAGATAGTGGCTGAAGAAGTAGCATTTTCTCTAATCTGTGTGCTACACTGGGGCATATCCTCAAGTGAAAATAAGAAGCCAAACAGGATTTGGGCAGAGTTACTCTGTTTACATCAGAGATGCAGTCCTGAAAATTTCTTGTCAGCAATCACCTAATGCTGAAGGCAATTTAACTCTATAGACTATTCATTATTTTCCTTGAAATTCCCCTGAACACGTCATGTTTTCTCTGCACATGTGCCCTTGTGTGCTCCCGTTCGTCCAGGGCCGAAGAGCCCAGAGCTGCTCCCTGCTGTACCATCCTCGCCTCCTGGTCCCTGCAGGTGGCAGAACCTGCTGTCCTACTCAAAGCTTCACTGCCCAATGGTTTCTTACACAGCATGGCCAGCGCCCCCTGGTTATATCATAGGATTGTAAATCAGACATTTTCTGGGAAATTTCTGTTTGAACTTGCTCCAGTGGAAGTAGGAATCAAACCTCTGCCTCACACTTGCTGCCCAAGAACTTTGTTCATGGGGATATTGCATGATACACGTGATGCATCATATTCACCGAAAAGATTATGTGCCAACCATTCAAACTGTTTTAAGGAGATGAACTCCCTACCCCAGAGCATCCTTCTTTGCAATCTAGAGTAAGATAAGAAGATCCATTGCTCCTGGTCTGTGTAGTACCCATGAACTGCATCATTATGATGCATATTTGGACTGATCTGGGTCCCATATCGAGGTGCTAAGTTTTGTGTACATGTTGTATGGGGAGCCCAGGTTGACGGAGACCAGCTCAAGACGCCTGGGACAGACGGGCTTAAGGCTCTGGTGGCGCAAAAGCAAAGTTTATTGTTGTTACAGAGTTTTTATATCTTTTAGCTACAGGAGTATACAATACTTAAATCAGATAACATTCATGTGGCTGACAGCAATACGTCATTATTTAATTAGCTCTTTCGTAGATTATGACGTGTACAGTAATTAGAAGGTGTTCTATTCACAGAACATTTTCTACTCTTGGTCATGGAACGAAGAAGCTGTTAATTATGCTTGCTAGTTTCACATGGCAGTCCTTCCCTTTCAGGAGGGGCCGCATGTTTCACGTGGCAGT